>NW_020448208.1:1399866-1565299 GCF_003343035.1 Apteryx rowi | reverse complement strand
CCGGTGCGAGGGCGCGGCCGCGGAGCGGGGGGCCGCGGAGGCAGCTCGGCCGTTAGGCTGCCTCGGGGAGCGGGAGCCGGGAGCCGGGCGGCGGGAACGGCCACACGCGGCTGCGGCTTCGCGTGTCGCTCCGCCACTGGCAGCTCCCCTGAGTAGAGAAACTTCCCCTTCCCCCCCCGGGCCTGTGGCTAAAGGAGAGGAACTGAAACGCACTGGCTGGTTTCCCCTCTGGTGGCCGTGCCCGGTCCTCACCGGGGATGGTCTTTGCTCCTGTTCGCCTCGGCTTTCGGGGCTACCGTGGCTGCCACCTGCAACCCAAAGCTGCCGGCCGAATTTCGGGGTTAGGTGAATTTTCTTCAGAAGTCATTCAGCCGATACTTTGCAAAAGCAAGATGGAAAGAGTTAGAAGTGTAATATAAATTCTGCAATGTAAAGGACAAAACCGAACTACCCATTCTCACTCGTAGAGAACCCTCCTTCTAGCCCTTTTCTAATGTTTCCACTTTAGATGCCTGCTGCTGCGCTTTTAATACATTTTAGCACATCTCTGGAAATGTTTAAAATATGCAGAGAAATTAATGACCCCTGTTCCCCTGACCACTGTCTCTCCAATAACCCCAGAACAATTGCAGTCTGTGCTTGCATGTGCTCTCCAGCTAGGATCTGTCAGTTGTGTTTGTTGTGAGAGTCACGTCGCTTTAGGAATTTTTACGCCAGCATTTAGTAAATGGCAAAATAAAACAAGCTCACTTAAGAATACAAATGAACGTTGTTCACACACACACATTCTGATTCTCTGTTGAGCAGACTTGGAAGGAAAAGATTTTGAAAGGAAGTTTTCTTCAGTGGGTATTGGATACTCGCTGCAAGTGAGAAACTAGTTAAAATTCTATTACTGCCTCTCATTTCCTGTTAGTTTGAGAGATAAAGACTGTGCTTCCAATATGGCCTTTATATATCCCAGATTGTTTTATACAAGAATAAATTACAGTTTAAATTAAAAGAAGCAAAGAAATATGGGCTCTCTGTAGTTTCCATTGAAGTCTATAGAAATTACTTTGCTAGGGGTGCTGCTCTTCCTCTTTGAATCAGGCCTTTTGTCTGCACATGGAGTATTATATTTCCATTTGCAAAATGTGGGTCATTTATTTCATTTTATCTTTGTGTGTAACTCCTGCTGCTGTCTATGGGAAATGTGGGACCTGATCAAGGACAGGATGCCCATATAAACTAATATACTAGAACAATTTGTTAAGCATGACAGCCTAATGCTGGTGAAAACATCAGTTTCCAGCATTTGCTCTTTTCTCTCGTCTCATGAAAAAGCACAGAGTGAGATGTGAGCATTTAAAGAAAAAAATGGAAATTAATTATGAGATGTCAGTCTGATGCTGCATGCCTGGATCCTGTTCAGATTTAAGCCAATGCAAATTTTGCTGTTAACTTCAAAGTGATAACCATGACATCATTCATTGATCATGAGAACTGCTTCATATATAATCAAATGATCACATCAAGGGCTCAGTCCTGCAGGCTGCTAAAACGCTGTTGCATGTTGAAGCCTTTCTGCTTGCAGAAATATGTTCAAAGAGGTTTGTACAAAGTATAGAAAAATGTGCAGAGGGATCAATGCTGTTGGAAACCTCAGTGCCCATATGGGGAGGGAAAAAAACCCAAACCACTCTTGATGATTGTGGTGGAGAGAAGGCATTGCCTAGTGTTGAAATGTCCTCCAGTGCATTCAGATGACATGCACAAGAACCACTTAAAAGATCTTCATTTCCTTCTAATGCCAACCAGTTGTAGCAGTTTTTTCAAGAGCTCTTAAGAGTGGAATTAAAAAAAAACTGAGAGCAGGTATAGCCATGAAGTTCAGCCAGGAACACGGCAATTGGTGTGTGGTTGCTAATAAACCAGAAGTGTCATTACAAAATCTGAAGTAGATCCTGCTGAATAGAGACCTTAATTATAAGGTGAAATTCTGGCTCTACTGACATCAGTGGGAAGCATTTCTTGACTTCTATGAAATCAGATTTTGCCACTGTAGACACTGGTTTCTTATTTAAATGTGTGGCATGTACACACTTAGACATTTTTTTTCTCCAGCTAGCGAAAATAGAAAGCTTCACATGTTAGTATAATAATTTCAAACTATTAATGGTAAAATTAAAAAGGATAAAATATCCATACTTTTGTTTTTGCATGTCTTATTTCAGATTCATGTCATCCATAAATGTCAATGGGGAAAAAGACATCAAATAAAAAAGAAACAAAACGTCTGCCACATCCACTTTGGCTGAGGCATTGCTTTAGATAGTATTTCAGTACTGAACTTGCAAATATGTGAAATATGAGATTACGATAATAAATATTTAGCCATATTCTTGGTTGTGTTTTTTTAAAGGTTAACAGTTTCATACTGAATGAAAAGCAAACAAACAGTGGTGAATTAAGAAGTTTCTTTAAACTGCATTCTCTGTTCATGCCCACTGTGATAATACTTTCTTACATGACTATGCAATAAAAATACTGTTCAGTATATTCACCAGAAAAAGAAAAAGCCTTCTGTAAAAGTATGAGTTGCATAGAAAACAGAAAAATTACATGGAACTCTGTTTTTGTGCGAGAAAAAAGGTTTAGCATTATAAAAGTAGGATTAGTTGTAAAATAATTGACCTGGCTATAACTTCAGTTTAAAGGATCATTTTTAATGCTTACTCTTTTGTTTCACTGCAGATCTTATTTTGCTCCACCACTAATTAACCATAGTCCTCAAATCCCAAGGGCCAGATTTACGTTAGACTGCATTATTGTAGCTAGACTGAACTCAGCTTAGCATCACACCCGCCAGGTCTTTCTCATCATGCAGTTTCTCCACTAGTTAAGAAATAAACTCTGTATGGTGTTTTTAAATTATTCTAGAAGCTTAGACTGACACCTAATCTTATTCCTGCTTCATCCACACATCCCTTGAACTGAGCTACAAGTTTAGATGCTGGTCCGTCATCTTGCTGACTGTTAGGAACTTCTGTATATTGGCCCAAGTTTCTGTAAGTTAGCAGACACGGTCTACTGCACGGTTTCGCAGACTTTTTGAAAATGAATTGCCTTCTCGGCTTATCTGTCCGAATGCTTAATTGCCTTAACACTGTGCGCTGTGCTGCCAACATCGCAGTTCCTCTGGAACAGGGGGAGCGCAAAGTGGCTGCAATTACTGGCTGCGGGAATCAACGTTTCCCCGTCACGGAGGAAACAACGCTGCCGCCAGCAGTTATAAGCAGCTGAAAGTTCCTTCAGGAGTATAAACATTTGCAGTCAGTAACGATAGCTGCTTTTCACTCTCTCAACTTAAAAGAAGTGCATTTGCCAACCTCTAACACTGCTTTTTCTACCATTTCCTGATTCTTTGTAAGCCTGTTGGGAAACTTTGCTCTACTGGATAATCTGGCCAACAGAGCGAGATCCCTCCTCTGTGAAAGCTTTCACTTTCAACAAATCCTGGGAAAATTATTTTACAAGGATAGATACAAACATGGTTCATTTGACCAACCGTAGCACCTTTAAACTAGACTAACAATCCTGTCCTATGCCTGTTGCAGCTCCCTCTGCTAGCGAAAATTTTCAGTACTTGGCATCAGGCAAAACACCTAAGACTTATTATCCATGGGGACTAGAGAAACAACTTGTGTTATCTTCCCCCCAAAGTTGTTTGAACTGGAAACTCTCATCTATCATGAATATTCTCCTTTGTATACAGAAAGCTATAATAAATTCTTCCCTTTGCATGAAGACACACCACATATCTTTGGTTCAGTAAAAATTAAGGTAAATATTTTTATAATAAATTCTTAGTGGYTTAGCAAAGATTAAACTCAGAAAACTCAGTGAGGAAAAATTAAGTGTGCTCACTTATTCAAATTATTCAGATCTGTAAAATCTCTTTTTAATCCTGACAACATCTCATCTTAACACTGGCAAGAATATTAGCTTTGCATTTCAGATTTTCACTTGGTTATTTTTAGTTCTTCTGAAGCCTGGGAAATAAAGAAATGTAAACGCTTGGAACAGGCTGAAAGAGCCAACTCTAGCAGGGCCTCAGAATCTGATTAGATAAAACAACAAAGAGGTTCTGTTAGGGCAGCGGCAGGAAGAACTAAGGTGGGTGGCAATATCTGTCATAACTCAGGGGAAATGTAGCCTCAAAGCGCTCAAAAGTGGGTGAAAAAATAACATAAGCAATAGACAACTTTCCCACATCTTAGGTCAGTCTCCAAATGCAGTTTGAAGAATTTTCTCCACACTCAACTTTTTTTGTATTTTTAAAGTACAATAAACAGCACATGCATATGTGTTTATCTTAAAAAGCTTATTTAGGGAGCATCACTTCTCTGCAGATAAGTATCTGAAAAGGCCCAACATGGCAAGTGCAATTACATTTGTCAGTACAGAAACAGCATAAAATCTTAAGTGATATATTTGCAATTTTAAACATTCTCCTTTCAAAATAAGGTTGCTTTAGGATTACCGCAATAGTTTTCTTCACAAAATATAACTCCTAAAAACATTATATTTTATCCTGCTGGCTGAATAATGAGGAAACTGTTGTGTTTAATGCAACTGGGAGGTCTTCAGGTTTTTTGGGCTTGATTTAAAAATGATCTGTTATTAGAGTGGTGGGAACCTGGAACACCCACTTGGCCAAGAAACTTATTTTCCTAGTTGCTACATGGGATGGTTATTTTAGGTCACCGGCTCTGCTGAAATGAGGAGATGGAAGGAAAGAYGGGTGCATCTTCTCAATAAAATCAATCAACATGTTTCCAAAATCACAGCGCATCCGCAACGGTGAGGTTTGTGTCGGCAAGGGGCCGGCACCGCTCCCCGTAGGCAAGCCGCAGCAGAGCACACCTAGCGCCGTCAATGATTGCAGCCGCAAAACATGGGGTTTTATAAACGCTTGCTCGGACCTGTTCTCTGCCTACCTGTAACTTCTGGGATTTCTCCCATGACTCCAGGCCTGTCTTTGCTGGAGCAGACGTGGAGCACAGTGGCAGGTGCAGATGTGCGTAATGATCAACACTTCGGTGGCACCGGTTTGCTCTGCTCCAGGGGCTCTGCCCTGCCTGGGGATGTGCATATAGCGTGGCCGTCTCCCACGGCCGGTCTGCGTCTGGTCTTGAAAAGCCGCGTGCAGCTTTTGGGTTGCCTGCGAGATAATGTTAATTCTTTTCATTCCTTTTATAACGCTTCGAAGAAAATATCTCATTTGAAGGGCTGAATTTCAGAGGTTGGGGTACCTAGTGCCTTTCAGACCCCCTGTGCCTGTCTGGGGATTTTCAACACACGTGTGTGTCTTTTTGTACTGGTAGGGAAGAAGTTGAGCTGCGAGCACTGGAGTTCAAGCTTGGCTTCATTTGACATTGAATCTAGTGGGTCCACTGCCTCATGCAATTTGTGGCAAAAGGCTTGTTGAAACTACCCTAATGAGTTATTAATTTCATTAGGTGGTTAGTTACTGGACAAGATTCTCTTCTGGATTGAAAGGTTGTTACTTTGTTAATGCATCATTTGCTTTGCCGTGTGCTAGCCTAACTTT
Source organism: Apteryx rowi (assembly GCF_003343035.1). Classification (NCBI taxonomy): domain Eukaryota; kingdom Metazoa; phylum Chordata; class Aves; order Apterygiformes; family Apterygidae; genus Apteryx; species Apteryx rowi. Next base: position 1,559,703 of record NW_020448208.1, on the reverse strand, counting down.
TTAGGAAGAAAATGTGAAATGAACATGAATTTATTTGTCAGGAGTTTGATTTAACTTTTTACCAATAATGTATTCTGCAGTTTTCCTGACTTCRTGCCTGTTATAAACAGTATCTCTGTGAACAAATGGCTTGTTAGTAGTATTTCTATGGTGTTTTCAGCAGGCTAAAGTAGTTTTAGGTGTACGTTTGGGCAGGAGAGCTGGAGTATAGAAGTGATTCCAGCTCTCTTTTTTCTCAAGCTTTTTTTCTCATTATAATCTCACCCTAAATTAATCTGCTCCGCATATTTATTTTCTTTTCAACTATACTGTGAAGTTCAGTCTTGCATCCCTGCACAGGGGATTCAGTATCAGAAGCTAAGGAGACAAAACCGGACCTTTGCAAGGAATCTTTGCCAGTCCAGGATCGGCTCCACCAGCTGCTCCTGGGCTACCAGTGTGAACGCGTAGGAAGTGCTTTCCTCCAGTGAATGGGAAAAGGTGGATGAGTGCATGTGGATACCCCTTCTCTGAGGCCAGGGAAGGTGTGTACCCCCAGAGCAGAGGTGTGCACATAATGACAAAAACCCTGCAAAGTGTCGATCAGTATGTATTGGGTGAAATGGTGACTGTGACAAGCCTGCTCGCTATGCAAAGCAAGTTTATATGGTTGTCCAATGGAGGTAACCGTCTCACTGGTTGTTTTTTTTTTTTCCTTTTCCACAGCTGAAAATGAAAATAATCTAATTTGAAATTCTATGTATGTTTTCTGTGTACAGAAAACAAAAGCCAGCCAAACACATACCACTGAAAGAAAACCCTCCAAACTCTGAAACTCTCAAATGTGGTCCAGCAAAAGATTTTTTTTTTTTCTAAAACAGTGCTTTAGGTAGGGATATGACCTGTCATTGCTTAGAGATTTCAGACAGCTAAACGTTTGATGTCTGTCTGCCACCCACCGAATACCAGAAATGCCACCAAGAAATCAGCTTGTTGAAGTGTTAAAATAGASCTTAAAGCTTAGGCTCAAAGGACTATGACACCTGCTTTCCCGCGTCTTCTCTTTCTCTCCGTATCTATGCCACTAATCACCTCTTAACTTGGAAGGTACAAGAAATAAACACCAGCGGCCCCAAGGTTCAGGCAGTGTATATTAAGGCCTGTGAAAATGGCCTTTTGCAAGCATTTATCTTGAAAATAATACTTAGCTTAAGGATTTAAAACCCAGTGAAGTTCTTTGTTGTTTCAGGCTTTTGGAAAGTGGTTTTTTTCTTAATGTGATAAGAAACTGAAATGTTTTCAAAGAAAGAAGAAATTTAGCTGTGTAGCCTGCATCGATTAGTAAGACTGGAAGCTGCTGTTACATGAATCCCCTAATTATGACAAACTTTCTCTACTGAGCTGCTATATTTACTTAATAAAATATTAAGCTACTATTTTTACATGTATCATAAAGGTATTTAGGTGCCACTGTTTTCTTGCAGTCTAATAACATTTGATTTGATTTGATTTACTTCAAGTTTGGGTAGGCTTGAACTTGCTATTAATTTCCTCAATGCTGAGGGATAAAATAATGGGGCGATAAAGCCTTTTGAGATTCACCAATATTGTTTAAGCATGGCATTTGCAACTAATAATAAGGACTATGAAACTCTGAATGAAAATACGTCTAATTATCATGGCACTGGGAAGATGGTTGACTCATCTTCAGCAGTTTGGATTACATGTGTGGGATTGTGTTTTGGATGGAGCACTCCAGAATAGCAACACTCCATCAAAAACACAGTCATGCACCTGTACTCCAAATGGCTAAGTAAGGCAAAACACATGTCATGAGGGCACTGTGAATCAAATTAAAAAAAAAAAAAAAAAGAGAGAGAGAGAAACGAAAGCTGGAAGAGAAATAAAGACGAGTACCATAACATTGGTGTGTGTGAAGACTTGTTTCTCTAAAGCTCCCTGAGTGATTTATTTATCGCTAAACCTCTGTTCGCAAGCCATGTTTGATTTTGCTTGATGCTGATACAGACACTGTAACCGGATCTTATGGAAAGGGCTGCCAGCAACTGTTTGATCCTGATAAATTACAATAACAGGCACAATTTACAATGAGAAGCTATTGCTGCTTCTGGCCCTAACGTGTGATGATGGTGGGCCGAAATGCTCATTACCCTGTGGCCCCCTCAGACCACTTACAGAAGAGTGTAAGAGAGCCACAGAGCAGGAGAAAATTACATTCCCAGCAGGAGTCAGGTGCTATTTTCTATCTAAGGTATGCATGCATGTGTGTGTGTGTGTGTGTGTGTGTGTATGTATGTGGAGTGAAAGAGATGGTGTAAGGAAAAAAAAAGGCACAAGAAGAGTTTATAAGCCACATGTTTGGAAACTTGTGTGTTAACTGAGCAGTCCATTCCCCTGGTTCCTTCTACACATGTGCTTACACAGACACAGACACACACAGACATTTATGCCTGCAACACATATGTGTTTTGAATGCTGAAGTTTTCTCTTTGGAAAGTTAATTGGGGACTGACTGCTTATTTGATCTTCACAGTGTCAAGTTCAAAATGTAATAAGCTATAAAAAACACCCAACAGTTGAACATGTAAGAGAGGCAAATTCAGAAAGGGATGTGAAGCAATACAAATGAGACCCCCGTGTGTATTTCCTTTGCAGTAGCCTTGCAGGACACCTGTCCGTGATTTCAGAAATGTATACAAGCTGCAGTCCACACCCAGAAGAGTAAAGCCAGGTTTCTTAAGATATTGCATTGCCTAGAAGCTTTTGATAATCCCCTCAGATATTTCTTTGCCTTTTTAGGTGACTTTGAGTCTGATTAGACTGAGATACACATCCTTACTGACGTGCTAAGAATTTGCTGTCTCAGAGGTCAATTGTTAATAAGCCAAAAAAGATGCAAATTAAAGAATGAAGTGGAATGAAAGGGATGTCACAGGGAAAAGAGGTACAAAAAAAAAAGATACAATCTATGTGTGTAGAAATGTATGTGTTACCCGAGCAGTTCATTGTGCTGGTTCCTCCTGTAGGAAAATATACAAAGGCAGAAGTGACAATTTCACACATTTTTGTTAGTGAGATACCAAGAAGAACTGTACCACTGGAAATTTTCTGAGAGAGGCTTCAGAGTCTCTAAAAGTGGTGGCATAATCAGGAGTGGCTCAGGAATTGTTTACTGTGCTTCTGAAAGACTGCAATGCACTTCTCCCACCACTGGATTTTAGCCTCCAGGAAGCGTTAAATGAACCAAGCCCATATAATAGCTCTTGCCTGAGCTTGTCTTCTGCTGGTCGTCTCATCCAGCTGCTGCTGGTCTCATACAGGCTATGTCCAGAAAGCACCAGGAGAAGATTTCCTCTATTTCCAGCATGATTCTCCCTTGCTCCCACATACATGCACACTTGCACATGAACAGTGGAAGCTGTCCCAATTTCTCCTATACAAGAACATCCCCAGGCTCAGTTAATAAGTGCCCTGTGCCCTATGCAGCCTTTAAAACTTTGAAAACTAAAGTGGCCTTTCCTTTCCTTTGCTTCTGCTCCTTCATTCCCCATTTAAATGTACGCATATATTGCACTAACCATGCCTCTTCTCCTCTGAGGAAATGAAGATATACATGCACCCACCACCCCATCTCCCTGCCTCCACTCTCCAGCTTTTATGTAGTATCAGTATCTCCCATGTCATCCTTTGGAGAGAGAGTTTTTGTGGGCAAGCGGAGCTGCTGTCTGTATTTGAAATGTGAGTGTCTGTGCATGCACACACGTGTATTGGTGCAGCCCATCGCAGGGAGTGAATAGGGAGAGGGGAGCATGGGGCTGTGCCTCAATAGCGCGTAAGCTGAGTGGAAAATCTTAGAGGGTATGAAATATAGGTCTTGAATGCACAGAGAGGGGGTAGAGAGAAAAAAAGGTTTCTGTAATTCTAAATGTAGACAAACATTTTATGCCAATGTCTGCCTTCTTCATGTGAAGGGGCAGATCATCTGAAAAAAAAAGAGGGAGGACTGTGAAAAAGAAGCTGAGAATCATTTCTTGAGAGCTGACTATTTGTATTAACTGTTCTGTAGGAAACTGGAAGAGCCAAAAATTAGGTTGGATAATTCCGGGCCAGATGCCTACTAAGGCGGCATATATTTGAAACTGGATTTAGCCATGACAAATAAATCATAGGGGAAAAAAGACTTGAAGTGAAAATGCTCTGACAGAGGGATTGGCCTGAAATTATATTAACGGATGTAGAGAGTGGCTCAATTGGAAATGCCTTAAATGGGTCTCGTTTTCTGAGAATAGCTATTCAAATTGCTGAAAATTTGCCTGGTTTGAGGTGGTTTTAGTTGGAAATTGTAAAACTGAAGTATTTCAACTAGCCACTTCTGCAAATGTATTCCAGAGTTTTTTATTCTGCAGGCTTCTACTGCATTTACACCAGGGAAACGCTCGAGTTTCGTGATTACATGGAACTAAAAAGCCTAGGGAAATGCTCCTTTTCCTCCCCACAGAACCGAGTGAGGATTCCTCACATCCTGCAGTGGGAGATCAACCGTAATTGCCATCTTTCTACACTTTGGTGGAGCATAAGTGACGTATCCCCAGATCTGTGTATTCCCAGAATATAAATGGTGAAGGATGACAGATTATGTAGTCTGATCCGCTGTCAGTCAGAAGTCATTACTTTCATCTGTTATTGTGGCACTGGGACTGGTAACTTGTTTGACTGTGACCTGCCTTCTAGGAAGGCAGCCATAAAGACATCACTTCCTCCAGTAACTAGTTCCAGTCAGCAATAAGGGTTAATCCTTTTGTTAAAAAACATCTAATTTATCACTGAAATGTGTTTGGCTTGAGCCTTCAACTGGTTAGACCTACCTCTGCTAGCTTAAGGAGCCCTGGAGTGCACTCTATTTTGTCTCTGTGAAAGTACTAATATGCCAAAGCCAAACCACTTCTTAATCTTCCTTTTGACCAGTTTTTGACTTGAAGCAAGTAGACATGCTTCGTAAGACTACTCGTTTCTGTTCAGCATTTTAAAACAGCATCTATGATAATGTAAGAGCTGGGTGTGCAAGGAAACAAAGTTTACATTTCCACCTGTTTGTTCTGACTCCAGGCAGCAAATACCAAGGATGAGAAAGCTGATGATCAGAGACAGTAGAGTTGGCCACATGCACTCCCCTTATGTCAGCTTTGCTTCAACTGCACTGGCATTTCTACATGGGATTTCAGAAGTTTTAAGAGAGATTTTCACCTGTCCCTTCTGCCTTCTCTGTTCAGTTGAAAAAAACTCTACCTTACATAGTTCAAATTTCATAATGATTCATGTTTACTGAGTTGTCAAATATAAACTCAGCTCTTTAGGCAAATGTTAGCAYGAGTAACAGAAATGCCAGCAATGAGCACATATGGCACTGTTTTTACTCTTAAGTTTGAAAGRACTAAACAAGTTAACAAATACAGATGTTTAAAATCAGTAAGAGTGTTTAATGAAAACAAACAAAATACTGTAGTCTATAAAGCAAAACCTGTTTTTCTTTTACTCCTTTTGACCAGCTGGGATTAGTGTATTCTGAGCCTATACCCTCCTTTGACATATGGGACGTTTTCAAGGGACATTAGTCTCAGCAGATGCTGGGTGGTGCTTGGGTGGATGCCTCTGATTTTTAATTAGTTAATAAATCAGCTTTTACAACCATGTGTATCCTATGATTTAACAGATGCATAACAATAATACTGGATTAGGAAGAACAAACTGTTTCACTGCAAAGGATATTTTATTTCTTAGTAATATTGCATACAGTATGAGTTTTTCTGTAAAATAAACAAAGGATTCATGCTATTTTTCATTTAGCCAATGCCCTCCATCCCCATGGGTCAAATTGTGCTCAGAACTATTAGTACAAATGCAGAGTACCTCCGCTGAGTTCAGTAAAACTCTTTCCATTCACTTCAAAGGGTACTGCTTCAAACCTCATGTAGACTGCTTTCTTTAGGCATCAGGAGCCGCTTCCTGCCTAATAACCCCCTTAAGTGATGTTCCTTCAATTAAAGAGACTTGCATAATACTTTACCTAATCAGTAGGTTAAATACAGTGTCATGTTGGTTTCCTACAGAAATCTATTTTCTATGTATCCTGGGCTGTTGTTTTAGCCAGTAAGACCTTCTTTTTAATCTTCAAGCTCCCACTTCAGATACGTGCTAAACTACCAGAATAAATGACATCATCCTTGGCGCCAGCCTTTGAAAGTGAAATGGTATTTAAAAACATGAAATTCTGGTAGCAATGTCACACCCGACGTTGAAGTTTAAAACAAAACTGACAATAAAATCAACTGCCAGGAAATTGACTATTTTTTAAATTAGACATCTATCATGTCAGCTTTGGGTTAATCTTTGGAGCCAGCTCAAGGATGGATGAGGTAATATTTGCACATGTTAGGGATAAGATAGAATGGAAATGGATTTCTTTTTTCTTTCGGGTAATGTGCTACAAAGATTATGAGCCTGATGGTTGGAATCAGTATGAGCTGTGATTGAGGGGTTATGTGTGAAGCAGCAGATTAGAGTAGTTTTAATATGTTGCATGATGGCCTCTGAAAGTCCCAGACTATGTACAAAGTGTTGTGAAGAGGGGCATTTGCAGGAGGTAGGAAGATAAGTGATAAGTGGAGGGTTGACACAATTCTGGAGAAAGCTCTCAGAGCCAACACATTTAGTGGATAAGTTTAAGGACTTGGTCTCATTGCTTTAGTTAGGAGTGTCAGAGATCGAGGCTTCAACAGGGAGTCAAAATTCAGTGACAGAGCCATCTAAAAGATGGCTGCATGTAAGTTATAATGCATAAAAGAAAAYGAAACATTGAATCATAACCTGTTATAATGGCAAACACTTTTGCTATTACAGAAACTATCTGAGAATTTGTTTTTGTCTGTGTTAATAGTGTTTAAAACACACACGAATTATGGCTGGAGAAGGGATTCCATTAATTCCTACTCTGTGTGCTTTTTGTGAAAGTTTTTCTTAGCTTTGTCCATGTAGCCTCTAAAGCATATTCCTGGCAATGGCCAACATTTGATCAGCATTTGCACCAAACAGCCTTTGAAAAGTTGACATGTGCTGAAACTCTTAAGAGGCAGAGCCTAGAGAGTGTGGGTCTCAGGTGGCTTCAATCTATCCTGTTCCTCCTTCTTCAGTGGCTACAGTGGTCTTTTGCACAATCTTGGCCATTCTGGAGGCCCAGTTAAGTTTCATCAGTCTTTTCTAAGAACCTGCCAGAGTYGCATGCTGCAGCCTTGCTCCCCGCAAACTCCCTTTCACTCCTTGGAGTCTGTTAAGGGTCCTTTGCAGCATGGCCCACAATTTGGGTAAGGAAATAGTTCTTCTCTGGGTACACCAAAAGCTTCTGGAGGCACTTTCTGTTCGTCTGACTCCTTCTGCTGGCATAAAGGGGTCCAAGTGAGAGTGGGAATGTCAGTTGTTTCTAATACATTTCCACATTTTAACCTCCATGCCCCTGAATTTTAATGAACAATTATGAATTGTTGGTCCTTTTAGTCTGGTCTGCCACTCCACTGTAGCCATTTTGGACCTCCTAAAAGTGCAAAGGAGCAGGAGGCAGAAGAGAACTGCAGGGTAAGGCAAAGAAAAGAGTTTTGTTGTGCCTTTTGTGCTCATTCTCCTCAAGTCCTCTGGTGGAAGAGGACTGAAGGAAATGCAGAGGGCAAGGAAGAAAACCATGAGTTGCCTCCAGAAGACAAGCATCAGAGGAATAAGTGAGATGGGCATTGCTCTCTGAATCAAAGAATCAAAGGTCTGTCCCACAACTGTTTCTGTTCCTTTTGAGAGTTATGTGGACAGGAGGCAGATTAAAGCCTGTAACACCAGGTCTGCAGGTGTAAGAGTTGAACTTTCTCCCAGGTTTTTTCACCATGGGCAGCCACAAGTTGAATTTGTTACAAACTTCTTGTAATTCAATAGTCAGGAGGGGAGGGTTGTAGTCTTTGTATGTGACTAAGCATTACATATCCAAATACACTATTTATATAGGTAGTACTGTATGTTTGTCCATGAAAGATATACCTAGTGCTGTGATACATTGTTCAAAAAAAGACAGAATGATGGAAACATTAACTTTCTTGTACCTCCTACCCTACTGTCTTTATTTCAATCTCTCAACTGTAAAGAAATTAGAAGAGTTTCCTTTTAGAGTTATACTCGTATAAGATTATCATCATCATCACAAGAGATTGCCAAAAATCCCCCATAGGGCATGGAAAAGCAAGAGTTAGCCCAGACAACAGCAGGACTAAAGTCTGCATTTTACTGTCAAGAATATGAATTCGAAGAATCATATATTTTCTACATGCAGCTGAGCAAAGGGTCTGAAAAGCAGTTAGTTGTGTTTGGGGCAAAGGCATGGAGCTACGCTATGGTCATGACACCGTCTTCACTGGGCAGAAATTCTTGCAGGAAGCATGGTAGGACTTGTGTCCCACATGTGAGGAGGGGCTGTGGCTGTTCCCGTGGATATTAGTATTCCCTTCTCTCAGCCTCGTGAGGATATCCTGAGGAATCAGTGCTAGCAGAGGTGATGATAGTGCCAGTTCCCTTGCTGAGATGCTGCCTCTTGTCTCCTTGCTGGGGAGGCATTCACATGTGTGGACAGAGAAGCCTCTGTCTGAAGGATTTGTGTGCTTAAAAGCTTCAGAGGATGCTCAGGTGAGAGCCTGGAAAGGGTAAAAAGATTTAYGCACGCCTTGACTGCAGACACCGCTCGACCAGAGAGCTCAGTTTTCCCCTGAAAAGAACACATTGCTAAGAAATAAAARCTTCTTATAGGACCACACAGAACAGGACATAACACAGACCATTTTCACAGCCAGCAGCAACTCTGCAAATGGATAGAGAAGTGAAATCATAAATGGAAAAGTCAGTTGTTGTGAAGTTGTTGGGCTTTTCAATAGAATGTAAAATCAGTACACAATATTCCAAAACACTATTTCCAAAAAGAGAGTAATTCCAGAAAATGTGAAGTAGTCACAATTAAAATKGGCAGTAGATTTAAAAAAAACATTGCTCTTCTCTATCTTTTACTTTCCTAAGAGTCTCAGCTTTTTCTGCATTCATTTTGACTAGTGGAAAGCTGTTTACATGTTATTTATGCTGTTATGTTATTTATACCTCTCTATGAAAAAAGTTATACACAATGTGCCATCAAGCACATCATGTATAGAAATGGCAGAACAATTTTACTGACAATAGCATGAGAATTATTATGAAACAGATGTGAAACAAGGCAAATATTAGCAAAAAGAATACTTTCCATCTAGCTGAGCACGACAAATCTTCATAAAACACTTTGATACTGATTAGATATGTAATGAAAATAAGTGTGTGATGCTCTGGTTGGAAGTTGTAGGCTGAAGTTCTGGATGAGCAATAGCTCGCTAGTGACACATCATCTGTATTAACACTAACCAAATGTCAGTCATCCTTTCCATCAGGTTTGAACTTTCCTTACAACTCCAGAACGACCCACGTGGGGAAGAAGAGACGGCATCCAACCAGRGGGAAAGATGTCATCAAACCCTCAACTATTTTCTGCTCCACAATCACAGCTCTCTAATGCATGTGTACGGAGCCTGATCCCAAAGTGGTTTAGCAGGTTTATACAGCAGACAAAGAGGGTTTGATTCAGTTGTTCAATCTTTGGTGACTGGGACCATCCACGATGCTGCAGGGTGTCCCCCGGGCGGCCGGCTGCTGCTGCGGAGGGGCACGGGTCCCTGGCCACGCGAGGATGCAGGGTGCCATAGGTTGTGTGTCACATCCACCAGCCCCTCGTGGATGTCACAGGCACTCGGGCCATTCTGAAGGGCACYGATGCCTAATTTTATGCAGCTGAATCATGCCCTGAGTGTTTCACACACCGATAAAATGCAGCCAACTCTGATGTGAATATGAATAGCAACACTGCACTGTGGGTTATAGCAGAAAGTAGAAAATAGTGTAACCATGGCATTTCAGAAACCAAAGATAAGTTTTCAGTTTGGAATTTACCAGGATATTGGTGCTAACATATATAATATATTATCCAGAATAATCACACTTTATCTATTTAACTAAGGTTAGATCTCCTTTTTATCATCAAGAAGTATTTACCAACTGACCAGGTTTCTGTTGAGAATGGGCAAGGGTAAACTGTATGATTACAATCTGATACTTTTTTATTTACCACTTTTTTATTTCTCACTTCATATGAGAACTTCAACAGCCCATCTGGCCTCAGCTGGTGGTTTTCTAACTTGCCAGCTTTGCTTAAGCGTATTGTGATAATATTATTTCAAAATAGCCACATCACTGAGTATCTTTCAAAAYGTTAAATGTTTATAAAAGTATATACCCTTGGTTCAATTTATATAATCCCTGCCATCCCTTAACTAGCAAAACTGTGGCATGAAGCTTTTATTCCATTATTAAAAGGGAGATGTAAAGTCATGTGGCCATACTATCACAAGCTTCTGCCAGCTGTAAACCTCATCACAGTTCCTGTAAAGTACATTTCCACAGATCAAGTTACTGCCAGGGAAGACTTTAACAATCTTCTACCCTACTTTCAACCAGCAACAATTAGTATTAGCAAATGGTCCAGGCCACTGCCTGGAATCACATATGATTTCTATTCAAGAGAGACAAACTTTTATTCAAACCAGACCCATAAGTTAAACACATGAGTTTCTCTGCTTAAAATAATGAATCTGAAGTAGTTTCTATCATTCATTTTAAAAATCACTCTCACATTTGAAATCAAGTTGGCTATTTTCCCTTGTCTGTATTAGCCATCTGGTAAGGGTGACTTTTCTAACATTGGTGTCTAGGGCTAGGATTTATTCTTTTTTAAGAATTCCCCTTCCCCTTCCCACTTTTTTTTTCAATTTTGGAGCTTGTCCTTCTAATACAGGCAAAACTCATCATATCTTTGTAAACAGAAAAAAACCACACATGGCATAACTTCCTCTATAAGATTCTTTAATATATTTTACAGTCAAAATGTATTTTGTATGTGCTGATTTAAGAAGGCACACACATGCTCTCAGGTCATTAAAGCTCATTGTAAAAATAACAGAGACACAAAGGGCTTATTCTCAAGTAACGATGCACACCCTCTTCTCAATGGAATATTGAAGATCTGTTTCATTTTTCAATATAAGGCAAGTTCAAGATGCTGTTTCCTTACCACATACCTCAGCGGTGCATGACCCCAAAAATAAAACGTGAGTGGATTTATACGCAAAAGAAAAATCTTGGCACTTCTTAACATTTTACTCCTCTTCCTAAATAAAAGACCTTGAGAACATATCCTTTTTCTGCTGCCGTTACTAGGTTAGGGGCTTGTCATATCTTACAGCAGATGCCTTATCTTCTGTGGATGCCAAACTGAATGAGCCAGGAGTTTAAATATGTTAGACACTTCTTTGCAACAAGCAATAGAGATTTGATACATAGTGTAAAACTGCACTTTATCCACAATTGATAACCAGCTATCCACCATGAGGATAAATATCAAGCAAACACGTAACAGTGAATGGTTGCTGATCCCAAAACTCATGTAAATATGGAGTATGAGCCTCCAAGGTAGGAGGCACCTAGAAGACAAAATTGAAACCAGTACGAGGTGGAAACAGCTGGCATCTCCCAGAAAAAAAAGGTTTCCAGTGAAAAAAACCTCCCACTGATTTTACCTAAGGATAGACTTGGCCCATGGCTCTGTCAAAGCAGCCAAGTAAAAGAGCAGGGTGGAAGCTGCTGTGTGCAGCCATGTGCAACAGATGGGCTATCAAGGTCCCTGATGTTGCTACTGGCATTTTTTCTCTGTTTTTCGCAAGTGGAAGTGAGGGGTCTGACTAACACCCTCACGGCACAGTGGTTTCATGGGAACATGGTCCACCCTGTGGCATTACAGCCACGAGCTTAAGGCTGGTACGTTGCAGAGCCAAGCTGACTTCATGTCATGAATGACTGTACCTCTTGGAGAAAACTCCTGTTCCCTATTGAAAGGAGGAGAAAATATAGTTATCAAAAGGAAAACAGACCAAAGGAGGGAAACTGACACACCTGCAAAGCTGTGGAAGAGAGATATTACCTGTTTTATTGATGGACTAACTCTAAAAGAATTAGAAGTAAAATCCAAAAGCCTGTTGAATCAGAATATTGTTCCAATTAAATATACTGCAAGATCTCTTACAAGGCACATTTTGGCAGAAGGAAGCTGTCTGTATTTTTTGACCTCCTTTAAAAGATATGAAATGTCTTGATACACAGAAATGGGGACCAATAAATTTCTTCTCTGCTATAGTATATCATGTATGGTATTTCTGATAGCTGTTGGTCTTGGTTTATTATCTGTCCTTGCAATGGTTCAGGTCTGTGTTCTGCGAAGGCGTTGGTTCTCCCTTGAAATAGAGCTTGGAATGAATGGAAAAGAATTCAGTTTATACCAGATTACACATCGCCTCTGGCTTTACTCCTCACCTGTTAACAGCCGATCGGCAACATAAATTCTATGTCATATGATAAATCGAAAAAGAAGAACATGATGAAACTTCGTAACAGCAATCCTCAGAGGCATTCCTGGAACTGCAGCAGACTGTGAAGACAGTTGGCCATTAGCTCAGGTAAGGACCTGAGCTGTGTGCATGAAAGCGTCTGCAATGGTCCTCTCCTCTGCGTGACCAGAGGCAAAGCAACTTCAGTGTGTCCGGCTGCTCGGCCAGCCTGTCCAGTAACGCCTCCTGTTGTCGATTAACCAGCAACCTTCCCAGTGATGAGGAAAACAAGAAAGGGCAGTCTGGGGCTCACAAGTACCAGCACTCTCCAGACGAGAGCTGGGAAGGGAGGAATAGGTGACCTGACACCTTTGGCGTGCTTGGTGAAAGGGCATCTGAAACCTCTGCTGGGGCAGAAGAATGATATGACAGTGGCCTCCAGCATGCCATAAAAAGGATTGGACACAGAGCCTCTAATGGCCATCCGCATCTCTAACTGGTACAAAACTGGGCTCCCTGTGCCACAGACCGGAGATAAGAAGTTAAAAGTTTCAGGCAGGAGAGTGTCACTTTGGTTTCCAGCATCCCTCTACGGGAGGTTTTGAAACCTGACCTTCTAATCTGAATGAATAATATAGTACTGATGGAAAGAACATTTGCAACATTTTAATCAGTCAACGAGGCAAAGTTTGTAAGGGAAGGCAATATCTTTTATTTTACTAGTTTGAAAAAACAGGTAAGCTTTCAGCATACAAGCTCTTTCTCAGGTCAGTAAAGGCAAGCCTAGAGAGCCATGAAAGTTTTGGTTTTGTAATCATTTTTCTGGTAAAAAAATGGCCTGAGGCATAAGCAAAATTCAAAGCAAGGCGACCTTGCACAGTGCCTTGAAAAGCTTTTCTGAAGCATTTATACCATCTACTGCATTTTTTAAATCCAAAGTAATCACCATTTTTAAACCTTTCAAAAATCTCTGGTTATGTGGAGAGCTGTTAACTCATGTATTAGCAAATATTTAAAAAATGTTCAGAAATACTTAAAAATACTTAAAAATTGTGAAATAGTAAATAGATTTAATGTTCATAAAAATAGATGTGGTAAGAGTAAGAAGGACAAGCACTTTCCATTGGTATTCTTGAGCTACATGACGGTTCTTTATTGAGCAGCCATTGCTAGTTGTTTCAAATTGTTTGTTTGTTTATGATGATATAGTCAATATATACCTATAGGAAGTTACTGTACTACTGTTTTCACCATGATATCCAGAAGTTCAAGCTCCAGAGCTGTCACAGACTGTAAGAGAGTTGAAGAAGATCTATCCAGCGCGTATTCCTCTTAGACAAGACCCTTCTCACACTGTGACCAGTGCTCTGTAACATCAATCCCATATGTAGGGAGCTATCTTTGACAACGCAAATGTATCTGCCCACATCCTCTTCTGTGGTCCGCTCATACCTGAGGTGAATTAGGAGGAGGGGGAGAACTCCATTGTACACAGTGGCCTGTTTTCAGGTGTAGCTGTCTAGACTATTTCCTTGTGGCTTTGGCTCACAGAGTCTTTTTAGTGTGATTGCTGGAACATGCACGCAAAAAAGCTGCGCTTGCTTTGAGCGATGCTCTGCACACTGGTGGTGCACATGGGGGTGTTGAGGATTAGGTGATGTCCACCGGAGTCCCTTTGCTTTGTGCGTTGCTGGGGACATGAAGCTATTTGCTGTCAACCAAGTGGCTGAATTGTTCTGGTATTGCCCCCATGCTGGAGAAGCTGGGAAGCCAGGTCCCTGCTGGCGGTCACCCYGCCTTGGGGCGGCCGTGCGCACTCTCTCAGGAGTCAGCAGAGGGTGCTCCTGCAGCGAGGCAGCCTGCTCCCTCCTGCATACACACAGGAGTATTTTGAGCAGTATGCCCAATAGGAAGTATTGGTTTATAAATTATTAACCGCGGTTCTCAGACACACTAGCAGGCTCACATCTGTGCACATTTTATGTAAAAGACAAGTAATGGGAGAAGGTGAGATCTTCAAAGTGTCCCGTAACTCAAGAAGGCCTGTATTATATAAGCGCAGGAGGCAGCGAGAGATTAGAAGAAGTTGTGTTTGGGCTACAGTGCAGAGCCTCTGCTTTGAGCGCCGTTGTTTGGTTCCTGGGGCTGGCGATGCCTTTGCGAGCAGCGAGTTTCCTGATCTCGGTGCTTAAGGGAAACCCCCAGAGGGGATATTTCAATCGCTTTCTCTCCTTTTGGGTGGGCAGGCTGAGTCAAGCCACTGTGTGCTCGCTGGCACGGCCAGAGGCTGCCAGGTGTGATGGGGAGGAGGTGCGTGTGGATGGAGGGGTCGAAGGGTTGCTCTGCACGTGAGTGCCAACAGGCCCATCGCCGGCAGGAGAGGGAGGGAAAAGAGGGAGGAAAACCCGAAAGAATAAAGGGAGGAAACGTGCAGCATCTCCAAACACCTGCTGGCTTTGCCACATTTTTCGTTTCATACTGTGATTATTTTTCCAGGCATTTTAAGTGCCTTGTGTAAACATGCAAAGAGGGGGTTGCATTGACACTTTGCAATGTGGATCCTAGAGCCTGCCATATTGACTTGGCTACTTCGATTAATCCCGCCTTGACTACCTGGAAGATTCATTTTAGAAAGCTTCACTCTAGGTACTTTGTCATCTCATTAAAGCAAGCTAACATGCCTGCTGGATCATAAATGCTTCTTTCTGGGTGAGGTTTTCTGTTTAATTATTTGCAGGTGTCCAAGAGATTGGGAGCTGAGGAAAACAAGATTTTTGCTTCCTAAATAATTTTTTTCTGTTAAAATTCTCACTCAGCATGTCCTCCTCTTGTGATGTTGAGAAAACCTAGTACAATTACCAAGTTTTTGGGTGTAGGCAATAAAATAAAGTAAAATGCAAGCATTTTTGTACTATCTCACACTGTTAGCTCCTGAGGGATACTCTCATAACAATGAGGAGGGGAACACACATAAATTAGGCTGTAACTACAGCTGACTAAATAATAGTCAGTTTTTTGTCAAGTAATTTGTTCAATTAATATTTTTGCCATCCTCCGCAGGAAGAAATTACTTGACCAATGTAGCTGATGTTTTCTTCTGCTATTAAAACAACTTTGATAAATACGGTCTCCTTTGTCCAGAGTGACCGGCCTGCTCTGCCTTCATATTCTTTTCTTGTGACCACTTCCTTAAAATACACTTATCCTAAAAGGTTTATAAGTCTTCTTTTCCAAGAGGCATTTATAGGTCAGAGGAAAATATACTCTGAAAATATCTAAACCAGCTTCCACACTCTTGTCTGAGCAAGACCCATTCCAGTGCGCTCCTATTTCCTCTTCTCTCAACCTGTGTCTTGTATCGAGTGTCTAGCTACACCTTTTTCTGCTCCGCACAGGTACATCTGTCTTCTCCTCCTGGAGACGCCTGACTTTCGGGAATGCCAGGGTGTGTGTGAGAACATGCATCTGCCTTTGCAGACAGGGCCTGCTGTTTGAAAGCTRTTTCGGCAGTGACCTTTCCTTCTGCTTGACAGTAAAGCCTCCAGCTTGCCAGCAGAGCTCTGTAACCAGCAATAGCCACATGCACATGGTGTAGGTCAGCACTGATGTGCAGCAGCGTATATGGAGAAGTAGCTGCAAGTCCAAGAATATACGATAATTTGGTAAAACTCAGAATTGCCTGGTGGATATGAGGAGTCTCAAGTCTACTATATGCATTGCTGATGACAGTCTTTATAAGTGCAGACTTTCAAAAAAAAATAGCAAGGTGTAACATCAGATATCCATTAAGCCAGGAACATTTCAGCCCCTGTTTACCTCTGAAAATCCTTCGATTAACTTCACCAGTGACACTATTAACTTATCCAGCCTTCAAACAATGGCAAATCAGAGCATTTCCCCAGACCTAATTCCTCTGGATATTTCATTATCCAGACGAGCCAGACTGTGTGAAGTGGCTTTTTGTTCCCTGGATTCATAGGATTAAGTAGGAGGATGTGTATTGTGTGGAGTTAAGAGAAAAAGGCATTTTAAGCCTTTGCAAACATGCGACACCTTTAACTTGAATTATTTCAGTTTTTACCCAGTGAGTCACTTTTGTAGTGGATAATTTAAAACAAATATATGTTTGCTCTGAAAGTATTTTCACAGCAACGAAGGCATATGCCAGGTCTGTACGCCCTGTAGGCCTGTGACAATGGAACAGGGAAGAACCATCTCATTGTCAAAACTGCCAGCAAAATGCTGCTGGGCCATTCTTACCTAGTGGTGTTTGGTACTTTAAAAATCAGTGTACCTTCTTCAAGAATTGCAAAGAAGCAGAAAGACATAGTTGTAACATTACYGAATGCAAATACAGATTTTGCATGTGGAAAACTTCTCTGTAGCAAAACAGCAATGACATGAAAAAGCATTTTTTTCCTCCAGACTGTTACAGAGTTCTCCTGATGCTGGTCTACCCCTCCCTTCCTCCCCCCAACTTGTGGAATTCGATGTCAAAATTCCCACATACCTCAGCAGGACAGGACTTGCGAAACCCAAACCTCTCCACCACTAAAGTATTCCAACTGAATTCAAGGACTACTCGCATGCATCCAGGTTTGTCTAATGGACTGCATTAAAGGACTACTACGTGTGCTCAACAAATTGCAGGATCAGACTGCCTGCCAAACGACTAATGGGGGATTGCAGCTGCTCCGCTTGGCCAAATTGAGAGCGGACCGAGAAAGGTTCCTATTAAATGGTGATTCCACCCCGGGGAGCCTTTGGGCTCTGACTCACGTGCAGCAGTGGGTTAATATTGGATGGCTGAGACAGTGCCTGCCCCCGGCCCTCCGCTCCGGCTGCCAACGGGGGCTGCCACCCCGGAGACCCAGCAGCCCACGAAACAGCTCCCGCCCGGCCCCGAGCTTCGGCTCGGCACATTGAGGTAGACCCAAATTCGGGCTAATCTACCCTCGCCGTGTCCCACTGCGCAGCAGCTGCGGTTGCAGGAGACGCGCTGGGACAGGACAGCTTGCTGGCGGTGGGCTTCTGCCGCCTGATTTTAATCTATGACTTAGCAGGGGCCAGGCCAACGTGAAGGGAGATGAAAGGAACTAAACTTCTGCCTTGCTTTGCTTGGGGGAGCTGCTCAAAAGTCACCTCCGTCACAGATGCGTGAAATGGCTTTGGCTTGTGACTGCTTTCACGCTGGCGTTTGTGACTATTTTGTCTTCCCGCTGAACTATTCTGGGATGGCTGATTTGTCTGCAACTCAGGAAAAGAAAGAAAAAAAATATCAAACTCACCCAAAACTACAGCATTCTGAGATTTTTGATGGATAGCACAGTTAAAATCCTAAAACATTAGGGATAAATCACACCTATAGGTCTGAGCCCCTTTTTTACAGTTTTTTAAATAAAATAAAGCAGAAGGACATTTTCCGAATGAAACCTCCCCCCAGTCTTAACTAGGAAAATTCAGAATATTTATCGTAAAATGTCGATGTGAACATTTAGGGTTTTTTTTTCCTAACATTTCTAACATAAGCAATTTGGTAAAAGCAAAATATATTCATAAACTATTTTGACATTGCCAGGTCTGCGTTTATGCCTCCCCAAACCTCCACATAATTAAAGAAACAAAATCCTCCTCTTATTTGAAAGCAAAAAAGAACTCTAAAGAACATTTTAATATTCTTCCTGTGATAAGTCCTTGATCCAGCAATAAATTTAACTGCATATTTAACTTCTAAAATCAGGCATATGCGTAAACCTAATGGCATTATGTAGTCAAATTTAAGCATATAAACGCAAGTTAGGTCTTTGTGTACTGCTTTATCAGTGGTGACATCAAATCTTAGCTCAAATCTTAGACTTGATACTTGCAGTGAATACTATGTGACCAGGTTGTAAACTGAAGCACATTACACCAGATGTGAAATTACATGAAATGAAAGAAATAAGCAGTCAAATCACAGTCTGTTCGCAGAAGATTTGCAAATAGGAAAAATAACTAAAATGAATAACTAGGCTATTAGGTATGGGTACCTCAAGGACCTTTAGTGTGTATGTTCAACTAGAGGGCTGGGAGAGGTGGGATAATCTGAAAAGCATAAAAGCCTGTATCAGAGATTCATGAAAAATGCAAAACCTTGATATGCCTTTTGGTTTGAATTCATACCTATGGACTGATGGCAAAATATTATTATGGTGCTGGAAGCCACAACCATTTTTCTGTAAAATTTAGTTTACTGCTTATCTAGTATAGGAGACAGTACCTCAGATGTTTTTAAAATTAATTCCATTCAGCTGTTAGTGAATTTTGCCTCCTGACAGTTGCAGTCTTGAATGTTTGCATGATCTACATGAAACTGGCCATTTTACAAAAGAGTTATACACATCCTAGGATTCCTGGCTTGCAAATGGACTGGAATGAATTTATGACCTTTTCCATAATAACGTTTCTTCCTATTTGTTGTGCGTAAAATTAACTAAAACCCTGACTGCAGGAAAATTCTTTCAGCCAGCTCTTTTCTGCTACTAGACTCTTTCTAAGGCCGCTTGTTGAATTAACTATTTTAGTTCCCTGAACTGCCAAAAAGTGCTGTGCCTGGCAAAGATGAACACATTCGCTGATTAATAGAAAAGCTTTGGCTTTATGAAACTGGGATCCTTTTGTTTTAGGAAAACAATAGAAAGTCTTCAATTTTGTTGCATTTTTAATGGAAAGATTCTCCTGTGTGAGGACCTGCTGCCTGTGAAGTTACATCATGGTCAGCAGAGCCCGACAAAGTGAAAGGATTTGGGTCTATTCCAAATATAATTATTGCTGGGATGGTTGTATGGAGTCCCCATACATCAGGAGAACTGAGCAATTGCCATGAAGCCTATGTGACAGAAATGAAGATCAGGATTCTTGTGTCAAATCACAGAAGAAAATCCCATATTTGGAGACAGATCAGATCAGAACTAAACAGAATGTTGAATAACTAAACATCATTAGATGCACTGAACAGATCAAATCTGTATTCTGGGGAATAGTTCTTACCACAACAAGAGATTCTGTCTTTATTCCTTAGAGAGTGGGGGAAAGAACTAGGGATTATGTATCACTTAAATGTGCCACACACATTGTCTCTGAACACTCTTGTAAGGAGAAAAGTGCTTTTTAAGGTCATGGCTTCCCCTCTCTTAGCTGGATAGTTTTCAAGGAAAAAAAAGAATGAAAAATTAATAAAGGAGGAGAATTTTTTCATGTTTCACATTACCTTTGTTTTTTAAGCTAGAGTATGATGTGTGGAAAAATTTTAAATCTTTAAGGCATCTTTTAATATTTTAGTTACCCGAAATATTAACTGATTTATTAGGTTCTATGATATTGGATCCAGGTCAGTACAGGAAATRCTCAGCTGCAGTGAGTCTCTACAAAAAAATAGGTCAGACTATCCATATATCTTCTTATATTATTGGGAAATTGCTTCCCAGATAGAATTGTAAGTAGAAATGTGAGGGTTTTTTGTGTCTCTCCATATTCCCAGTGGTTGCACTGTGACTTCCTGTGCATACTGCTCCAATGCCCCTCTGTCCTACTCCATAAAAGAGCTCACTTTGTATTCCCCAGAATATCGTGAAATATGGAAACAGCTGACATTTTCCAATTTAGGAGCAGAGCAGAGCATGTTGTGGCATTCTAGGAAAAAACAATGGCCAAACCTTTTGGATATACATTTGTGGAGCCTCACCATCTCAGAAGCAAAACAGCTGCAAAAGCTAGAGATAAACTGTAATATTTTCATGGAAAAATACAATTATTTTTGAAAACACTATATATTCATTGTACTAACAGAATGCAAGTTAAATTCTATTACAGCTTTATGGGTTTGTCTGAATTATTATACAAAACCATACTTTACTATTTGTTCCAGCACTTTGTTCCATTTTGTTGTATGCACACACACATGTAAAAAAATTAAGAGGATAAGTGAAAAATCTGCAGGGTAAGAGATAAACTGCTGTGAAGATGCAGGCAAAATCTGCTCTTTTGGATACTGAATTTTGGGAGTCTGTCTATAAACCCTTAGCCCTTATCACAACATCTGACAAAAATATCTCTGGGTACTTGTCCCACTGCACTCAGCTGARGCTACATCTTTCTGCCCCATTGTTGCAGCTGTAACTGATAACCAATAGCTGAATCCAGAGTGCTAGCGCCAAAAGCCCTGTTGAGAAACTGGGCATATTAGCTCAGACTCGTTTGTTTGCAGCAGGCTGTCATGTAATTTGCTCTCAACATAGACACTTTTCCACCTGTCTTCACCCTCCTGTAGAATAAAACACATGCAAAAAACCTCTAGGAGTGAAAACATACGGGCCTAGGTTCAGTCAGCCCTACTTCCCTCTGAAACTCCTTTTCTAGTGTTTTGTGTTGCCTAGGTCTGAAGGCCTACAGCCAGCCACAGGAAGCCCTAAACACAGGGATTTAGGTGGAATTAGGCTGCCTGAACTTAGACCAAGGAGCTTTAGGCAGCTCTTCCATCTTAAGGATGTGCAGGAAAATTGGATTTCCATTGAATTATGAATCAGTTTCAAGGTCTTGATTCTTGTTTTCAAAGCATGCCATGAGCTGAGCTCAGACTATCTAAAGGTCAGCCTAAGAGGTCTGGGAAGAAAAACAGTGAATGACTGTCTGGCTTTACCTTAAAGGTCCTGGCAGAGGCAGGGACAGCCTGTGCCCATGGAATAAATCATTATGAGAACGGATGACCAGCCACACCTGACTGATGTGCTCCTCCAAGTGCCAGGTGTGCTTCTGTGACCTGTGCTCTCTAACACAGCTGTGGCTACCCAAAAAGCAAAATACTAAGAAAAGGGAAAGCCTAAACAAAACAAAACTGCAACCACGTGACTCATGCCCAAAACGACCAGCAGATGCTATGACAGATGTCACGTTAATGCAAGAGACGTAGGTACTCTTGTGATGATCAAAATTACATGGAGTACAACAGGCAAAGCAATTTCTCTGGCCTCCAAATCCAGTGGCAGGTCAGAAACCCTGCATGTTTGGGGAGCTACTTTTGCTCACACCCTCACTGTGACCAAGGAAACTCTGCCTTCCCGTTATATTTGCGCACTGGGATGATCTGGCTCATTGCTGTTTACACATCGCTATCTGAAACACTTGTTTATACAGTTTTAGTCATCATATCACAGGAAGAGGATATAATTTGTCTATTGCTAACAGTGCAGCATGCAGGAATCTGAGGAACAGTGGGTCTCAAGGAGACCTGGTGATAAGGAAAGGTTATAGAAGCTAGATTTGTTTTGCAAAGGCAAAGGAAAATCTTTGAAGTGACCTTGCGTAATCACTCAAAATGATAAAAAAATTAAAACTCAGGTGACCTGGTCTACCACATTAAGCCCAGGAGTAGCTCCCTAGAAAGAAGTAGTCATTGTAATGCCCAAGTTTTAGGCATTATCTAATACAGATATTAAGATTGGTGCTTATGCAGTGCATGGACCAAATGCCTAAGAATGGGAATGACAAAATCCAATAGGCTAAACCAGAACCATATAAGCTGAGCTGAAAGAAATGGTGGAGAGGTATATCTTAAAAATCTACCCTACTCTTTAGGTTATTAACCCTGGACTCACTGATATTCATYGCCTTGAATTTCCTTTAGGAACTAGGTACTCTTTCACCCTTTTTAAACAACATCTCCAGTTTAGTTCATGTTTACTGTCTTCCACTGTGGACTCAAACCCTTAGGTGTTTCTTGTATTCTCTGGTTAGAAAACACGTTCATAGCAATGGGCAAGACACCTAATCACATCTTTTTGGCTTTGCTAAAGTGATTTTTTGTGATTTTGGAGACATTCCTGTTTGCCCCATTATGGCTAATGTCTTTTATATGAGAAAGATGACTCTGTGGTAGATCGGTGAGGTTTGGAGGATGCAGGGAAGACTGTACAGACTGTATGTGTGAGGTGTTCTTTTGATTCCATAATTTACTGGATTATTCAGCACGTGAAACCAGCTGCTGAAGCTGCTCAGTCCTTTGCCTCTCCACCTTCCTTCTTTCAGTGGAAAAAAGCCTATGTCTTCTTTTATCTTGGTGCTCTGTTAGATGCCTTTTTGCACTAAAAGCTCAAATGAGATGATTAACAAATGCCCTTGAAAATCTTTTTTTGCCAGCCTTTGGTATTTCATTCCATTCTCAGTTCACCACTTCAAAGGTGCCTAGGTTTTTGCATGTTGTCCATTTGAATGCTGTGCCTGGCTCATTGCAGCTGAGCCTTTAACACCTCAACCAATACACTCTTTACCTCATTTGGAGAGGGTATAATGGTGCTGCTTTGTACTGCAGTGAGGGATAAATGCAAGCAGAAAAGAGACTGTTTGCTTTTTGGGGGGGCAATGGAAAGTTTGCCCATTTGACATATGCAACAAATCGAGGAGTTAGCCATTGCTTAATGTGCCGTTACTCCACCGATGCTCCGTGCGGTGCATCTGCAGGTGCTCCCTCCTGGCACTTCTCCAGCGATGGGATACGTTTTCTGCGCAGTGTCCAAGTCTCACACCTGCAAAAGGGCAACAACCTTGTTCACCTTTCGTCTGGTGGAGAATTGGATTTCTTGCTGGCTCCATACTCACTTCATGAGCCTGCCAAAGGCCATAGATGCTTTCTGGATGTGAGAGACTACCTCTCTTTCAATGCTGGCATGATCATTTGCAGCATTTCCAAGGTAAGTGAGAACCTATGGCTGTTAATAAGGAGCCTTTCCCTACAGACTAGTTCTTCAGCATCAGATGGCTTTCTTTTCCAATCCATATACCTCCTTTAAAAATGTTGTCTCTGAATCAGTCACCTAGAACATAAAAAGGTTATTTCTGTCTTTGAATGGACACATAATGAATTTTTATGGATGAAAAGCCTTTGTTTTCTCTCTTTCACATTGCCATTCCTCCTGCCGTTTTATTCCTCGTAGAACAGAACAGCTGTCAGGAACATGCATATGTTTCGCTGCAGTTGTGTCCACAGTGACAACCAAAAATAATACAGGAGAGAGATAATTAACATATTGCTACTTTTCCCTTTGTACTGTGCTGCTTACACATGTATTTACTAACATGCTGCTCTATCATGGCTCCCATCAGAGTTATAAAGTTTTCCTACATATGGGTTTTAGGCTTTTCTAAGCACAAATTTGACTTTTATTAGAGAAACTTGATATAAGACAGTAATTTCAAAACTGACTTATTGCACACTTATTGGCTCAATTTGTGAAGTTTTATAAGATGCCATTATTTAATTCCCAGAACCTGCTTACAGCTGCCGCTGCTCTTCTTGGAACACCTTTTTGCCTTGGCAAAGCTGCTACAACCCCCTCCAGTTGGTAAACACACAAACAGACCATTGAGTGCTGAAACAAAGTATGCTGTATGCTTCTGTAAGTGATCATAATGCCTGTTTGAAGGGCTGAGTCAACACTTTTGGAAACCAGAGTTTTCTGTGCATAACCTCTCAAGCAATTGGTTATCTCTAGAGCCAAGATTGCCGGTGGTGTTGTTGGGACAGTGAGTGCAGCTGGAAGTGCAGCATGGTGCAGACATACTTAAACTAGTTTTAAATAAGGTGGTGGAGGTACTGTGAGCAGGCCAGCAGCCTAGGCTATGAAACCCAGCTGAGAGGCTGGCTAGATACCCGGGCAGTTGGCCACTCTGCGCTCCGTGCTGCCACGGCCGTGTTTTAGACGTAGCGCTGTCCCTGAGCTGCTCAGCACTGCCCCTCACCGCTGCTACGGCAAGGAGGAAGAGGAGGAGGAGGAGGAGGACCAGGGCTATAACACAGAAGGGCTCTGGCCAGTTGCCTCAGCAGCAGGCACTGTCCCACATGTCCTTCCCTTGGGGACAGCAGACGCTGAGCAGAGCAGACGTCAGGGCTATGGGCATTTTCCACACTCTGCACGGCTCTCTCCAGCTGGTGGATGAGATTAAAGCTAGTTTGAGTGTGTCTACATTGCCTTTCAGTCTCAGCTGTGCTCCCAGAAGGACAAGGGTGAGGAGCTAATAACACATAGTAAGGCTGGGGTAAACCGGAAGAGACTCTGCTAGATTGTGAACTAGGAGTAAGCAGATCCTCCTGTCCTACATCTAAGTTTTCCCTTAGTATGGAAACATCTTAAAACTTTGCCCTGTGATGTTTGACCTGTGCAACATCTCTCAGGCTAGAGTGCTCATAAGAGACAGGTCAGTTTAATGTCACTAATTGTTCAGTGAAGAGACCTAAACTGGACTATGAAGGAGGCTTAAGAATTCCTTAATTGCCATCATCTCGCAATGATTGCAACATGATCTTTAATTATTGAGTGTCATCATGGTATTTTGGGGGAATTGAGCAAGTATGGCCCAGCATTACACTGTTTTGGGCTGAGGGAGGTGACAGGGAAAGTGAAAGTGTTAGCGGTTCTCTAAATCATTCTGACAGTTGGTTGTCATTGTCTTTAATATTATTCACCTATCTCTGAGGAACCTGCAACAATGACTGGTAGCTCATTCTTGATGTAGCTGGTTTTCTTTCTCCATATGTCTCAGCATTCCTACATCTGGTGTAAGAAACCATAACAAAGCAAGCAAAACCATTACATTTTAGAAAAACCAAATGTGAAATGTTCTCGGGTACACTGTGTATGTGTGTATTTAAAAATGTGGCCGTTTAGAGAGGTGTAAGAAGGTGGAAAACAGTCAGACTCATCTCAGCAGACATACGGAAGGGTGTGGTTGTTTGAAGGCTGGTCCAAGGTGCTCACATGCTCTCTAACCGCTGAGAGATACTGGCTCCTCCAGAGGGAGATGGAGAGCAGGAGTCCAGAGCTCTAATTCAGGGGCTCTAAATGTAGGCGCACCCTCTGGCACCGGCCTCTCTAAGACAATCTTAGGCACAGACTTTTTTACTTGATGAAATGTATGCCCAAAACACACTTTGAAACTTACCCACTAAATGGAATTTTAGAACAAAGGTGCTGATATAACTTTACTTACGCTTATATTAATGCTAGTGATGCAGCTTTGTTGAAACATTCAAACTTATTTCATTAAATATACCCATTTATAGAGTGTACAGTCAGGGTAACCTGAATGTTTTGCTGCCCTAAGGGGATCATACCTTATTTTCTGAAGCTCAGAGTAATTTCCTCTGTAGACTTGCCACCCTTCCACCGGCTAATAAGTAAAATGTGCTGGAGATTAAAAATACTATTCACAATACTGGGCGATAATTTGGCAATCCTGCAACGGGAGTGTGAATTACCAAAGCTTATTAATTTGTTCGATTTTGTAATGTTTCAGCATATAACTTCTGCATTTGAATTGACTATCTGGCAAGATATCCTATTAAGGTTAAGCTCTTTGGAGAATGTAAGCATGTGCTTGTCACTGCTTGAAGATAACTCAAAGCCAGTACCTTGTTGCTAACAGTGGTCAGGAGCAGGCATGTCATGGCAAAGTATTAAAGTAAGGCGTGTATAGCTTGACACATCTTCCCAGCCTCCAGAAATCAGTGGCTTAGTGATGCTCTCCAGTGGCATCCACCATGATTAATAGCCTGAGATGGACCTACCTTCCATAAATCTGTCTGATTCTTTTTGTCTTCCTCATCATCCTTTAGCGATGAGTTCCACAACTTAACTGCACCCTGTATGAAAAAATTCTTCCTTTTAGGTATTTTAATTATCTGAAAATTTCACAAGGTCCACAGAGAACCTTGTGCATAAGGTAGGTCTAATGACAGTGCATCTACCCCTAACCCCCCAAAAGTAAATAATGTTTTCCTACTCACCTTATCCATGCCAGTCACAATACAGTAGATTGCTCTCTAATATCACTCTTCCATTGTCACTTTTATGAACTGAAAATTCCTAATCTAATTATTCTCTTCTTGAATAGAAGGTGCTGTGTAGGTGTAATTTGTGATTGTCCTTTTGTCTGTCTTTGTATTTTCTCTAATTCTAGTATGCAGCTTCATACTAGGTTAGGAGCTGGTCCAAACACCTGTACTTAACTGTACATTTAGTATTAATGTGCAGGACCAAAACCTCAGTTTTTTATTTGACTTTATTCTATTGATGTGTTGGGCTCTAGACCTACCTAATGACTGATTTAACACTCTAGCAGATAGTTTACGTACAGTGAAGGCAATAAGAATGAAACACATTCAGGAGCATAGCCAAAAACCCAAACCTTCTTCTCAGACAATAGAATCTCAAGTGCCCTTATGTCTCTTCAGCTTGCCTAGTTACCTGGTATCAATTGGTTTTTGGCCTGAGTAGTTTCAATTGCATCTCTAAATTTCATATCCTCTTCTCCTCCAGAGGTAGTCCAAGTGTGTAAACCTTTTGCCACAAGGAAGGACTGGACCTTCGCTTTATTTTTCTTACTATGAATGCCCTGGCCACTTTCAGAGGCAAGCTCTGACTTTTCAAGCCTCTTTGCTGATGAGCCTCTCCTGATCTGACATCAAGAGCTTTCCTGGCCACTGCCTTCATTCTCTTCCTTCAGCCACCTCTCTGTGGGAAGGTGAGTATGTTATGAATGGGAAGCTCATTTCCTAAGCAAAATCAAACCCTCTCCAGGTCTTGTACTGCAGAGCTCTCTGTACTTACCGTATTAGACGACTGTCAGGAACTGTACTTATTTTTCCCTCCTTGTGGTAGTGTATTTTGGCACTTGAATACCTACAACGCAAAACCACCATTCCTTAGATCTACCCTCAGTGCTCAGTGTTTTCTGCACCTCTCACATTTCCATGTCAAAGTTATTTGAAAATTCAGAAAAGGATAAACCTGGTCAGAGTACCATTTGGACCACAATTTCATGTAGGAAAGGCTGGTTCCCCCTAGAGCTTTTGGGGACCTGCACCACTGGCCTTCTCTGTGCTTAATGGGGCCTGTGGGCATATAGCTGATTTAGTGGAAACTAACAGTCAGAGTTTAAATATGCTCTGAAGACAGCTGACTTTACTTGCTAGAGCTGTTGCACAAGGCTTTTGCTAATGATTAAAGCAGATGGACAGAAAGAAGAAAGCAAAATGCTAGAATGTGTGAGAGGTGAAAGGGCAAGAAGAATTAGCCCAGAGATTTCCTGTGGGGGTTTTGTGTTGTGTGCTAAATCAAAGAATTGTTTTTCATGAATGAAATTGCTGTACTTCAGCAGCTTAATTAAAGCTACCCCTTTTCTCTCTCCAAATTGGGAATGGGTATGCTTGCGGCAGAGTAAAAGGTGATCTTGCTTTATGTTGCCAAGTGTGTTATCCTACAAACATTTAATCTGGGGCCAACCTCCGAAAGGCCGGGCTGCGAAATGTCACTCATGTTGAACAGCATGAGGAGCCTGGTGAAAACCAGGGGGAGATGCCTGGCAGGGTTCGGTGTTAGCTGGCAGCAGTCTTTGGAGCAGAGCAGAAGATGGGCCTCCGGGTGCTCGGTTGTTTCATCTGCTCTTTGGAAATGCTGTATGATTTTTCTTTCCATTGTCCTTCATGTGGCCCTGCTACCATCCTATTGTCTTTAATTTATTGGCACTAAGCAGCCGTTAGCCGGCATCACCCTTGGGGCCCACCTAACCCCAGTGGTGAGTTGAACGTGCACCTCTCCTAGGATGCCTGGGAGCGAAACACAGGAACTGCCGCAGCCATCCAGAACGCACGGGGCCGCTCTGGTTGTGGGTAATGAGAGGAATAAATAAGCCAGGGATTAAACTCCAAGGGGCAAGTTTCTCACCAGCTCTTTCCTAAGCATGAGCCATTGCATTTCCTGATAGTCACATTATCTAAATAAACACCCAACTTAGTTCTAAATCTTACTTTCCGCTGTCAGAGGTGTTGTGCGCTAATGTATTCTGCACTCTCCTTTTGTTTTCTGCTCAGGTTGGAATGTCTCCTTTGGATTTCCTTGAGTCACTAATCAAAAACGACCTTACTTGGGTGTCTGTTTAACTGCAGTCATAACTACGTCATATTCTGCTTTCCATGGCCACAGGGACACCACAATGTTCTCCTTTAGTCTCCAGTGATAAAACTATTTTATACATTTTAATTCCATTTTAAGACAAATTACAGTAAAATTGCTGCTACCTTTACTCCACTAGCAACTGTGTTACAAATTAAATAAAATGCACCCTTCTGTAAAGGAAAACATCTGCAATTCAAGGAAAAAGTGTGCTTGCTTTGGTGAATTTTATAATTCAAACCTGTAAGGAAACAATGTTTTCTAACCATATGAGCAAAAAGTTCAGTATTACCTGCCCAAGTTCTTTCAATTTATTATTTAATATCCATTTTTATGGATATATATCTCTATAGTCAGCTATATATCTGCATTAGCCTCAAGATAAGAATATATTTAAATTTCAAATTAATTATTTCATAAAGTAATAATTAAGTGTGCATAAAAATATCAATGAAGCAATGAGAAAAACTGTTTACAACTTACATTCTCCAAAACTCTTCTGGCTGGAAAAAAACACTCCACTTGTGGGCTTCAAGTAATAACGATGATTATGCTGATATAAGGAAATGCTATAAATTTTGCAATGGACAGGAATTCCAGAATATCAGAATTAGCTTCTCTTTTCTGCAGTTTTTCTGCTGATATTTTATTGTTGCTTTCACTTTCCTATTCCCTGTAATTTAACATTTGGAATAGTAATTTGCTTTAACCTCTCCAATAAATCCATGAGAATTTCTCTCTCTCTTTTCGGTTGAGATTCTCAGTATTTTTTAGGCAAAAAAAGTTCCCTGGTCTGGAAGAATCTATTTGTTGTGAAGAAATCCACCTTGAGAAAACTGTCAGGACTTTTATATTCTGGTGACCATAGATAGGGCATAATCAGAGAAAAACTTGTACCAAAAATCAACATGACTTTTCATTCATATCTGCGCTGGCAGACTACAGGCCCAGATATATTTTATGGAGTTTGGATCAAGATGAAAAAAGAACCAAACCTAAACAACTTTTGTTCCTTTAAAAAAATGATGAAAACCCCAACAACTTTTGTTCCAGTAATATCTCTCTAGCTTTGATTTAAGGTCTAGTTTCATTCAAATGAAACCACTTAGTTTTGTCTGGTTTGAGAGTCATAATCATATGAAACAACCACGTTTTGCCAAACACAATAAATCAGTGCAAGGTCAGTCTAAATTTGTCTCACATTTTTTCCCAATTCAATAAATATTTAGCAGGTTCGACCAAGGTTTGAGGTTTCTAATGGATTCCCTGAATGTATTTGGCTTCCTTTGATGGTTTGATACAGAAAAAAACCCACAGTTCTACYGAAATCTAGAAGGTGATGATCAAGCAAAGCAGATGGAGATCTGCATGAACATATATGTCTGGTCCCCTGGATCCAGTCCCCCAAAAGCATTTATCATACGAGAATCCTTAGATAAGGGAGCGCTCTAGTGATAATTAGCAATGCATGTGCTCACAGGCATGATGAAATTTAGATTGAATCCCCCATCCCCAATCACTCAGCTGAATGAATGGTTCTACTCTAGTTTATACCAGGTAAGGTCAAGGCCATTGATTTCAGACAATGATTTTTTTTTTTTTTTTCGCCTGGATGGTGCTGTGTAAAATTATGAGACTGTGTAGGACACTTTTAATCTTTTTTTATACATAGGATCTTCTTGATGTTATGGTATTTTTGTAACTGGATAAGTATTTACTCGGCCTGGAGACAATTTTCCTTATCAATGAGAAGATTTGTTATTTGATGAATATCTTTAATTACTAGAATATCCTCAATTACTAGAGGAAATAGGGAACCGTGAGGATCATGGGCCTCAGAAATTAAAAAATCCTGATTTATAATGAACTGGGAATGGTGTTGTGAAGTTTGCAACACCATATTTCATTTTATAAATCATCCAGGCATCCCAGTCCAGTCATCCATGCATTTCAGAATTGCTTCATTTCAGCCTCCAAATAAAAATGTCTTCTGTGAAGTAACATTTTCAACTGTCCTTGAGTACACAGAATTATGAAATGTTCCTTATGCCAATTTTGGGATTAGGGAATGTTAAAAACAAACGAACAAACACGTGAAAATAGCAAAGAGGTATTGGCAGTAAAGTGTGGAACAATCTAAGACAAATTATATACATAGATTGTATTTCATGTTAATCAGTTTTTAAATTAAATAGTGTATTAGTTGTTCTGACAAATTAATATTATTGCTAACTCTGAGGAAAAAAAAAGAAGTGGTATTTCAAAGTGTCATATAGTCTACTTTTGTTTTAACCAACCTCCTGTAAAGAGAGAGATGTAATTAGAGCATGGAAAAAAAATAAAAAAATCTGCATTTAATATTAGTAGAGGCAGAGAGCTGACTTTAGCTACTTTCCATCACAAAACACATAACTAAAATATTGTTTTTAGTGAAAATGAGTCCAGGCTACTGATTGTGCTTGTTTATGGCAACTTTGATCCTGACTTTTGTACAATTGTGAGAGACTCCCACTCTGATGCAACATTGCTTTGCTGCAACAAAGCAAACAGAGAAACGGAAATAAAGCTATCTTTCAGTAACATTGCACATAGTAACATATGATGGCAATTATGAAAGACAATGAGCTTGGACAAGGCAATATGCACAGGTACTTCAGATATACAGGGCTGGCTCCAACCCTCCTGGTTTTGTTTAAAGCCCCTGCCTCCCCTGTGCTGGGGATGCCAAAGAGACCTCAAGATGGAGGCAAGAGGATGCTGGGACTGCTGGGCACCAAGTCTGACTTATGTTAAACTTCACCTGTGTTTGGAGCTGCACTTGAGCTCCTAGTTTGAATTTATCTCTTGGTATAACAATAGGGGATAACTGAATGTATCTTAAGCCAAAATGAGCTTTTTAAGTTACCACATGAATCTACATCTTGAGCCACTGAAACAAAAAAAACCCACTGTCTTTGCACCTTTTTTTTTTAAAGAAAGCAAAACATTTTCTTCCATTTCTGTTTAAAAGTGTGTGCTATTTTTAAATCTCAAATGATCAGTTCTCTCACTTAATCGCTGTTGCCCAGGTATTCATTTATCTCAGGTGTCTGTTCCTCATTTGTACCTTGGGTAACAGTCTATCTGCAGAAGGGTGGACAGTGTCTATAAGATACATCATATAGACAAAGATGAGAGAGAACAGTCAAAAATTGTGAAGCCAAGAGGAGAATCAAGAAAAATCAGTTTCAGACATTAGAAGAGAGCACTGTCACTTCAAATTCTGAGAGTAAGGAAGCTGGTGAAAGCAGGAAGCAAGGGAAAGATGCATTGTATGTTGCATATTTTATTTTACTTTTGAAATGTCATAAAGAGGAGTCATGGATAAGATTAAATGAGTATCAAAAGTGCCAGAACTAAAGAGGGATCAATGCATAAACCCCCATCAAGAGAAAGGAAATGATTTTTTACTTTGTTTTTCTATCCTTTGCTCTGGAAAGGATGAGGGTGAGAATGTGTCACAGCAGAATAGCTGGTGTTGCGGGATTGGCACTGCCAGGGATTTCTTCCCATGGCACTCAACTGTGTCAGTGCTGAAGTGCTTCAGGGCGCAGCAAAGGCAAGAGGAGCTTCTGAGTCAAAGATAAAGGGTGGCAAAGAATAAAGAGAGTGCAGGAAGCCAAAATGTGGAAGTAAAGGTTGAATGAAAAGTCAGGACTTGTCAGTTCATGGTGGAAAGCTAATTTATGGAGAGGGGAAAGGAAGTGAACAAAAAAAGAAATAAAAAATGTTGAGGACTAGAAAGTAATTTAGAAGCAGGCTCTTGCAGAAAGGGGACAGTATTTGCTACATGTAGGCTGGAAGAATAACTAAGGCTTGATGTGTGGGAGTCAGTCCAAGGCTGTAAGTTAAAAAAGGGTAAGAAAACATACCAGCAGGAGTGCTGAATTGAGATCAAGAGCAAGCATCCTTACAGGTCATTGGAAAATCTGCATTTGCCAGTCATTACCTCACTGTGACCACAGATATCTTCTAGCCAAAATGTAATGAAAAAACATATTAAGCTCAGATATCCGTGTGCATTAACTGTAGATCTGTAATGATATGCCAATGATATTGAGAGAGGTCCTTAGATCTGACTGGCTTCAGCAGAGAGGTGAAGTTTGAACAGCGATTTTTGAAATAACTTGCACCTACCTATTCTGCCATTTCGTAACATGGGTGTCCGCCCCAGCCCTGTGGGCCCAACTCCCAGTGGAAAAACAGCATTTATCCTATGTAACTAAGTACAGAAGAATGCCATTAGCTCCACAAAGAAAATGAAATATAGCGTTTGAGAAGAGACAGTTCATTTCAGTGTGGCAGTGCCTGTTTAGCTAACTCCTTGTAGAGTCTGCTGGTGGATGCTAGTGGTAGAGTCAGTCTCTGTTTTCGTGCATCATGACAAAATTGCAACAACAAATAACAAGCTTGAGACAAGCTGAAAATGAAACAGAGGCCTGGGCTCCAAATGTTCTTTGTTTCATGGGGTGCAGTGAAAACAATGGTAGAAGCAGTTGGCAGGTCATATTTTAACGACTGAACTTTTCCATTGTTTCATATTGATTTTCATAAATATTCATTAATGTGGCACACAGAGTTGACTTGTGTAACAGTTTGCAGTATCCGAGGCCATTCTGTTTGTCTGATTATTTTACTGCTTGCCCATCTAATAGTGACAAGTGGGACAAGCTCAAAGTGTTTACCCTGAATGTCAGTCTGTTTTATTCCTCCAGCTCATTCAATAACTCCTCTCTTTTACTCCCTTTATTTCCCCAGTATTTCCTCCCTGCTGGGCTGTCTGGTTGAAGGATACTCACACTGTAGCCTCGCTTCCGTCTTTGTAATCATCATAAACCTCTCATGTGTGACAACTTCTTTCCATATTAAACACACTGCTCTTCATTCACCAAAGGATCAGAAAGCTAGGGATATATTTACTAAGCAAGTCACCTCCAGCTTCCTTTTCCCAACATTTCTTGCACACACATGCCTCCCAATTCATGTTATTTCTCTGAGATATAAAGCCTTAAGGATTTGTTATTCTTATTGTCACTGTTACTATTATTTACAGAATAGTAGTTGTTTAGAACAATGTTGTCCTAAGCACTGTACAAATGAGCGACAGAATCAAAAGGAAGCATCTCTATGCTAGACAAATTAAAATATCAGTAAATAAGAAGAGGAAGTGCCCTGATTAAATAAACAAAAAGTTGAGGAAAGTGAAGAAGAAAAGTGTATTTTCTTTGAAAAGTTGTGACTAAGTTTTGCTAATAGGTAGAAAAGGGAGTATGAAATACCTTGGAGAGCTGAGAGCCAGGGCTGCAGACAGGTGGCTGGTGTCCCAGCTGCTGGAGACAAGCCCTTGCAGACCAGGGCCAGTGTTAGCAGGAAGGGCGACAGAAGCCTTGTCTCTGAGCACCGTTCTGTGTGCAAACCTGAGAAGGGACTGGCTGGGACCAAAACACGCAGATACTAACACGGGCTCTTCCTCAGCTCTTTTGTTGGCCCTTGCCTTATACAATGACCAAAAAATGAGAAAGGCAGCAGCTGTTTCTCACATATATCACATTGTGACTGACATGCAGCAGGGTTGGTTGCCTGAAGACAGGAACCACAGTATCATAAAAGGGGCATCCTTGAGGGGCACCAGCTCCCGGCCACTGCCCTCACTAATCCTGAACCCAGTAGGAGCCCAGAYGCAGATGCTGCTCAGCAACTCCTAGCAGCACCTTGCTTCTCTAATGGGCAACATCTCAGTATGTTTCTACTAGCACACTTAATCTCTAAGTTGGAAAAGAAAAACAAAGTCTGCCACATCTCTCTTGAAAATTTGCCTGCTGCTGGCCTAAGCAATCTATGTCCACTCAATCAAATCTTTCATTATGCATGTCCAATGAAAACTTCATTGATGTATATTAACCTCCCTGCCACTAAATGAAGCAGGAGTCTCACAGTGCAATTTCATACTGTACATGGCATGTCCATTTGAGGAGCAGAGAGTCTGCAGCTGGGCTTTGTATCACATACACAGAATAGGATCATTTTGCTATCAGACCAACCCCAGCAAAGACTCTTGGCTTGATTTCCAAAGTTGCTGAACATCTGCTGTTCTTGCTGACTTCAGCGCATGGTGTAAGAGCTCAGCAAGAGCTCAGCAGCTCTGAAAGTCAGACTGGCTGTGTGACATCCTGAAGTCTCCTGCAGTATAGGGAAGCTCCACAGCAGGTATGATGCTGGCATGAGACAGGTTGTTTCACTCTGCTGGAAGAAAAAAGCACTCATGCTGTATGGCTGAATAAGCAAAAGATGGGGGAAATGCAGCAGTGACACAAAAAATGTGGTGCAAACTGAGGCAATCATTGCTCCTGCAAACACAATGAACACCTTCTGGCTGTATACATGGCTACATGTGTTATGCATTAGAGTTACACATGTTAACTATACCCATATATTTTTTCCTTCTGCAGAGATAGCCAAACCCTGGTACTAAAGGCTGATTGACTGACGGACATAACATGGTTCATTGGATTCACGAGTCCATGGGCACAGGAGGCCTGAGATCACTGCCAAGCTACTGACCAGCAGCTTCGCCTTAAGTGACTTTGTTTCTCTGCTACTGCAGTTGGTCATCTGTTCTCTGCCTCCGTTGCAATTGTAAGTTGCTGTCAGGAAACACCRACAGGAATTGGGGGAATATAGGTAGCTGTTTCCAGTGAGTGCCATTGCCTGCTGACGATTAACTTTGCCTTAAGAGAGGCTGTGGGATTGAGTGGGATTTCTTAGGAGAAGGGACAGGTCTGTCGATACGGAGTTAGTCAGGAAGAGATGCTGGGTCCAGTACTGTTTAACCTCTTCATTAATGACCTGAAGGATGGGGCAGATGAGGTGCAACCTCAGCAAGGTTGCACATGATACAAAACTGGCAGGAGTGACTGATACCCCAGAGGGTTGTGCTGCCATTCAGAGGGACCTTGACAGGCTGGAGAAATGGACCAACAGGAGTCTCATAAAGTTCAAAAAAGGGAAGTACAAAGTTCTGCCTCTGGGGAGGAATTACCCTAGGCACTGGCACAGGCTAGGGGCCAGCCAGATAGAGAGCATCTTGGCAAAAAAGGACCTGGAGTCCTGGAAGACAAGTTAAACATGAACCAGCAATACACCTTTTGCGCCAGAGAAGGCCAACAGCATCCTGGGCTGCATTAGGCAGAATTGCCAGCAGGTCGAGGGAGGTGATCCTTCCCTTTTACTCAGCCCTGGTGAGGCCACATCTGGATGTTGGGTCCAGTGCTGGGCTCCCCAGGACGGGAGAGACACGGGCCTTCTACAGCGAGTCCAGCAAAGGACCACAAAGGTAATTAAGGGACTGGAGCATCTCTCATACAAAGGAAGGCTGAGGGAGCTGGGACTGTTTACCCTTGAGGAGAGAAGGCTCTGGGAGGATCTTATTAATGCGTATAAATACCATAAGGAAGGCAGTAAAAAAGACAGAGTCAGACTCTTCTTCATGGTGCCTGGTGACAGGACAAAGGGCAATAAGCACAAACTGAAACAGAAAATTCCATCTGAAGATAAGAAAATACTGCTTCACTGTGATTGAACTTTACTGTGTTTGAAGTGGTTGAACACTGGAGCAGGTTGCCCAGAGAGGTTGTGGAGTCTCCATCCTTGGAGATATTCAAAACTTGACTACACATGGTCCTGGGCAACCTGCTGTAGCTGACCCTGCTTTGAGCAGGGGATTAGACTAGACAATCTCCAGAGGTTACTTTTAACCTCAGCAACACTGTGATTCTGTGTGGTTCTGAGAGGCAAAGACCAAGCATAGTCTCACAGAAAACTGGGCTGTGAGGAGCTATGGGAGGTCATTACCCATCCCCTTGCCTCAAGAGAGGATCAGCTGTGCCTGAACCATTTCTGACAGATGCATTTCTTCTTAAGAAGGCCTCCAGTACTAGAAATTCCACTAGAACCTCCCTCAGAAGCATTTTCCAGGGCTTATGTATCCTTATCGTTAAAGGATTTTCCTAATGCCTAACTTCATTCTTCCCTGCTCCAATTTAAGCATGTTACTTGCTTGTCACATCTGCAGGGAGATGAGAAGAGCAAGAACAAGTCCTTCCCATTTGGCAGCTAACATTCAAGGCATTCAAAGCT
The DNA here is from genome assembly GCF_003343035.1 of Apteryx rowi. NCBI lineage: Eukaryota > Metazoa > Chordata > Aves > Apterygiformes > Apterygidae > Apteryx > Apteryx rowi. The sequence goes on along the minus strand of NW_020448208.1, from coordinate 1,523,006 downwards.
TATTACTATTTCTCATCTTGATTTTATTTTTTTCTAGGCTAAGCAGTATCAAACTTCTTATCTCTCCTTGTTTCCTAGATTTCTGCTTGTTCTTATTGTTTGTCTCTGAGTCCCTCCTTTTGCATCATTTTTGAAGTTCAGCTGCCAACACCAGACTCAATACTTCAGCAGAAGCCTTCCAAGTGAGCCCAAGRATGTCTCATGAACATCACTGCTGTTTATACACCCCAGCATTCACCTTCTCTGCAGGTGTCTGTGTGGCACTGGTCACTCACATTCGATGTCTAAGCCAGGGTCACCCACAGGTCCTTTTCTATGGGACTGCTGTGTAATGAGCTGTTTCTCCTGAGGAATTCAGGCTGCTGATTGTCGAGGAATAAAACACTGTTAGGACAAATGAGAAAGCCAGTGCTTTGACACGTGGTTCATTTTGAAACAAACCATTGTTTACCAAGCAAAAACCAGAGAACTCAGCACAGATAAAACCGTTCTCCCAAGTTCACAGAGAGCTGTTTGCCCCAAGGCCAGTTTGATTTAAACTACCCTGCCCCAGCCATCGCCATTGTAGCAATGAAAGCTGGTGGAACAATAGTAACAGCCGCAGCAGTAAAGAAAACAGAAGCAGTGAGATTTGCAGGAACTGGATGCTGGCCATACATCTGGGCTAGCCCACTGCACACAAGCCGTGATGCAAGCCCTGCTCAATGTGAACAGACATGTGCATTTAAGCCCAGCCTCCTCGTAAGCTTTGAGCAACTGAAGGATCTCCTGGAGTGCCCCCCTTCAGCGTTAAAGGACCATTTATTTCTATGCTGGAACATCCTGGAGAAGGGCACAGTTAGGGCAGAAGGGAACTGTCGCAGGATCTGCTCACCAGAAGGTTTCTCTTTGGCCCTCTAGCAGAAACTGATGCCTTCCCCCCTCACTCTTTATATTCTCTTCTTTGGGCATTAGGTTCAATTATAGAAAATCAATACTAGCGAAAAACTCCCCCTCAAAGTAATAAGTAATTCGAAGCAATATTTTAGCTTTCACTCAGAGTCTTTGCAATATCCAAGTCAATGGAAGGATTTGAGTTGCTCTCAGTTTGAAAAAACAGTTTGCCAAAGGTACTGCATTGCTCTATAAAAAGTTCATCTGTTAAAGGTTACTCTTTTCTCAGCCATTTTTAGAAAAAACAATGTCTTGATATGACTATGGGTTAAGAGCACTGTGCATGTGTATGTGTGTGTCTGTGAGTGTGTGGGAGAGAGGGAAGCACGCAGTGGTTTTTATTTTGTTACTTTTAATGGGGCTATTTTGTGAGGCTGAAAAAAAATTGTTAAACTTGTCTTAATTGATTGTTTAAAGTACCATGGTGGATTTGTCTTTTAAACATAGCCCATGGTTAAAGTTCCCGTTGCATTGTATTTGAAGTAGGTCCTTTGTGCTTTAAAATGAAAACTGTAAAACTTTTGGTGTTTAAGGCTTTCTGACTCCAAGTTAATTGTTTTCCTTTAATATGAGCAGAATTAAAGATATTAAAAATCGACTGTTGGAGCACATAATTGTGGCCTCCCATCTATTCTTCTTGTGGAAATGAAAGGAATATTGAAAGAGTTTCTATTTTACAATACCAGAGGTGGCCAAGCATTTACAACTCTATATATTCTTTTAGTTGAATTCTTCTGAACCTCACGCCTGGCTAGCAGTTTTCTCCCAGACGATTTTCATTTTCAAAACATTCACATCCAATAAACTACACGAAACATAGGGTGAGAGAAAAAAGGGGACAGGAAATGGCTCTGTTGCATGGTTATTACGTCCTATTGCCTGTGGGTTGCTTTGTTATGAGTTTAACTATGTAAATATGACGTATATGACATCAGAATTTAATCTAAAGCTACTAGGTGGGAGATAGAGTGTGACTTTATTGTTAAGGCTAAAATCAACTGGGTGTTGACAGGTCTCAAAAGTCACTGAGTATAAGCTTGAAAAGGAAAAGCTCAGACTGATAAGCTGTTCCTTGATTGACAACTTCAGGCTTGACTGCAAGTATTGAAAACAGTTGAGCAAATGGAGGGAAAAAAGTTTTATTTCATAAGAAACTATACTGGGAAATACAGGAGGATTTATAGGCTGATGTAGCACAAAAACCTAAGAAAAACAGGTGTGAGGTTTATAAAATCTGGAAACTGGGAAAGGACATTGTCTGTGAATGATTTCCCCATTATGGTTTAATTAACCTTGTAAAAGCCCTTATGCAAAAATAATGCCATGATGGGGGGAAAAAATAAAACACTGGTGTCCACTAGCTTCGACTTTCAACAAATCATATGTCAACAGCTCAYGGCAAAAGAGGTGGATTTAAAAAAATGAGAAGAAAGAAAACAAGAGAGAAGGATTTCAGTGAGAAATAAATGCACCAGGGAAAACAACACACTGATTTTTCAACTTTCTAGTGAAGTCAGACCAATTTTTGGCACTGTAAAATCCATTATGGAGACAATAAAATAAATACAGTTTAAAGTAGCAATCGTGGGTTGATTGAAATGTTATGATAGCTACACATGCTATATCTTATCAAATATTATCCATAAGGAAGCATTAAATTCATATTGTGCCAATTATCATACTCTGTGCATCATAAACTTTTATTGCTTGTTATGGAATGCCACTCAGCCAACTTTTTCTTCAGATATTGCATCATCACATTCAGATGGAAAACATATTCTAATGTGGCAAAGTGTTAAAGAAATCTAATACTCTGGGGCTGAATGAAAATGTTAAGGTTCATCTCCTGGATAAGAAAAACAATTTATGAATGCAATATTCATTTCCTGAGGTGGGCATAAGCAAAAACCTCATCTGAAACTTAAAACCGAGATGTTGGCCTTTACTAGTTTCCTTAGTTTAACTCATTCATGTTATGTATTATGGACCACTGCTAAGCCCACATCTGGGAAGAACTCACTTTTTTTCAGCTCTCCAGATCACTTTTACAGGGAACTCCTTGTATAATTGCATGTGTGGAGACTGAACCTCAAGGGCCAACAGATCATGTTTCACTTTTAATATATTACTGAAGAATATCAAAATAATCTACTTGTTTAATCTTGATCATGCCAGCCGATTAACACTTTGACACCTTGAATCACAGATGTTAAGTAGTACAGGGTAAGGTTTCAGTGAAGCATACAAACTATAATGAGGCTTTGTGAAGTTACAAATCTGAGGTTAATATATTTTCTTAAGCATTCGCAGTACACAAAGCAGTGCTGTAGCTATCAAAAGATGACTCGGACAACATTCATAAAAAGCACCCATTGTATGTGGGAGTAGGTGCCGTAGTCAGCAGCAGCTCTGGGCCTGCCTAGGATGGGGTGGAAGTATTCCTCCTGGAGGTGGTGACAGAGGGCTTCTGACTTCTCTTTCAGGGGCTTCAAAAGTGAAGCAGGAAGGATACGGTAGTAGGAATTCAGTCCAAAGGACTCATGAATAAGTGACTTAAAATGGAACGTCAGACCATGTCTTGTGCACCTCCTACGTGGAAACAATAATACCAGGAAACAGCAAAACTCCCCACACCTGCAGGGGACACTCTGAAGCAGCTGAGCTTCATGGGGGCATCACAGGTAATGCCCCCATGCATAGAGGGTACACAGAAGACCGGATCAAATTCTGTTCTCTGTCTTGATTTATGGGATCAGCCAGCACAATTTATTCCACTAAAAGCACCACTGTTTTCAATGACAATTCACAAAGGCAAGATAACTTCTTAACACAACACTAGAAGAAAGCCTTTCTGAAGGAGGTAGATTTTGATTCTTTTCTTTTCAAATCACCATGTCATTCACTTTGTAGTTTACTGACAGAAATTACCTGGTTTGGTAAAAGCATCCTTGGATCATTATAGATGCAGGATATATGGCAATATATCAAGGAGTAAGACGGTATGCTTGACTCTGTCATTCCGTATTGCTCCAAATATCTGTTTCAGGCTTTATTCATCTGGACCAAGCTTGTTTGAGAGGTAAGCAATCAGAGACAGGAGGCAGTAGGTTACAGTCAAATTATCTAATATGTATGAGAGAGTAGGAAAGGGCCTATACTTAATTTCTTCCAAGCACTTCCATGAGTTTCTCTGTCAACCCGGTGTTTGGTGACCAGTTCAGGTATCCTGCTGTAGGTGCCCTTTCTTGTAAAATTGAAGAATATAGAACTTCAGGGATAAAGTCTACTCTTCTGTCATGAATACTTCTTTCCTTGTGTGAAAATCTTGTATCATCACGAACCTTGTCCCGATGAGGCGTCTGTATCAGTGTAAAGTGAGTAGAGCAGGAGCTGTAGTCTTTGGTATAGCAAGTGGGGAACCAGATGAGTGTTACTGTGTTTGCTGCTTCCAAAATGCAAGTGGATTTAAAACAAATAGGAGTCCCTAACCTTTCCTGACCTCTCTCTAAGTATATAAAGCTATTCACCTAGTTGAAAAGCCCGACACACATACCACATACCTCAAAAAATCAAGAGGAGGAAGAACACTGCAAGATGGCAGCAGCTCCTCAGGTGTCTGATGGCTCCACTGTGAAGGATGCTGGGGCTGGGGAAGCAACCAGGATCCCAGGACACTTGGTGACCAGTCATAGGCTGGCCACTCCTGTTTCTTTTTCAGCTTTGTTATTTAGCTGCCTAAAGTAAGAAAAAAGAAGCCTGCTGATCCTAGAAGTGCATATTTCCATTCCATGAAATATGACCTGCTCCTGAGTCCTTGATCTCTCTCCCAAATAAGAAATCTTTGCTAGTCCCAGTTTACCCTGGTAGAGAATTAATTGACATCTATAAAGTGTACATGGTACCAGGTTTCACTGCTATAATGCCTCTGACTCACTGTTGCATCCGACTCATTTCTAAATGAAAAACTAGGAGTCTGGAGGTCCTCCATTAATACCTCTTTATGTGACCCATTGCCTCTCCTAGGCTGCGTTTTTCCTTATTGCATAAGAATTAAGAGTGAGGTTTGCAAAAGAACTCAGCAGTGGATTATTTGTTCTTTTTGAAGTCAGCAGGATCAGAGGTAAGCCAAAAAGTCCTGATCCTAAAAATGGATAGACAAAAATAAATAGTTTCTTGAATGTGCTGCAGAACCTGAGAGTTGCTGAAGATCCTTCTGCACTGAGAGCACGTGGGAAAACTACTGTGCTTCCTGCATACAGAGAAGTACTCTGCCTCCCTTCTTTCTGCTTTAGTGGGTAGTACTGACAGATTCCATGTATTAAAGAATGACTTTTTTTTTTTTTATAATAGTTATTCCTGGCCACAAATACAGCAAAACACCACAGTCTTAATCACTAAAGGGAGAAGAAAGGATGCAATCACATGGCCAGGGCTGCTTGCCATCCCATGGGCCATGGCAAATGAGAGTTATGTAGGGGGAAAAAAAGAAAGCACGCCCGTTGCATTTCTCTAGCTCTTGTTAGGCCTTCTGTATTCACTTATTGAACGCACTTATTTCCCTTTCTATTAGACTGCAGTGCCAGAACTCCTACCTCACACCTATGGACTCCGTTGACAATATCATAAAAATAGATCCATCAGCCATCACCAAACCTGGTCCAACAAAACAGTGACAAAAGAAATGTGAATATAACTGAAGCTGATTCTTTGAGCAACAAAAGAGAGCAAATAATTTGCCACATACTGAATATTTTCTTTAAACTCTTTTTGGAATAAGACTATTTTCCCATTCAGTTATGCTTCAAAACTGACACACTATGCAGAAACATTTGTCAATGAATTTCATAATCCTTCTGACAGAATTTACCACTAAATTGCTGCTGTTGTTACAGCTGCAGGAAGACTAGGGGCCTTGATCCAAAACTCAGCACTAAAAAAGATCTGGGAACTCAATGCTAGAAATGATGTGGGAACATCAGCCATGCAGCAAAGCCAAAGGGGTAAAAGAAGGGCATGGGTGTACCTCTGTTCCTTTCCTGGGGAGTTGGAGGGACACCATAGTCAAAGCAACAGGTCAAAAGAGTGCAACACTTCAAGCTAATGTGAGTTTTATCTTGGAATAAATATCCTGCCAAACCATTTACTCCAGTAGCAAATTCATGTTCTTGAAACAAATACTCCTGGGTGCTCAAGCAATAAATCCAACCTGTAATCAACTGGACACACATGTGCATATGGTTCTCAGGAAACAGGGAGTGTTAATCCCAAGGATGTGTGCCTCTAGCACCAGGGGCAAGAGAGGGCTGCTTTGGCTGTTAGAGCAGCTGAGGCAGTTGTAGTTACAGGGCCAGCCGTCTAGGGGGAACATGGACACATTCACAGAGGTTAATAGTAGTTGTGTTGTGACCACTGTATTTTTAGCGCAACCGTTCATCCTTATTCTTCTTTGTGCATCAACAATGTTCCATTACAACCATATCTCATCTTTGCCAGTAAAAACAGCTCTGCCTAATCCTTCTGCCAGGGGCTGTAAAGTAGTAGCAGGGGCCAGATTCAAACAGTTGGGGTAGTTCGGAGTGCGTGTGATGGCTCCATCAGTTTTACTCCTACACTATTTTAACTCCAGTGCCACTGTGTACCTGGTAGTTTGTTCTGGTGCTTAATTCTGGAATAAACCAAATCATTTCCTCCAAGAAGGAATCAAAATATAGAGGGGAGGATAGTTTGTTCCAAAGTTTCTCCCTTTGGATTGGCAATATGGATGTGAGCCAGTTTGCCTGGAGATCTGGCAGGGATCCCCAAAACAGTTTTGATGTACCCTCTAAAAACCAGCCAGCCACATCAACCAGAAGAGCTGAGGACATGGAGTGACTTTCATCAGCATTCATGCAAAGTGTTACCTCTCCATTTACATGCACTGATTCTGATGTGAAATGAAAAGATTTTACTGGGGAAGGAGAGGACCCAGCAATAATGTATGCATAGGATTAATATAACAGTCCCCTACAGTGAACAAGAGCGAACTTTGTTCTGCATCTTGCAGCACTGAGTTAATAGGCAAAAATATCTTGGTACTTGTCCCTTCTTGGCCCCCGAAGCCCTACTCACAGTTGGTTCTCAGCAAGTAGCATAGTCCCAAACTACGCTGATACTAGCAAATTAAATGGACACTTCTCTGGCGCTGAAGAAACTGGTGTGGAGAAGACCACGTTCATACTATTCTTGCAGTCTCTAGAAGAAAGAGGCCACATACAAACTGCCTGTTGTCTCAGGGTCACAGTAATTTCTGTACTGTGCCTGTGAATTTCTTGGGAGGGTGTGAGTTGGTCCAGGCCAGGACCTGCCCCTTGGCAGGCCCATCTCCAGGGCTTCAAGAAGGGCTGCCTAGTCCCAAGGTTTTAATCTATTTCCATTCCTGGTAGTATTTTGTGGGAAGGCCTTCGTGGAGTGCAGTTGGCTGCTGCTGCCCTCTGCAACATCAGAAAGGATCCCTCACTGGATTGCATCCCCCATGCCCTGCAGACCCCTTCCAAGAATGCAAGGTCTGCATTGCAAGGAGGCCAGTAATCTACAGCTCCTTTGGATAAGTCATTTAGTCATCAGCAATGCAAGAAAGAAACCCTGCTCTTCTTCTTGGCATCCTGTTGTGATGGATGAGGATTCTGCCATACAGTTGTGATGTCTACATTGTCTAACCACTATGGCATATCACTGAAGGAATTTGGGTAGAAATCTCCTATTTCCTTTTTACTGGTATGTATAAGCAGAAAATTTCTTCCTCGCTTGAGTTCCATGTCAGAGAAATTCCAGATAAATTATCATATTCCAGTGAAGCTGAGCAGTGTCCCACTTCCTATTATTCACCAACATATAGAGGCAGAGATCTCCTTACCTCTGCAGCCTCAGGATTTACACTTCTAAATAATTGCTAGAAAGATACTGTGGCAGTCTCATGGAAAATAGACTTTTTTGGCATTATACTTTGCTTCTGTGCCTTGGGCTTGGAGACATCAGGCCTGCACACACACATCTTGCTTTTAAGCTTTTTGTTACACACTACAATGTAGGAAGTGAGATCAATCTACATTAGCTTGGTTTCTGCACTGAAATGCATAAACAGACAAGCTGCAAGAGCATCAGCTGTGTTTGCTTAATGATGTTAAATGCAGTTCACTTTCTAAGGTCAGAGATATCTCTTGTCCATCTTCTGTCTTCTAATAGATGCTTGGCAAATCTAGTAGAGTTTAGACTATGTTAAGAAAGGAAATAGGACACAAAAATCAAGCAAGAGAGGAGGTCTAAGGAGATATTACTTTTTCTAAGCTGTGTATTTTTTTCAGCATGAGGTGCCACATGACTCTTTAAAAGTTAACATCAAAAGTGTGAATGGGAAAAAAAGTGGCCTATTCAAGAAAGTTTGTCTATGGGAAATAGCAGCTGTAAATAGACTCATTTATTTACTTGCTGACTAAAACTTTGGTAGAATTCTGCTTGGAGTTGTAAATCTGGAGTAATTCCATCCATTTTCAATGAGAGCAACATTTCTCACTTCCAAAAGATCATTAGGTTCCTTCAACACTTTTTCTTTATTTTGCCAAGATAAAGATTCAGCTGTTTTGATTTTTCAGTTCCATTTCTAGAATGTAGTTGTTCTATGTTCTGACAACATATGGCATGAATATGTTCTTTTTTTATTTAATACAGGAAAATTAGCCAAAAGTTCAGTCTTGCTTTAATGCTTTCATTCCCTTGTAAATGCTTTAATTTTTTTTTTTGATTGCCTTCTGTATCATGTCAAAAGCCAGGACAAAAAACCCCTGCCATTCCACCAAAGTGTCTTCCTACTGAAGTTTTGGCATGCCCAGTAAAGCAAAAATTTAGGAAAGGAGCATTTTCAGTGTGCACTTTGTTGGACAACTTGCCTGTCTTGGTAGAGGTTTCAACAATGAAATTATTGTACACATATTTGCTGTAATGCCCCTGTTGTTATCATGTTTTTTTAACAGTGGTGTTCGTTGTTGCCAGATGTTCTGTTCAACAATGCTTAAGAACACATGGGAATGTTTGTGATGTCCAATCAAGTGGGCTGGCAAAATAGAAACAGATGGCCATGTATGTGTTCCCTAACACATCTTTAATGAAATGTAGCCCTTGCATAGATTATTGCATTGTATTAATCACCATTTGCCTATCCTAAGGCTCCTGCATCTCCAGTTTTATACCACCTAGTGACCTAGTTTTGAATTACAACTTGTTTATTCAGCTATTTTAGATTCTGCTGCATCGGACCATAGCAAAACATGGTCCAGTGCAGGGAAAATGGCATAAAAACTGCTGTTTTAACAAAAGCACATGTAAAAACTACAGCATGGCTTGAGAAGCGCACAAAATGGAGTAGAAACATACTAATGATTTATTTTCTGTTTTTTACCTTTCAGTGGTTTTTGTTAAATAACTTAGGGGCTGTGCATCTTAGAGTTATAGTTCAAATCTGAATCCAAAGCCACTTGCATTCCATTACTACAGTGAGTGTCAAACTTTAATAGATGCCCTGTGATAGCAGAGATGTGTGCCAAACCAAACTCTAGCTGTACAGCTTCCCTCAGTTTTCCTGGGTCTCTTTAGCTAAATGGTAACTGTTTTCAGATGCAATCAGATAGGTCCAGGATGGCAGAAATCTTGCAATAAAATCCAATAACTTGGTACCTCTCCCATCTCTGAGGAAACTGCATGATCTTTCAATGCTTTTGGCATTGAACCCCAAATTAATTGCTAAATCCAGGAGATTCTAGGATGAATAATATGCTTCGTTCCATCTATGCTGAAGCTGTAAATGTATGCTTAAACATAAAATAATCTTATTGACTCTAATGTTTTTTAAAAATAACCTTCAAATCAAATACTCTAAATCATTAAATTAAGAAAATCATGGAACTGGAAAGGAGTAATAACCATGCAGCTCTCGTATAGGCTTCCAAAAGTGAGATTCTTGTTTTCAGGCTCTTCCCTACAGCTACAAGAGCTAAACCTTGCCTTTTTAAAAAGCAAGCTGAGATTTGAATGCTTAAGAGCTCCAAGGAAGCCCCTAGGAGGCTCACAACAGCATGGTGAATGCTGGCATTTCTGTACCCACAAGTACAACTCTGCTGTGTCCAGAACTGGGTGAGGGAAGAGTGAATAAGAGGGAAAAAAAAGCAGTATTGTTTTTTTCTCCATGCTTCTGCTTCTGTTATGGAGGACCTTGAGGAACATGGGCAGCTGTTGGCTCTACCTTTGTTAAGGCAACTAAGTGTTTCAGTATTGTGTCCAGAAGATTAAATTTGGAGAGGATTTGCAAGACTGTTAAAATAAGGGGTGTGAAAGGGCAGGAAGGCTCTTCCTCGCTTCAGTATGGACCTGCGCAAGTGGGAGGAGTGCCATCGGAGGAGCAGAGTGGACAGTGCTGAGGGGACACAGGGGAGCATGACCTGGCCCCCAGCCAAGACCACCCACAACTCGCTCCCTCCTGCCTGCTGCCACTGTACCAAGACACCACTCTTAATGCTCTAGCATTGCGCTTAATGTAGCCTTAATGGGTACAGCTCAGTGTCTTCATCACTCAGTGTACCCATCAGAGGACACCAGCCATTTCCTTTTAGTGTTTAAATTACCAGTGGATACTTTTGCTCTCCTGCTTAACATATTCTAGAGATTTTTTTCACATATTCAGTGATAAGTGTTATTCAAGGGACCCATGTGTTATTTTAAACTCTTTTCAGTTACTTTTTTTCTCTTTCCTACATATCTTAGAAAGAAGAGGGGAAAAAAAACCCTTTAAATCCCACAGAAAAATGTATTTTCAGATTATGTTTGGTATAAACTTATATTGGGCCAAATGTAAACTGACAGTATTTCTTTACAAACCCTCTTTGCACTTTTCAAGTAAAAAGGGTTCACGTATTTTTGGAAGATTGCAAACAATGGAATGTCAGATTTCAGTTACTGCTCTTAATATATTTAACCATTCAGCATACTGTAATTGGTTCAATCAAAAGTTATTTCCCTAAGTAATACAAACAAGACCCAAAGGATGATGAAATAATTCTGAAATGTCAATCTTTCAAGATTCAGATATGTTCTAATAACATTACAGAAATTCCAAAGGTCTCAGTTTGGAAGTAACAATAATAGCACCAAGTATAGACAAATTTTTAAGGCAGGAACTAACAAAGTGATTTGTTCTCTTAAATCCTGTTTTGGACTAAATCTTCCTATTTTCAGGCTAAAATAATTCAAAAATATTGTTATATCTAACATCACAAGGAGGAAGCATGGTCACTAGTTCCACGTATACATAATTGTATTTATACTCTGACTTTTCACACTTCAGACCATGACAAAATCTGCTCTAATGTTCCATTGAATTCTTTGATGTCCACTTCTGTTGAAATAAAGCTTTTTTTCCATTCCTAAAAATATTGTTACACTAGGTAATTCAACCTAGTCCTGTTCATTAGACTTTTAAACCACAAATATATTAAGTCAATACAGAATATTACCATCCATCAGTGATGGTAATGCCCTATTCTCTGTAGCTGCCAGTGATAATATTTGTTTTACCTTTGCTATTCTAACACCTCCTAAAATAAATTAAATGATTACACAGCTTTTTCATAAGCATTTTGTAAGCAGCAGCCCAGTGCTTTGGCAGGGCTTGAGTCTGGTAGGTGGTGGATGAGTGCAGTTTTCACGCATTGTGCTCAGCATGATGCAGGGCAGATTTAAATTTACTTATGAAAATACATAAATACTACTGAACAGAGCCAAGAGAGAGCAGAAACCCAGGAAAATACAAAGGATTTGATTCTTTATACTTCCAAACTCTGCCACACAGCTACAGATAGCAGAAATCAAATTCACGTCTCAACTGCACTTTTGCAGTCAGGGCCAAGATTAGAGTCTGGTCAATGCAGTTCTAAAACACTACCGCAGCTCATCTAGGTATTTTCTTTCTAGTCCTTATACTCATCTCTAGACACATGTTCAAACTGTGACTGATGAGAGCATCTTCTTACTTATTTCACTGAATGTGGGGGAAAAAAAAAAATTGGGAATGCCCCAACCTCACATTTCCCAGTGCTAGCTTATCTTTCTTCTGGACATAGTGCTAGTCTGGAATCTGATGGTACAGAAGTTTGTTTCTAGATTTGACTTCACAGACCCACAAGACAGGGGCACAGGCTCAACCATGATGAATTTGTGATGCATGACAAATTACCACTCAGATACAGCCAACAAGCAGTAATCCATTACAGTGATGTAAGCTGATCAAGCCTGATCATATCTCCGTTCTCATAGACTAAATATGGGGAGAGAGGAAGAATGAAGAATACCAAGTTTTGTATATCAGTGGGCTGTGCATCTTCGGATGAGACAGTGTTGGGTGAAAATGGAACTCCTCTGCCATTCGTTCAAGAAAAGAAGTTTGCTAATTTAATCAAAATTCTTGTTTGATACAAATTGTTGTCTTTGTTGTTTGCCGTCACAATGCATTGCTGACCTGCAGTGCTGTTGCATTGAAGAAATAGTTGCACTACAATGTGATTACAAATACAAAATTACTAGCTATATATAATTATCCAGGTACATGTGCCAAAACTGAACTTCAGCTTTTTACATGGACATGGTTGAAGCTGCCTACATGACTGCTGGACTCTCAATATGCTTGACTACCCATCACCACTGCCACCAATGTGTCACTCCCAAGAGTGAGAGCAGGAAAGTAAGCTTCCTCATTTGACTCAGTACTGTACAGGATACGGAATAAGCTGTGGCCATATTATGCTATCTGTACCTAAAAACTGCAAGTATTTTTGGTGTTGTCATTCAGAGACGGAAAGAACAGATATATGATCTCCCCGGCTATCCTATTAAACATACTATTAACCATATCTGATCAGCTGGCTTGAGCCAAGCTTGGGTGTGCCTTCTGGACTATCATATCCTGAAAGGAGACTTGAAATGCTTATCAGCCACAAGCAATAGGGCACTGGCCACCTCCCAGGAGCTCAGATCCAAGAGTTCATTTGCCACAGAGAAGGGTGAGCTCCAAATTCCTTGTTTGTGGAAGTCACAAGAAACTGGAGGTCCTAGGGGTACGCAGTCTTAGCAAAGCCTCTCAGACATGAGCTGCTAAGTGTCACCGCACATTTGCACATAGTTCAAGCTAGTGCTGTTTGTGTTATTCCTATAAACTGCAACTTCCGTTATTATAATGTATTATTGTGCCACCACAACACTTTGGAGCTCTAGTGGTGGATCAGGGCCCTAATGCACTTGGCAGAACAAAAATTGTGCCAACAGCTAATGGGTGCAGAAGAAAACTCATTTTGAAGAGTTAAATAGTTTACTTTAAAACTCTGTTATGGTTGCCTTCCTTATAACACCACCACCTCATAACAACAACTTAGATGCCTGGGATAGTGTTATGATGAGAGCAAACTAAAGTATATTTATAGCAAGAATAGGTCAATGGTCCAGAGGGTAGTTTCCTGTTATGGGAGGGATAAAATAACTAAAATCAATAAATCTTCAGATCATAAATGTAGCTACAGTCTGGGCAAGGTTGAGAAAATTATTAGCAGAACCTCATGATGTCTGGATATTGTAGCTTGTAAATTTATACATACATATGTGTGTGGTTATGTACACGCTTGCTATTCATCCCCCACAGAATTCATTGAAATGCTAAGAGGAATGTGCATTTGGTGCTCCTTTCAGTTCTGGTTAAAAAAAAAAAAAAGAAAAAGAAAAGAAAAGAAGAGAAAGAAAGAGAAAAAGGCAAGGGAAAGAGAAAAACAATAATTCCCAGAGAATGCACATGGCTTTACTGCATTTGCCTTTGAGCTCATCTAGATGGTGCACTTTTTCATACAACTGTGACTGTAAAGAGGCATGACAAAATGGCTGCATGTACTATCCAGAGGTCCATGAACTGTTGTGCCAGGTTTAAAATATATTTGAACTCTTCTTGATCATTTCCTTTACCTACACCTTTACTGTGAGCTATCACCCTTTTTCATTATTTCCTAAAAATTTATTAGAAAAAAAAATGTGGACTTCATCTTTTCAAACTTCAGATGTCTAAAGGTCTGTTGTTTAAGTCTAATGTATTCATTTAAACTCCCTTTGTTGTCTACTAAGAGAAGAAGTAGCTCCAAAGAATGTTTCATCTTAAGTGTCTAAGACTGTTTTGTCCCTAGATGTGCCTGTTTCCTTCCATACAGGTCAAACAAGGAGCCTTTGATTAATCAGTTATTAGTCTTTAATATTAGATAGGATAAATCTCACCCACTGGGTCTAAATTACCTCCTGTTCCCACATAATCGTAAAAAATAAGAGTTTCAAACTCACATAAATATGTGAAACATAACTAAAATACTATGTTCATGCTTTAGTTACCATTAATAGCTAGGTATTCTCTGTCCATGTGCTACTCAGTGATATGGTGTAACAGTGTAATGAGAAAAAAACTAATAGCCTCAGACAATAGAGCATTTAAAAATATGAGGTGTTTGAGCTGTGCTTTCTACAAGCTGTTTGATGTATTTTCTAGAGATGAGCTCAATCTCAGGCTTGACTGAATCCAAATACTCACTAATTTGAGAAAAGTATGAGCCTTGTATTCAGATGTGAGCTTTGCCCCCCAGGCAGCTTCAAGATCAAACTGATTAGGCTTTCAAAAGACATGACTTTGGTATGGAAAGCTTTAAAAAAAAGGAAAAACTCTGGAGAAAGTCATGATGCTCTGATGTAGCTGGTGATTCCAAGACCATAGTCACCCATGTTTTTATTGATTTCGCTTTTGCTAACCCCATTATTTTGTTTGTTTCTGGTTTAGATTAAAAAGTTGTTTGGCGAGAGTCAAAATAACAAAGCTTAGTTTCCTGTGTGTTTGTGCCTACTGTCCCCACATGCTCTTTCTGCAGTAAGAACAGCACCCTCATGTTCCTCTTCCTCTCTCTGGTGGCTACTCCATATACCCGAGGCCTCCCTCATCACACTGTTAACTCTTCCCTGTATGTCCATGTCCCTTCCCCTGGCGATGCTTCCCATTCTTCCCCAATCCTTGACCAGCTCGCACCTCCTCAGCTCCTTCTGGTGCCCCAGTGCCCATAGAGCAAAGTCCCTGGGTCAGCCCCAGCCCCTTCCCAAGTGCTAGGGTATGGGGCAGTATGTCCCTTGCCTGGCCACTGAGCTGTGAGAGGAGCTGAGCAGTCAGGTCTTTTACCCATTGCCAAAGCAAACTGGCCCATGTAAAGTTACTGGGACACTGATGAACAGGCAGATGCACAGGACCCATCATCAGATGCATTTGATGTTCTGCATTGGTTGTGATAAATATCTCTCTTCAAAACAACACCAAGGTATAGTAAAAACTCACCGAGAAAAGAAGATATTGGGGGCAGCATCTCATAAGCATAAAATATGCTCTCCTGTTCACAGGATATTATTTGTTATAAAAAAACATTTAAAAGATCAATGATTTTTAAAAAGGCTTTAGGCATTTGTCCTAACAAACTGTTAGCAGTTATAAATAAGGAATGTGTTAAAACTCTTGCCAGTTAGCCCAACCAACATGAAACTGTGTATGAGCCTGGAGAGGCAAGAATTTCTCTAGCTGAGCCATTTTAAAAGAACTTAGTTTAACAAGGGTGTAGAAGAAAGCATGGAAAAGGAGCCAGAAAACATATGAGTAAATGAAATACCTCAATGTTCAGAGCCTAAGTTGGTGTTTTTAGGAGCTGTCAGAAGATTTATTAAGTCTTTTAACTTTACTACATGCAGCAGAGAAATTTAAAAACTATAGACCAAATCAGAGGCTGTAGGGGACTCAAGAGAATCAACAGCCTGCAGAAATTGCATAGCACTGACCAGTCAGTTCTCAGACAATCAAAAATTATCTTGGGAAAGTTATGGGACTTCTCAGAACAGCAGTAATAAACTTATATAAATGGGTGCTTTATAGAAATCCTGTTCCCATCCATCCCTATCTGTTAGGACTGTGGTGACTTAAGCCAGGAGGAACAATCAGATCCTCGGGTGTGGGGAGAAGGCTTTTCAGATGGCTGGCACCAAACACATTACGTTTATGAGAAGCTGGAGCTAAGCATGCCAAAATCACCAGGGATCCTCCAATGGGGAGTGCAGGCAAAGGCTGACCACCAGAGACAGCCAGCCTGCCCTGAGTGTCCATCAGCCCTTGTGATAAATAGCTGTTTTTCCTTTTCTTGCCTAAAATGTAGGCATCTATTTAGAACTAGCCACCTAAGCTTCTTCTCCATCAGTGACACCCAGGGGTGAGTCTTCTCACTTATTTTAGGGACTTGCTTGTAGAATAGCCTTTGGGCTGCTTGTTTCTTTCCGTTGACTCCAGAAGGAGGCTAGATGATGCCAAATTTCTTCACATTTAAAGGTGAGATAAACCCCACAACTTGATATAATGGTAGTTTCTAAATAGAAATTGTATGAAAAAAAATGAATTGGAGATAATAGACTGGGACCTTGTTAAGGTATCACAGTGGCTTGGCCTATCAGTTCCAGTAAGTGGGGAGCTATTCTGAAGTTAAAAAAAACTTCTAAAATCAATGTGATACAGAGCCTGTGCAACCCTCCTGTTCCTGCAAAAACCTTACAAGGGCTGCACATGAACAAGAAATGAAAGATGTTTTCCATTTTGAAGAAACATCAGGAGGGTTTGAAAGGCCACCAAAACCACCAGAAAAGCCAAAGGATGCAAACAGCAGGAGACTCAGAAACAAGGGGGATTAGGCATAAACAAATGGAATGATAAAGCAATATAGGAGAGAAAAGCAATCTCATTTGCCTACATAAGTCATCAGATGAAAGAGGGAATATTTTCAATGAAATAACATGGCATCAGATGCGCAGATGTCGGTACAATAATAACATTCTTGTATTCAAATGTTTCCTGGCTGTGGCTGTGTATGTATTATATCTTCAGTGAGAGCCTGCTGCAGCATTTGGTTACAGTGCAGGAGGTCTCTGCTGTGGGGTGAGATGATGGGGCAGCTCTGGACACACAAACACTGGTATAGGGAAGGCTTCAGGGAGCAAGATGGATAGTGCCGTCCTGTGGAATACATGCTGGCACACTGGGGCAATGCTGGATACGTGCTCCTGGGGTGGGATGGGGGTGTCATCCAAATGCCTGGTGCTGCCTTAGGAAGGGCTGAAACTTCCTCACAGCACTCTCAGTAGGTTGCACAAATATCACTCCACAGGAGCACCAGAGCTGAGACAGTGTGGATGGGCTCAAGCTGGCCTCAAGAACTGTCTCTGTAGGTCCTGTAAGAGGTCACTGCAGACACAGATGTCAAAGCTCTATCCTGTTAGGCAGGATGTATTCCCACTGCAGCAGCATACTCCATGACACTGCCAAATCAGAGAAGACCTCAGCCAGCAATTATCCCTCCTGTAATCTATTAAACTTAATCCTTTTATTAGTAAGTAATGTTGAACACCCAAGAAAGCAGCTGGCATTCAGTCTGTTCTGTGGGTTGTAGCTATTTTGTAAGGATGTAAACTAGGAGCTTTTCTGAGTTCTGCTCTACCACTATTTCTGAATGCTTCCTAGGGAGTAAGAAGCTCAAAAGAGATACCTTGCTGGTTGGGGAGAGATACTACATTATGTTGAGAATGAACAGACACTCTTACCTCAGCRTGGCTGGAACCAGTTCTGAGATTCGTACTTCCCTATTTTCTCTTGTTCCAGGCAGGACTTCTTCCTATTTGACTGTCCCATGTCTGGCTCCCACCTTCTCCTTCTCTGTGCACTCAAAATGGTAGCTGTTTTCTACACCACCTGCCTTCACAGTAGAATCCAGTAGTAAACTTGGCAATACATTTAACAGACTATTTGGAAAAGTGGGCACCATCCATTTCTGCTTACCTCATAGCTAGATCAATGCTCTGGTTGAAATTATAGGATTTCCTAATATGCTACAGGTGTATTATCCACAGGCACTGTGCCAGAAAATGAAATGCTGTGGAGTACTGGTCTATCACAACATTTCAAGAGGTAGAACTCAGTGTCTCACCTAGTACGTAGCACAACACTACAAATAAGCAAGCTCTTTTGTAAGGAGTTTCACAGAAAAGCTTATATAATCATGAAAGTGCATCAAGACAATAAGTAAGGCACCAGTGGAGCAAGAATCAGAACATTTTGCTTGTGACCTTAGGAAACAACACTTGTTGCAAAACTCTGTTTTACAGTAGGCTATGCCTGTCTGCCTAAGTGATAAAATGAAGTTCAAGTTACAGAAAATACCTGATCACAGTTCTAACATGATGATGGAAGCAGCTTGTGGCTTTCCTCAAAATAGAGGCTTCTGCCGTTCCAGACATTGMCCCTTCATGGTCAACAGTACTGGTAAATAACATTACTGCAGCAGCTGGTCTGAGATGGCCTTGACCTGCCTTGACTTAGAAAACTACTGAAAGGAGGAGGAAGATGAAATCGCGGTACCCTGTGGACACCTTTAAAATACAGAAAGTTCCTCTAGCTCCTGGGAAAGCCCTGCATCCTGGGAACAGCAGTCTATTCCCTGCACACTCACCATAGCATCCCTCACCCCTGTCCAGCAACAGCAACATCCAAGGACCCATTTCTCATCCTGAGACCTGTGTTGGGGAATACCTGCCACGTTATACCATCCACTTACTGCTGCAGTGACAGGGCAGAAATCCAGCTAGAAAAAGCCGGCCCAAGTATGCAGGGTCAATGCAAGGCAGTATGGGTATGGTGGAGCTTCGTGCCCTGCTCTTGCAGCAGGATGTAGGAGTAGAAGTGGACTGGAAATTCTGTTTTTGTTGCAGGATGATTATTGTTTGTTTAACAAAATCTGAGAAATAGAAGTACAGCAACATAAAAGCCTGCACAGGAGAGTGCAGTTATAATTCTTAAAAATATCTGTAGGAGGCAGTAAGCTTTACTGTAGGATGTAGGATATGTAGGATAAGTTTCATAATATATACTATGAAATCCTCATGTAATATTTTTGACATTTGCATGGAATATTGCATATACTGTTAAGAAAATATTACAATCACAATTTTAACAACACCTGTGTTTAAAATCACACACAACAACACATGTAGAACAATACAGTTAACTCTCCACTATCAGGAGTGATGGAGAGCTGGGATAACAGATTAGATCCAGATAATACTGGAAAGAACCGTTCAGAAATACCCATATGGTGCCAGTTTGAACTTGAGCCGATTATGTTGCCTGGACAGAAGACATTTTCTGCAGTGTCTCAGGTGTCTGCTCACTGCAAGCCCCAGCGTTCCTGTTGCAGTGACCATTCACTAGCTTCATGCTATACCTGGCCCAACCTGACTGTGTGTGTGATACGCCTGCATTCCCAGCAGGATTGCTTTACTGCAATCCTCTCTCAGATTTTGTTTCACCAGCCCAGAAACAGCTCTGCACTGAACAGAGCTAGTCAAAGAGACAGGGGGCTCACAAGATGCTGGTCAATGGTGGCCTCTTTCTCCCATTGCTATTGCAGCTGATGGAGAAGGTACTGTTGAGGTGGACACAGTCACGCTGCTGCTTATCCTTCCTGCGACATAAAAACATATGCCATGCTGTTACAAACATTTGGGCTTTGGAAAATAAGGTGTTCTTGCACATCAGGAAGTGAATTCAACTAAAGAAATTAAGGCAATTTTAATTCTAAGTGTTTTCCATGCAATGATTGCTGCACTTTAATTCATCTACATGAAATTTAGACTTTTAGTTAATTCAAAATAACTTTCTCCCATATTCATTTACAAACTCTAAACTCACAAACAAGGCTAGAGAAAGTTCAACAAATGACAGTCAGAAGGTGGAAGAAACAGAAATGGGGGCATTATAAGCCAGAATTATGGATGGCATACCATTGTTGAATTATTATAAATGATTATTTTTACTGGTTTTGTGATAAGATCCAGAGGCCTCAGTGAGATCTAGAGCACCATTATGCAATAATACATATACTTCATATGCGCAAATACAAATACAAATACAGGTAGGCATAAAGTCTGTTCTTCCTAGAAGATAAAAAATGGTTAAAGCTCCCAATTATTCCATGTTCAGATCAGCTCTATACAAGGTGKTTTTTTTTAAATTAAAATCATGGCAAAGATGAATCTTCAAGGGAGACAGAGGAGAGGAGAAAGAGAAAGAAATCAGTAACCATCACTTACAGATCACAGAGCCTGGAGAAGTGAGCATGAAAAATTACTGGATTGACTCTTGAGGTACTTAAACTCAACAAATACTGAACCTTTTAGAGTAATTTAACTACCCAGATCACTATTTAGTAAAAAATATAGCCAAAGCGTGCATAATCAAAGAATTCCCTAAATTGCATGGAGACAGCTTTATGGTATTTGGCTTATACATCTGAGCACTGGCCTGTCGCCTATAGATGCATTTGAGACATTTGGCAAAAAAAATAACAAATAATAAATACTCAAGCATTTGATGTAGGGTTTTATAAAACCTTATTTCAAAATTAGTTCAGAATTGCCTGGGATAAGAAAGACAGCTTTCAAAATATTCATGAAAGAATTTAAAAATATTTACAGTTCTTTGCTTTAAAACAACATCATCTGGAAAGGGAGAAACCTGGAAAGTGTTAATATTGCACAGGGCTGGATGCAGCCATGATGTGGGTAAGAGGGTTACATAGGAACATGGCTGATCCTGAGACCCAGAGCATTCCTGCTAGGGAGTGCCGAAGAAGCCCAAAAGGAGGTGGGGAGGGCTACAGCTTGCCTTAGCTCCTGTGATAGATCCACGCCAGCTGAAAAAAACTTGAGAATGAGCTAATTAAAATGGCACTTCTGGTGTACTAAGGCAGCAAACTCAGCTCATGCAAAAGCTAACCTCATATTTTATATATGAAGGGATCTCATACTCTCCTTGGAACTGTACCCTGCTTTGCTGGGCACATTTCTAGGTCTCTCGTTGAACAAATGTACTGCATGTTGCAAGGCATTGGAGAAGAGCAACAGAAGTGATTGAGCTAAGACGGAGATATGCCAGTAACTCACCAGTGTTTGTGCCTGACTGATGGGGTCGGACAAAGTGGTGTGGAAGACACRAAAAGATGATAAAGTAATTAGGGCTGCACCGCAAGGTTGCAGCTAGGACAAGGGGCCAAAACTTGACAGGGAAAACTTGAGGAGGAAAATAAGGACAATTTCCCAACTAAGAAGTCTATGAATGTATGAAGTACCATCAGAAAAAAATGATGGAAGTCCTGCTACAGGATTGCTTGAACTGGAGAGGACAAGGAGCAAAGTAAATTGCTGGAGACCCTTTGTACTGCTGGGGAAGTGGTCGGGTGTCCCAACAGATCCTTCATACATGTATCTCTTATTTCTGTCTGCTAAGAGCAGCAACTGTGGTAATTAGGCTGCTCATCTGAAAAGAAGAGGAAAATATTTGTCTCTACCTTCAAATGCTACTGGGGGTGACAGCTTAGGCACATTCACTTTCTACATTTTGATAACGCTGGTGTGCATCTGGAAAGGGCCAGAGAAGGTGCTGGCRTACATTTTGAGGCCCGTGCATCCATTTTGTGCTGGCAAGGGCATGTGTGCGGGTGTGCAGGGAGACGGGGGGGGCGGCGGATGTTCTGGCTTGTGTAAATTTGGCTGCATGCCTCATGCTCACACGTGCAGATCATCGCATACTGCTGCATAAATCCTCCTCCCGCTTATTTATAAATGTTTCCACTTAAGCAAATTAAAAAAAATTTTTGAAAAAAAAAGTTGAAATTACAATTGGTTTCTATCTTTTCCAGCTTCAGCCTTTTCTTTGGGGGGGGGGGGGCATGTGTGAAGACAAAGGGACGGGGACCCTCCACTGCCCCGCAAGCGCAGGCACTCCCCACGGCCCCCCASCAGCCCGGCCCTCGCTGCTCTTCCCCGTGCGTGCGGGGAAGCGGTGATTTTGGCCATGCCCGGAGGCAGCCAAGGGCTGAGCGCTGCCTCTAGCCCCCTTCCACCGTTCGGGCGAGGAGTGTGGGGCAGTTTCTGCCCCGAGCCCAGGCGCAGCGAGCCAGGCTCGCAGCCTGCCCCACGCTGAAAATCGCAGGGCTGCACGGGACGTGCAGGTTATTAAAGATTCTGCTTACTTTACAATGGTCTGTTAACAGCTCTAATGTCTTTAACATGTGCAGTCCATTGACTTTTAAGTAATGTTTTATTGAAGTAACTGCCGTGGTTATTAGGCAGTAAGATTTACGCTTCATTTTCAGTCCTGAATCTGGAAATCTGGAGAAGAGGGGGGAAAAAAAAAAAAAGCTGGGGGAGGAGGAGAAGTGCAGGGATGACATCTACCAGGAGACAGGGAAGGTGCTGCTTGAGGCAGGCGCTGTTGAGCACCTGTGAGACATTGGTCCTGTGTTTGCCRGGAAATGATTCCCACAAACCAGGGGGTGCTAAACAAATTGCTAATAGGAGAGACAGATACAGCACCCGCCTCATCAGTGGAAATTCAGTATGGGTTGCTTTCTTCCCTCCTCAGTATGAATTAATATTTGCAGATGTGAACTGGGGGAGAGATTTGTGGCACATTTACATTGCAATGCGGTTTGCATTAAAGAACTGGCACTTGACTTTTGCTTGCTGAAGAATTAGCATAAATCTTAAACCTTCATAATCCACTGGCACTGGTGTCAAATGGGATATTCGAATGCGATGCTGCATGTTTCTACTGGCTTGGTGTTTTGAAGTCTCACATGCTGCATAAATCTCTTTTCAATATGAAATGAAACTTCTAAAATAACTTGTTAGGCAGTGATGGTCCGTTATATTTTCCTATGCAGAATTTTATGAGGTGCATTTTTTCATTCCCCAAACCACTTCTTTTAATCTTGTCATTTTTCTGAACCACCACTTAGAAGTGGCTTGTGCGCCCAAAAGCTGCAACTGCTCTCACAGAACTTTGTAAAACCAGAGATAAGGCATTTTTGTACATTTATGGTAAAACAGAGATTACAGCCCACTGGCTGGTCTTGGCCTGCATTAGTTCCTTTGTTTTCAGAGATGTAATCTTTTCTTTTTCATCCCATCACCCATGTCTGAACTGATGGAAGATGATTGTCTGTCATACTCCAGGCTTAAGTTACTAGCCTTTCAGCTGTGCGGAGGCCTTGAGAAATGCACTAATATATTCACAACAGGAGGAAACTGCCAACAGAAACAGATCCTGAACTGGTTCCCAAACAGGATGACAAAAAACGTCCACTCGGACCACACACAATTCCTCTACTTTGCATGTGGGTCCTGTTGCACACGCCTGCCTTGCCTTTGCTGTATAAACAGCAGACAACTGAACTCTTTACGCTGGTACACAAAAACTTCTCAGTTTTAATGAAATATTGCACTTAACTCAGCACCTCAGAGCTTGCCCTGGTAAAAATTGATGTTTCTCATGAAGATGTCCTGTGCCGTTCTGAAAATATCACTCCAGCCTTCTTTCAACAACGTCCCCAAACTCCCGAGCGGAACAAGGCACCTGTACACACACTGCATTTCCTACAGCTCTAAGGACATCTATGATCTCAAGATATTCTTATTTATATTACTGTGGCTAAAACAAAGCATAAACAAAACCCAATTTTGTATTGAAGCTATAGAATGAGCCCAAATTGTTCTCTTTAAAGCAATGATTAATCAGGCTGTTTCTGAAAATATGGCTTTGATGATACCACACATTCAGGTCAGGCATGCAGCTATTTGGAAGGAGGATTTTCCAGCTCTGAGTGCTTTCTTCAGCAGGAGAAATAAAAATCCTGGGAAAGCAAAGCCAAATCTTTGTAAAAAAGGGTGATGAAATCTAAGTCACCCAGGCACAAACTGTAAAAGTCTAGAGCCAGAAGTACCTGCAGAGCATCATTCTGTTTCAGACTAATTGTAAAAGTGCTCCATCATGTACCATGCAAAGAAAGTTTATTATGGGCTGAAAATGCTTGGCCGTTCTAAATTCCAAACCTAATATAAAGCCTCTATAGGGGACTTTTCCAATGCTGGATAATAGCCTAGCCCGACACCTTTAATAAAATCAAGGTGACAGACCATGAAAACATTTACTTCAGCACTATAAGCAAATCTGATACTGTTGCTGAAAGATGCCTCAAGGCATCTGTACAAATCTTCAAGAGACGTGGCAGTGGTGCGAGTATGTGGGGGGGCTTCAGATCAGCGAAGCCAGGGCTCCTTATGGAAAATGGGGCTAACTTTGATATTTTAGACTGGCTAGAAACACAAAGAGCTGAGCTTGAATACTATACAAAGATCATGTGGCAGAAATTGTCATTTAAAGGCAAAGTTTTCCCATTAAAATAGGAGTGTTTTTAATGCTTGATCACGTGAGAGATGTGGTTTCATAAATTAACACTGGTAGAACATGAAGGAGTCTAAGAAACAAGCATGAAATTATTTCACGCAGCAGTTCGCAACTCACACTTCATCAAACCTGACACTGAAAGTGTAATATGTAAATTTACATCTAAGCAAAAAAAAAATCACGACTAAATACAGCTCACTTTTGTTACTTTCAAATGCTGTTTACCGTATAAACAATGGGAACTAGTTTTTAAAGCCCTGGACAGGAAGCAAGCAATCATAAACAATAAGTTGAGTTCAGAATTTTTTTGGTATAGGAGAGTTCTGTTTAGTTAAGCCTTCATTTTTCTGTGTGAAAATATAAGTCAGATTTATTTTAAACAGCTTCTCTATTTTCCCTCCTTTCTTTTTTCACCTACACAGCCAATATCAGATATTTTATATTATTTTAGTAAGAGTTTTGAGAAAGCGCTCTCCCCAATTAATTTCTTTTTATGTCGTGTCATTGCATGTCTGCCATCAGATAATATCACAGCTAGACCCATATTATGTAATAGTGGGGAGACTGGAAGGGCAAAAGGTACATTGGAGCATTTGAAGCACAACATTAAAAAATCCTTCTAAAGTCTATTTTACTTTTAAGCAAATTAGCAGTCAAAATTATATTGATTTGTCAATATGAGCAGGACACAGTTTTGCCTAGCTCTCACCCTGGATACTTGTAGAAGTCTGATAGTCACAAAATACATATTTAAAAGAAAGTCTCAAGGGAAGAATATGGGAGCGAGGGAAGGGAGGATGGTGGACTGCTAGAATTGGACTTGAACTGTAATTTTGCTTAATCGAACCAACCTTCTATACTTTCTTTTCCAGTGAGACAAACAATTAAAAAAACACAGCGCTTAAAAAAAAGAGAGCAAAATAAATAGTACTCTTGTGTGCCAAGTGCTAGATCTGTAACATGCAGTATGCAGAAAGAGGTATGAAAAAGGCTAGAGCAGAATGGCCTTTTTCACTTCATTATTCCAAGGCTTGTTGTTAAAGATGGGGTGGAGAATAGAATTATTTAAAAAGATCTAAAAGAAGACTGAACTTTCTGTCTTGAGGCAACTATGAGCTTAAAATTCAGCCATGTGTAGCAAGGTCCCATAAGACCTATAAACTWCTTAACTCCCTCTTAATCAGTTTTTTGGGAAGTTTTAAGAATTGCTTAAATCTTGGGCTGCTCCTCTGCGCAGAGACAACATGTCCCAGGCAGAAGGTAAATTGTAGTAGATACACTTCCCAGTCCCAAGAGAAATTATGTGCAAGATGAAAAATTAGGAACACAGAAACAGATCATGTGACATATCAATATTACCCATTTATTTACAGTTTCTGGAGTTCCCCTTTTTATGATTTGAGAGCCAAAAGCAGTATAATGAATTTATGCAGGAATAGTTTGCGCCATGGTAAGGAACCGTGACAATATCCGATCATCTTTCAGTTTTGGTTAGAATAATCCTGGATCATCTTTTCTGCAGAAAACCACCTCATGCACACAGAGTCTCCTGGTGGCTGCCAGGATCCGGTGTCGCCAGGTGGAGGGAAGCGGGGTGCCTCTTCCAGCATTTTGGGCGCTGCCTGACCCTCCAAGACCACCTCCCTCCCCTGCTTCCACCTCCCTGAAGAGCCTGGCCATGGCATGGGCTACTGTGCCACTGGGTTTTCCTGCTGTTGCCATAAAATTACAGATGTGGAAGGGGTTAAGCCACATTTCCTGCTGCCTAAAGCATGCCAAGCACTTACCGCGGCCAAGCTGGTAGGTGCTCCTGTGCCATACACTGGGGCTGGCGCTCAGAGATTTCGGGATGTCTGATATTTCGAGACAGTGCTGGAGAGCGGTGAAGCAGCTCCCTAAACCCATCTCTCCCCGTATGTGCCACGGATATGCTTAGCTGTAACTTCTCCTGCCTCTGAAACGGGAAGCACTGTATGGCCTTTAATAGCTAAGATGATACAGCTTTTCTGCTGTGGATTTAATTTAAAACATCATTCAAATATTCTGTTCAAACACTATGTATTAGAAGTGGATGCAGCTCTTTTTCCCCTTAGAGCTCCAGTTACTTCTACTGTCGCTYCATTTTCGGCAAACGAGAAGATGAAAAGAAACATTACATTTTTATACGAAGGAAAACAAGTTCAAATATTTGAGCAGCCATTCCTCTTCACTTACTTTTAGGAAGAGGCATTTTATTTTTCCCTTCCATCTCTTTGTGGAATCATAAGGCAAAGAGCTGGACCTTGACCTGAACGCTATGAGATTTGGTGGCAAGGGGCCATCGGGATTTTCATTATTTTAATTCCTTATTAAAATTTTATTGTGGATTGAAATGAGACAAAAAGGTTCCTGGACCTCATTTTATGCCTTCATTTTCTTGTTTGTTATTATGCTTAGCTTTGAAAATATAATATTGAAGCTGAGGTATGGCAGGGTTGCCTATCTATCTATTTATTTTTAACTTTCATTTAGCCCTTTGCGACAGTGTGATGTTTAATGGCAAACAGTTCAGATCGGTGCCTAATGCAGATTAGGGAAAAAGAACAAAATAAAAATCACAGCTTTTTAATGTTTAGAAACACCTTGAGTCAAACATGCTCTTTCCAGTACTTTTCCAATCAAAGTTGCCTGTGGATTTTCACATGTGACAAGCTCAGCACTCAGGAACAGCTGAAAAATGTTGAGATTTAAGTGTCTCGATGTCCTCGCTGRCATTACTGATTGCAACAGTTCCTTGAACATCAGGTCAGAACTCAGCTTTTAAAAACTCCCCAAATATATATTCATACATATGATACTTTAAAATTCAGAATGTGACTTGATGGTCTATCAGAAAAATATGTATTGTGAAACCTATTTAAATGCCTGTTTATAGATACGGGCACAAGGGCTAGAGGGGCAGTTTAGAAAAATCCTTATCTCTGTTATTACTGACCTTATTTTGCAATATACTTGAGTAAAGGAAAGGRACAAAAGGGAATGGAAATATTCTTTCAATTTGGGGCATTTCTGTCAAATGTTTTACTGTTTCTAAAGCTAGTATTACCAACAAAAAAMCAATTATCTTGCAATAGTGAATGGTCTGGGTCTAATGTAAAGTATTTTAAATGGTGGATATAATGAATCATTTTCTCTCTTTTCCTCAAAAAACATGTATGTTGTATGTCCTTAAAATACAAAATGCAAAGGAGTGTAGGGCATGATTTTCATCTCACTCATTTGATATATATTTTAAAGAAAACATATAAAGTGGATTTACTCCGCAGTTACACTGGCATAAATGAGTTGAGGACTAGTATTTTTGAGTAACAGAGGTCAGGTGTAACTTTGATGCAAGTACTAATTTCCAGTTATCTGAGTTTTTATTTGAGTTAATTTCCAGTTAGTGCAGTTATTTGCATTTATACTGCTGCAAAAAGCAGAGTTCAGCCCTAAATGAAGTTCTTCAAGCAATGGTATTTCAAAAACAGTATGATCCCCTGTTAAGGTTGGTCTGTGCCTCCCTTGGAGACAGAGGGAGATTTTACTGCGCTTCTCCCCGCAGAGCTGGGACGGACGCTGCTGAGGGGAGGGAGCRCCGCTAGGAAATGCAGGGAGCTGCGGAGAGCTGAACTGTGGCACGAACTTGCTTTAAGCTTACAGGCAAAACTAATTCTTGATTCCTGTTACCAAGTACTAAAAGACCAGTGAAATTCATGAAACTTTTCAAATGTCTCACATGTTTTAGTCCGGGCACTAGGCTATTGTTTACAGATTGGAATTTGGCTGCCCTGCATCCCTAAAAATTGTCCTTGCAGTTTCAACCAGGGGGAAAAATTTTTCACTTCTTATCTAAATAGGTTTAACATCTTAGCACTTCTAGAGAAGCAATAATAAGCTTTCTATCATACAAATATTTCTATAGAAAATCTGCATTAAAAATTGAAATGTCAGCACCTTGAAAATGTTCTTTAAAAGACTGTCTCCTTTTTGTTTGCACAGTATCAACATTTACAAAGGAAAAATCATGTTAGCATTGAAGATTCCTCTTTATTTTCTAGTTTGTTCATGCAGGCTAAGAAATGTCGGCTGGGACTTAGACCAGAGGATGAAAATCATAACACTGGGGCAGGGAAGCCAAGTGAATCTGCAAAATCGTTGYATTAAAGTTGTTTCTGCCCTGATTCTTTTCACTAGCTTGACATAACAAAATCTTACCATGAAAGAATTAAACAAAAAAAATGCCACRAAGAAGTTTTGTGAGAGGTGAGTTTATAGCTAATAAAACCAATACAAYGGCTCACGTGTTTCTTCTCAAGTTAGATTTGAAGAGAAGTTACTTTCAGAAAAATATATGGGAAGATCACGCCAGAGAGATTGCAGATAAAGCAGCTATTCACATTCATTCACTGGTCTCGCCATGTGGTGGCAGCCTAAGGCATATGTTCGCCAGGCATTTTCATCCTTGTAACTGTGTCCAGAAATAAATATCCTGCTCTCCCAAATGTCGCTGTACTGGTGCTTTCCCGTTGCAGGCGGCAAGGAACTCKGTCGTAAAAATAATGAGCAGTATGCCTTATCTATGGAAATGCTGACAATTCTCCTTTAAAGAAAGGTGAGACAGAAACTGAGAGGCAAATTCAACATATTCACAGCATCAAAAAGCCCAAGAGAATCTATTTAAATCATTTTGAAACATCACTGATACAATGCCTTCATTTTCTGTTGCGGTTTGGTTGAATGTTGACTGAAATCTTTGCAAAAATTGCATGAGCAGTTCCCTGTCTCCCTCTCCACCACACCCTGCCTTTTTTCTTTTTTCTATTTGCATGTGTGTTTTTTTTTTTAATATTCTAGTTCGTTCCCAAGCCACAAACAATCTCATAGACTTTTGAATGGCAAAGACCTGTTTTGTGCAGTGTTCTATTCCTGTGCTGTTGCAAAGCATCCTCTATGATAAATTTATTACTGCTCTGTTTATTTTAGTGTTTTATCCCTTAAGAAAACATTTCATTGAGTTTAACAAAAATGAAAATGAGAATCTCTCTGCAGTTTTTTAACATCATAAGAAATATGTGTACCGTATTGCTTTTGATCTCAAACACGTAGAGAAAGAGAAACTATTCTTAAAGGAATCGACTCATGGTATGTTCATTTTAGAACTTCAGCATGTGTCACTCTCGTAATATCGTTCGCTCCTGATATTCAGTTTACCCTTTTCCATTTTTCAGCCTTCATGAGCAAACTCATGGCCCCCTGTTCATCTTTTCATCTGTGTAGCTTTTCTGTAGTGGTCCTGATCTTCACATTGCATTCTGCTCTGAGGTAAATTTTCCCTTCCTCTAGCATTAGGTTAGCCTGTCAGGACCTATGATAAGCATTTCTTAACTAGTTTATACACATATTTAATCCTTTGAATCCCATTTCTATATTCTTCTAATAAACTCTACTGTRATTCCTTGAATTCTCACCAGTTCTTTGGGGGGCAAAGAAATAAATGCAGTGCCACTACCAATGTACTATCACTTAATGCTCTGTTTAACTTCACCTCCTCCTTTGTACTCATTAACGAAAAGGTTAAGCAACCCAAATTTGCTCGGACTATGCTGAACACTTCTTCTCCCTGCCCTAATTCCGTACAAGCTGATTTAAACCATCCTCTGATTTTTTGCTTATGGCGCATCAGTCAGTTTCCATTCCACGTGACAGTAATCATATCCAAACAAAAAAAGAATTAAATAAATGTGACATTTCGTGACACACTGTATCAGATGCTTTCCTAAATTACAGGAAACCACCCACAGCTTGGGAACCCCTGCTAGGCACATCACCCCCTTTTTTCTTTGAAGCCAGGAAGAAGGACTCAGCTTCATAGCAGAAATGCCTCGACTCCCAGCCCATCCTTGATTCCAGGGTGGGCATTTCTGGTGTTATCCCGCACCTTCGCGTTGGGGGCAGCTAATGTGACCCAGCAGACGCAACACCATTGGGAAGGGCTGCAGATGGGGTGCTGCTGGGTGGCTGGAGTGGGGGACCATCTCCTCCAGGAGCCTGGGGGGTTCTTGGAGAGCAAGGAGCCATGGTCCCACCTCGGCCACCCCAGCCGAAGGGAGCTCTGCACCCCGCTCTGCCTTGCATGCATGCGGCTCAGCCTGCTCTGTACTTGCAGTAATTCAATCAGGACAGTCACGTCGCAGCCATGTGGAGTCAGTTACAGAGTCACAGTAAATTACTGAGGAAAGGATTTCATAATTAAAAGGACAATAAAGTGAAGAGCTTTCCACAACAGTGGAGTCCAGAATTATGATGATGACATATGAGAAACAAGAAAACGATGAAATTGGGCTTGGTTTAAGGCAGGGGAGCACCTCTTCGAAAGAGGGCCCAGGCCCATTCCCCTGCAGCAGGTCAGGAAGAAGGGCTGCGAAGGGGAAGAGCTGAATGAGGGGTGGCAGAACAAGGACGTCCTCTAACCCTTGGTGGCTCAACAGAGACGGATGGCACTTTGGAGCCATCTGATGGAAAGTAGGGCCCAAGACTCAGTATCAGCTGAGGAATTCAGAGAGGAGGAGAGGCATGTTCAGGAGAAAAGACATCTGTGAGGAGACATGAGGAAAAGAAATGTTAGCAGTGAACATTAACATGGCAAGTCTCCTGCTGGCCCAAGTGCCCATGGCACCTTATGGAGGAACTGTATTTCAGGTAGTGCTCAGCTTCTCACGCCGTATCTGTTGCCCGCTGTTCGAAAGCCTTTGTGCCAGCTGGCGTCAAGACACTGAACCAAATGACTTTCCTGGCAGGGTGAACAACAGAAAAAAAAAAGTCACAGACGTGGGCTCAGACTCAAACTGTCCTGTAATGTTTTGCTTTCTGCCTCGCTCTCCAAATTGCCACATGGTCTGTATTTTCCTGAGGGTCCATGCCAATTCCTCATGAATTCCTCATTCATCTGTCAGACCTGGGCACACATGGTTACAGGACTACCTGAAACTTGATGGTTTAAGGGCTTATCATTAAAAAAAACCCAACAACTAAAAAGTAGATGAGATGATGCTAGCTGGTTTCTCTGTATGTGATATCCCCAGCTGATTGCCAGTACATTAGAAGAGTTGTCATTTGAAATACAAAGTCTTGGGTATTTTAAAACCCTATGTGTCACACATGTAGTCATCTGCTGTCTGGGACAGAATTTATAGTTATTCATCTTTGGAAAATATCAGAGCTTCCATAGGTAGTAGAGAACAGGATGTTACATACCTGACTAAGATCAGAACACATAAATTTTATCCCCATCTTTCCTAAAGATGAAGTCAAAGCTCCCCTGTTCTGTCCTCTAAAATACGCAGTAAAGATATTTTTGTAAAGTATTCTGAACTTCTACAAACAACAAACATTAATGATTAATTATTCTTGTGATGCACCTAGGCAGTCCATACGGTCCACATACTTACACTTTATACTATAGTAAGAGTACTAATTTGACCTGGGAACATCTGTTGTACACTTGTTTCCTAGGCTCAATGAAAGTACTTGTCTGAAATCCAAATCTGGAAGTGATCCTCACTTTTGAGATAAAAAAGAGGCAAGTTGTCTCTCTATCTGACTATTAGTAACTGTGCAAAACAGGTGATTTGACTCGATTCTTGATTTGCTTACTGGAGAACTTCTTACAGGTAGTAGTTGTTTTTATACGGCGAGAGACTGTCCCATCAAGCAGAAGAACTTACATGTCAGTCAAGAACATACCAGAAGGAGATGACCTTTGTAAAGTGCTACTAAAAAGTGCTGAAGCGCTAACTTTACACACACCAGCCTCAGAGATAGGAGGAAGAAGGAGCTCAGGACTCCATTGTTCTAGCTAGAACAAGGTCACAAGTTTCAGAAGTTGGTATGTCACATTGGAGGCTTTAAACTGAAGCATTTTCAGACCTAATGCATTCAGATGAATAGCATATTCTGCTTATATTTCACTCCTTAGTAAAGTATCACTAACATCACATGAGAGAATAGTTAATCTAAATACTTATTATCTTCTGCGTTTCATAACAATATTGCTTTGTTGACTATATCTCACTTACAGTCCTTGGCCATGTAAAAGTGAAAACAATTTTTTCGTGCGCCCACAGTTGTTTGGTACAGAACCATGTAACTAAAATTATTTAAATCTTTCAAGCAAAAAATCAAAACATGCCTGCATTGTGTAATCATGCTTTTGCATGTCTAAACATATCAATGTATTGTCAAGGAGCCTTGCCTAAGATAAAAACATTAAAAATAAAAAGATGAATTAAGGTTAGATTTCTGAACTGAATGCTAAGAATCTTACACAAAGAAATCTCTCACTAAATTCAGACATTAACTTGATGACGGTTATTGCAGTCTGTGCTGGTGGATAAAGTTCTGATGAAATCATAGCCTGAGGYGTTTCCAAAAAATTTGATTTACTAACAATTAATCAAATAGAGCAGGACCTTCTCCAGCAGAACTTCCTAGTGCTTCCTATTGATGTTAGTGGAAGTGGGCTTTCATCCACGCACAAGAAACACATTAGTCCTATAAAGATAAGGCAAGATACAGAAATTGTGCAGAAGTGAGGGTTCATTCAGATGAAGCCCTGTTTTGCATCTAACGTAGGTCTGCACCCACTGCACTTTCTTTTGTAGTGTCACAGGTAAATGAAGCCAAGTGAAACACAATGAAAGCTTGGGTCTGAACCAAGTTTCACTTTGAAACCATCAATCAGGCCTGGCATGCATAAAAGAGAGCCCAGCTTCAGGCGTCTTAGTGAACCTTTTCAAACAGCAGCTGAGTTTCACATTTACAATAAAACATGAAACCAAGGGAGCATTGCATAGCTGCAATGATAAGTCCTATTGTCGCTGGCTATCCACCTGTGGATGCCTGTCACTTTGGTGAAATGAATGATACCATATTGTCCTAACCCATGAGGACAACATTTAGGGGTTTAATTGTACTAGGAGGTATGACATCCATTTCCCTGCCCACCTGACACAAGCACTCAGGTTGATTCTTGTGCTTTGAGCTGATATCACACCTTAATGCTTGATAGTAATTACTTGTTTTATAGTTCCTTTTCCAGATGCGCTGTGAAACAAAACAGTACCTTTAAGCTTAGCTTTTAATATCCGGTAATTCTAACATCTAAGTGAGAAAAAGTGTATAGCAACATACATTTTTCTCCTTGATCTCATGGACAAGCATTGTCTGAAGACTCTGAAACATTCGACAATGCATCCTCTTCTGGATCAAAGAAAACCCACATCTGCCTCTCAGCTTGGTATGGTCATTTAAAACATCCCTTCCCTCCCCTGGCTCCAAAAAACAACTCTTACACAAAACCTATACACAAAACCCACTAGAATTTGTACAAATTAATTTTTGTTGGCATTTAAAGCACATTCCATTGAACTGACCACAAACATTTGAAATCTCTCTCTTGGGTAATAGTAGCACAATGGGACTGGAAAGGGAATAGTGCACACCTGGATATACGAACTCCCCAAATCAAAGGGTTAAAAACAAGGGATCATTTGTTCTTAAGGGATACAAAAACCACATTCACCAAACAGCTGCTTTGGGACTTGAAACAAAAGCTTGTAAGTGGCAGGTTTTAATGCAAAAATATGAGAGGGAGGGAACACAAAACATCTCTGATCCTCACATACCTTTCAGCATTAAATCTGTCTGTTTCCAGCACCAGTAACAACTTAAGAATTCAGTTTGCCTCTTTTTGGCTGACAAATTGGCATCATTTATTCAAATCACTGCAGCTGACAAACAAAACCAGAGCTGAATTATGTCAGCTCGTGTCTGCCGTTCCCCCATTGTTCGTTACAGAAAGAAGGATATTACTGCCCGTTTTGTGACCACTGTAGTTAAACACCTGAAAGCCTGTAAGTAAACTTGCCTGTAAATCAAAAAGACAGAGAGTTTTCTCATTTCATCAAGTGTAGTTTTACTGTCTGCTGTCACCACAGCTGTCAGCAGGATGCTTAACTGCTCTAATTGTCTAAGGGTTCATTCCCTCACCCTAACTAATTGTTTAGATCTGCTAATCTGCATCCGTCATCTGTGAAGGGGCTAAGGCTGTTCTCATCTTCCAGTTTGTAGGAATCAGCTATAGGGAGTCTGTAACAGGATCTCGAGGCTTTGCCCACTGCCCTGTGATGAGAAGGTTGTTTGCAATTGGGTGGATGAGCTGGTGAGGATGAGGACAAAATCTTTAGGAGAGAGCACATCACAGCAGTTTCTCAGACAGTGACTTCACAAGAAATAGTAGCGCAGAAGCAGCTACAGCCCTGTAATATTGAACACAGCTAGGAATTAATAGAGGGGSTGCATCAGAACTGTATATAGTCAAGCTCTTAAGTAGATCTCACAGTATTTGCAGTGTGTGTGTGTGTTCTTTTAAAGTAAGGTATGATAAGTCAATGGTGCATGTATTGCTTCTATATATCAAATCCTTTTTAAAAATGATTCTTGCATTTCAAAGAATTTTCATCTCAATGTATATGCTACTTCATTTGGTCAAATTTCATTAAAACCCATTTATTTAAAGATCACTTTGTGCACATATTGTCTACATGTGGAATGTCATCATTTTCCATTTTTTTTTAAATATCCTTAGAAGTAAGGCTTAAGATTCTTTAGGGTTTTCTGGTGATTCTATTTAAATGCCCCATGAGTTTGCCAAATATTTGCTGTAATTAATAATGAGTTGAAATTACCTAGATTCTGCAAGCAGAATTCCTGCTGAAACCAGGGCCAGTCCCTAATTAGCAAATCCCAGGTTGTTTGTGTTCCTGGTTGCAAGATACTAGCTGCTGACCCTACGCTATTCCACTAGTGCAGAAAAAAGGTAAGGTTCTGTCCAATGACATTTTTGCAAATATAAGTTAGTGTCATTGTTTTTAGCTTTGTAAAATCTGCCCTAGGATGTATCAGTCTGCTGGGACTTTACCTCCAATTCTTCACACAGGGCTATTGCATAGCTTAGATCTCCATGCGAAATCCATTGCAAGCGTTTACTTCAGTTAGTTGTCACATAATGTATTTTCCCTTTACTTTTCCCTTTCCTTTTCCTCTCTCTTCTTCAGCCCCGTCCTTTGCTGTTGCCTGTCCTTGCTCCCTTCTTTCCCCTTGGCCAGATGCTGCAGCTGCCAGGAAGGGCTTGCTGAGGATGCTAAGCCACGCTGGTGAAGCCATGTGCAGCCGAACACCAGCACAGCCCCTGCTGCTGGCCACAGAAACTCTAGCTACTGCCTACATGGATGTGGAAGGCTCCTGCTAGGCTGAGGAAACATGAATGTTATTTAAGGTCTGCAGCCATTGGCACCCTGTAGTTTCTCTGATTAAATATGTGCAAGGCTTCAGGCATGACCACAAGATAGTTATCATATCTGCTCCTCTTCTTTTACACTTCCCTTCTTATGGCAATTGGAAAGTCCTGCTCCAATGAGCTTGCAATGTAATATGTGTAGATATGGTGAGCTTTTTGTGAAGGGGATACTGATAGTTCATGAAATACAGTGCTGATAGGTTTTCTCAAAAGGTTAAAGCCTAAATTGAAAAGATAGGCAGAGGGTGGGAAGAAAGAAACAAGATCATTCCCATTTTTGAAACAGAAAAGGTAAACACTTAAACTCCATATTTTAACTCTTAAAGATTAAAGCTACTTATTTAAAGTTAGTCGGCTAAGAGATCCCTCTATAGACAATGAAAAAAAAGGGATTGTTACATTCAGATCTTAAGTGTAAGTGGACTCCTGATCTAGGCACTTCAGCTAAGTTCCTAAAGTGTAGTCGGGTGACTTTTGCCCTAAGAGATTAACTGAATTGGTCTCACACAGGAAATCTATGGCAGAGCCAGGAAGCAAATTTACTGCAGAGCCTTAGTTCCAAGACAGGAGCTCATAAAATCAGTAGCCATCCATAGCCAGGAGATGACCTGTCCTCTCCTGTGTTTACTGTTTCTCAGTACAGTTTTATTTTCAGGAGAAGTGATTATAGCACATTCTGTAAGACCTCATTCCTCATTTTATAAATGTTCAAATCTTAATAAGGGTACAATTATGAGAAAGGAGGTTTTAAATGAACCAGGWCTGTGCCAAATAGATGAAGGAATCTTTGAAGTGATTCCACCTTTGATTTATGTACTGGCTAAACCTTGAGTTTCAATCTATATTTCCTCAGCAAATCTCTTAAATCAAAAGTTTCATTGCACTGCAGCTCAGGAATTAATCTGACTGTGAGACTAAGGGGAAAAATATTGTACTGCAGAACAGTAAACTGCTGTAACTCTGAAGTTAAATTCAAACTAAAGAAAAATACGCTTTACATTATTAGTATGATAGGGCTTTAGCCAACCCACAAGTTCCTCCTGACTCTTGGTCTGCACCCTTGTTCTCAGGGAGGTTTCTGATTTGGGCCAAATGTTTGCTGAAATGTGTCCTTTATTCAGGACTGGGACCATAGGCTCCAATCAGCCTGACAGGGAGGACAGTGCAGTATTTTAGATAGAACTTATTCAAATATTATGGGTTTATTATGTTTCATAATTATTTTGGACCTTCCTTTTCCTTGCAGTAGAAATGTATTTTGGCTCTACAGTTGCACAGTTCTGACACCTCAGAAATGATGGTTCTCACAGAGTCATGAGGCGGCTTTTGGGCTCTTTTCTTTATAACCCCATTTAGCAGAGCATTTAAACAAGTGCTAAAACTCCTCCCTCTTCAGCRAAACACATTGGACAAGGACACACAATACATAGGACTTTGGAGTTTGGGTATATCGGGGTCTGGACCAGTGAGCCCTGTGCTGAGGGCTGTGGTCTAACGAGCTCCTCTTAAGCCATCGTAACTCACCTTTTACATGATTCCTGGAAAGTGGGAGAGCTGAGTTTGAGCCATCTCTAGCAGWGGGAGGGCTTGAGTCTCTGTCTTCCCTTTCCTGTGAGGGTGCTCTGACCACTAAGGTATCATGCAAAGCATCATCAGTGCTGTTTGGAGGATGAATTGGAAAGATCACCACAGGACTGACCTACCTTCATAAATCTAGTTAAAAGTTTCAACTTTACATCTCCAGCATCTTCATCCAGGATAGAGAGAAGATTTCAGATACAGTATTTCTTTTGTGGCCCACAGTGTGGTGTGAGTGGCTCCAGCTCTTCTCATTTATGCAGCTCTTTTCTCTGTCTTTGCTTTGTGAAATTTTCTCCCAGAGTTGGGCTCTGCTGTCCCTTGTTAGATCTGATGCTGTGGTGCCTCAGGTCCCCCATGTGCAAAATGATGGTGACAACGCTGGTGACATAGTCTCTCCCTGAGATGAAGATGACCACGCGGGAATTGAATAGAGAATTGAATCATTCAGCAACTGAATTACAACATTTTAAATTAACCATTAAAGTTTCTCCAACTAATATAGCATAGCTGTTCAATAAGTTTTGCAATTACCTTTAGCAACTAGCTATGTCAGTTTTGACATCTGCAGTAAAGGTCAAGAAATTTTATTGTTCAAATAACTAGGGCCTCACGCAACCCGATTTCTAACAAACAAAGGGTTTAAAAAACATATAAAATGAACAAGGCTGTACTGAAGAAGATTACTTGCCTCYGTTAGGTCTAAGGTCAGCTGAGGGAAGACACAGGACTATTTCTGAGACAGGGAAAGGGTTGAAATGCTCAGTGAACCAGCTGTTCTCTGCCAGGGCTGGTGGGGGAGAGGATTGTCAGCAGAGGAAAGCAGGTGAGTGTGGGGAGGAAGGCTCTCTGTAGACACCCAGCCAGCCAGGGCCAACCTGACTGATGCATATATGACACATCTGTAAGGGACAGGAGAAGGGGGAGCAGCAATAAGGTGAGCTTTTTTGGGGGCCAGGGGAGGGGGGCCATTTTCTGGCCAGGCGCAGTCATGCTGCTGCACTTGGCATGAATGCTATCTGCTTTCCCTGGGAGAGTGTGGTTTGAAAGGGCATGTGAAGAAATAGCAAAGAAAGGACGGAATCTGTAGGGGCAGGAGGCCTTTAGGAAAAATGTCTGTATATTACAGCTGTGCAGTCCTTGGTCAGTAGTCAAACTCTAGAAACATTTTTACCATCCAGTTGTGGCAACAAATGTTAAAGATGTCAAGAGAGCCTAGTAACCTCTCTGCAGTATATGCAATTTCACCATGCTTCTAGCAGCTTCTCTCTGTTTTTTTAAATTCTGCTTTCCTGTGAGCCGTGTCTCCTAATGATTCACTATTCCTCGATGCTTCATGCCCCTTAGCATTGTATAAATGCAGTCAGATTTCTTTTTAAGTTATCTCATACACCATGTGTTGCCATCCAAACTGGTCAGTGTCCTCAGTAATTACTAGTGTGAGAGATGCTATATCAGAAAAATGCAATGTGTAAGAAAAATGAAAAATTTGGAAGACATGATGACAGGAGCAGTTGTGATATACAGTGTTTAAAGCAGATGGTATTTTTACATTCGGTACTCCTTTGTGCAGTGACTTCAATTAGCATTGCACGTTGTTTTATTCTATTAATGTTACATATATTGCTTATATGAATATGGATTGTTATACAGTGCTTGTGCATTTTTAACATATAAAATAAGTTATTGGGTTTATGTTTTCATGACAAACATGCTTGAATGACACGAAACCAGGGTTTTCTTTAAAATGCATTTGCACACATTTCCTTGTGTTTTAGTAGCAATGAGTGTATTGATTACATTTTAGCTGCTTTATTTTTAGTCGCTTTATTTTCTTATGTGCAAATTCAGGGTTATTAATTGTAAAGTATTTAAAAGACATGAAAGAGTAGAAGATGACCTCAACTACATTAGCCAGTAACGTCTCTTGAAGCTGCAGGCTCAAGTTGCGCTTGCAGCTCCAGTGCCTGTGGTGGCTGCCACGTGAGCAGTCAGGAATAACTTTGGTGCCGTTCTGAAAAACATGGGAAATTTTTAAAAATGTTCTTACCAAAAATCAGTTCGAAAAAATAGGAGTTGAAACTCAAGAAACCTCATCATAGGGGCTACCATTTTGAAGGAGCACATTCCCCGGTGGTTGCAGGAGAGGAAAGGAGAGGAGCCAAAAGGGCAGTTGCTTCCCTATTAGTCCTGCCCTGTGCAGTACCCATGCTCTGGGGTGGTTGTCCCCATGCACCTACGTGGTGATATCTCTTTCAGACTATGGCTTTGTCTAGCTCAGGACAGGATTAGCTCCTTCCTTGACATACCTCAGCTCTGCTGGTTGGTACCTACAGATACTCTCATGATTAAATCTCTTCCAAGTCTGCTATGGCTAGAAAGTGGCTCATGTATCAAAACATTGGAATGTCCCTTCTGAGATAATATTGCTTCCTTTAATAAATCCAGAGATTCAGATTCCTTGTAAGATTTTGGTAATGTCTGCAGCTCTCAGTTTCCTTGCTGTCTGATCTCTTCTTGAGTGCGTGTCAGTCTGAGGACTGTCTCCTCATCCTCATGCAATCTTGGTAAACTGAGCTTGCACAACAGCTGCCTTTTGGGATAGGGGAAGACAAACTTGACCATTTGCCCAGTCTTAGGGACCAGGAAGATCTTTCCTTCTGCAGAGCGTTTACTCTGTCTGCCCTGAAGAGATGGTTAAATTCAGCCTCAGGCAGAGAACTTGTACAAAAACTATGCCCTAAATACCATGGCAAATCACCTATTATGGTGAATTTTAGAAGCAGTGACACAGTGGTGCTCCTAGGGAGTTTGGGAGAAGCTACTTTCCATGAAATGACAAGGTTGAGCAACGCCATTCCTTCATTTTCCACCACGACACAAAGCAGGCACCCAGGATGAGACACCTCAGTCCCATTTCCTCCTCTGCCTGAAGGCATCTGAACCCAATTTATCTCCTAAGTACAAAACTGTAGCATGGAGGGCACTAGAAAGGGGACTTGAAAGCTCATTTTTTGACAGAAAAGTGCTTGTGGTGTCGTCTTCTCATAGACCAGCAATGTGTGGTCCTAGACAGCCATGGCAAAAACCTGTCTTCCCCCTGGTAGAGTTGGTTATCTATGTGGGGGGACCAAATGTCTTAAACACAAGTCATGCTAGCCTGTTTTCTTGCAGTTAGCTGCAGAGATTGGCACACTCCAGGCTGTTTAATTTGATGGGGCTCCTAGGCTGAGGCAGCCTGTACTTGGGTATCAGAGCTCATACCCATGGCTTGCTCTCTTCTAACCTGAGTCCCACTTAAAAGTGGGGGGAGGAATGCAAGCTATTCAGTGTCCAGGACTTTCATCATAGATTGAATGCTGCTACTTTTTAAAGTGTGGGGAAAAAAAGACAGGATCTTAAGCAAACAATCACTTTTAGTTAATTAAAGTATTATCAATGGAGAGGAGTCAGATTTATACCAGGCTACTTTCTTGTTTTGGCCTACTAAAAGGCACAGCTGTTTCTTTCTGAGCAGCAAGATAGCTACTGGAGGAAAGCTAACAGGCCCTGATTCAGCAAAGTGACTTCTGTACTTGCTTAAATCCCTCCTTATTCACTAGCATACAGATGCTCGGTGCAGGTAAGAGTCACTATTAGGCTGGGTTACTGTCCTCAGCAGACCTGATCCTTTTTTCAGGCACAATTGTTTTAGTCACAAATTTGAGCGCTAGCATGTTCTTACAGGATAGGTGTTCAGGTCTGTGTCTGTCCTAGCAGTTTATCTCTTATTACATTAGTGGCATAGCTCTGTGTAAATAAATAAAGCCTCTGTTTCCTGGGAAAAATGATGCTTACATAGCACTTACAGTTCTCAAAGAACTTCTGTTCGATCTCCACGCTAATGCGGTTTCACAAGAAGACTGAGATTATTTTATTGCCCCAGGATGCCAGGAAATTTTCATTTGACTTCCTCAGATCTCTAGGATAAAAGTGGGACAGTAAAGAAAAGAATTCCCTCTGCTGTCTTAGATTTCTATTCTTCAGGAAAATATGTTATGTTTTCTAAGATCTGATATTCTGTAGTTTATTTTTAACTTAGTGACAGTATTATTTTACTTTTTTTTTTTTCCATAGAGGAATATCTTGCCCTCTGCTGTTTCCTGGTCCTGGCCTTTTTTATAGGCTTCTCCTTCTGTGCAGAGTACAGATAATGCTTTTCACACTTCATTGGTTTTATTCAGTATATGTTTCCTGACTTTGTGGAAAACAAAGTAGTCAATAACCCATAGAGTGAAAAAAATATGGCTATCAGTAATAAATTGCCAAATAATCCTTCACCTCAGCTTTGCTCTTTCCTTCTCCCTTGGGGAGGAAGCCAGCTCTGAACACCCTTTGGTGACAACTCAGTTGGACTTAAATGCTGAAGAGTGTAAGAGTCTGCTCTGTCTCTATTGCCATCCGTTGAGAAATGCACAGAAATGCTTAGGCTGAGATTAGCAAAAATAGTCATGACTTTCTTTAACTCCCTTCCAAGTTAAATCAGTTTGCCATTGGCCCCATCAGGCCCAGAGTTAGCTCAGTGAGGAGCATTTCTAACAGTTCAGCTCACAGGCTTCAAAGTTAAGCTTCTGCTAAAAGGTTTTCAATTTAATATAGCTAAAAAGGCTTGCAGATCAGTTTCTTTTACAAAAACACACTTTTTGTTGACTTAAACATTCTCTTGCAGCTACACTGTGCTCCTGTGTGGTCACCTACCTTGTGTCACATCCCAAACCAGAGTAAATGATGAATAGCAAGGTCGGAAGGGAAACACACTGTTCCTACTACGCGCCTCGAGCCCTGCCAGCATCACGTGTGTCTGCAGGATGAGAGAACTGAGATCTCCGAGACATGGATCTGTTGTTCTCAGTACTGGTTCTATGTCACCAGGTTTCCTTCAAACATCCTTATTTGTTAATACAGTAATACACTGAATTGACATCTGGACTTTTGCAAAGAGATATCAGAGAGGCAGACCAAGATCTGAGGTCAGAGAAAGGGAATAGAAAGGCATATCTGTGAGTTACAGACATCTTTCCCTGATTTTTTTTTTGTTTGGATTTTATTTTTCCACCTTTTGTATAGTCTCTTTTCTTGTAATGTCTGGTGAGTTAATTACAGATAAAAATTAAACYTGAATACTAAAAATTCTGTCTGGTATTTTCACAAGCCTTTCAGTGACTAAGTTGCACAAGAAATGAAAATCCCAACTTTTACCCTTATAGCATGATTCCAGCATATCCAAAGCCTGTGTTAGACAGTGACTCTTTTGATTCCTCTGCACACCCACCATTTGTGTACAGAAATGTCTGGATCATCTCCTATCTCCAACCAGATTTACTAGCAGAGTGCTGCAGTGGTACTCCTCACTGTTATCCTAAACCTTCCTGCACGTATTCTGTTCTATTGATTTTGCTGATGTCACTTTACAGATTATTTTCACTCCACTCTTTTTATGAAATGTTAGGAGTGTATTTGGTATTGCTGAAGTGACTCTATACAAAAACTTTTGGCAGTAAGACTGATAAAAGCTAATACATTACTTAGTAAACTTCTCAAAGATAATATTACTTTTCAAAGGACTAGACTTTTTCCAAGCAGCATCTTTTGCCCAATGATCTCGTTATCCAAACAAGACCATGACTTTGAAATGGAAATAATTTCTTCTAAATAGCCATATTAGGATTTCCCAGGGTTCCATAAGATCTGTCCCTCAGTTCCTTATGAGGGAGGTAAGTTCAGCAACTTGCATTTCTCAAGTACTGCAGTCTGATTTGATCTGTTTTTGCTTCTGTATTTTATTTTGTTTCACTAAAACCGTGAAAAAGCCTGGAGCAACGCACTGTACAAATGAATGAGGTATTAAGCAGATACAGTACAAAGATACATTTTCATAATGTCATCAGTTACCTATTTGATACCTTTGGAAAAAAATATACACACTCACAATATTTTGGCCATTAAAGTAACAGACAAAAAGATCTCTCATATGTCAGAAGAACCTACATCACAGGAGGCTAAAATCTTAGTGAGGTTACGGTATTAAGTATTACATTACTTTCTCATGTTAACGTTTGTTCAGACATATGTTCTTTTCCTTCAAATCTTGTTGGGCTTCTTATGCCGTTTTTATAAGACAGCCTTGACTCTGCACTAAACCATGCCACTAACACGTTACTTAATCTAACTGGCACATTGTAAAATTTTACACATGAGCTCATCCAGATAATTACACAATTAATTTTCACTTAGTACAGCTGAAACGAGGATAATGAAATTTCCACTGGTGTACTGTTACGTCCAGGGGTTAGGGGTCAGCTTCCTGTTTGGATAAGGGTGAGTTTAAAGAGGATTTCTGACAGTCTCCTTACTTCAACTGAGTCTAAAAACATTGCAATGGAATTTCAATTTACAGCTAAGTTCAATGAAAGGAGCAGATGTTGGGAGTGTGCCACTACCATTCTCGGAGCGCTTTTTATGCAGGTGTAGTCAAAAGTCAATGTCCCTCATCCCACTCTTTCAATGAAGACAGAGGTAAGTTGATATTAATTTCTGCCCTGAACTGTAACTGCTCTGTGCCTTACAGAGCTAGCCCCAGCCTGAACGGTCATGGAAACTTTTTCCCTGTTGTATTTTTCACTCGTTCAAGGGAGTGTTCTGCACTGATCACAAAAGTGGGGCTCTTCCCCCTTGGTATGTGTGGTGGGAAAGTCACCACAATAAAGTAAGAAAAGTAAGACCTGAGTCAAGCTTCCACATCTTTGACAAGACCCCTGCTTTAGTACCAAAATATATGGTGACATATAAAACCTACAGTGCTCTTGTACTTAAATATAAGCTTTGTGACCTTATAAAAGCAGCATTTGTGATGGTTCCTCCCGTAAGGTAGAACATCATCTCTTAATTCATCGCTTGATATTTCTACACATGTATATTTGTTTTGTCTTCCCTTTATTCTGTCTAAAATTGTCCTTGACAAACTTTCTCTCCCTTGCAGAGCTTTAGGGTCTGGTCACTGCTGTTCCCAGATAACTGACCTTAATGGGGAGTTTTGCTGGGTAGGTGCTTCATCTCTCAAACACAAATGTACCCATGCAAACAACAGCCAAAGGCTGAAGGGCACAAAGGTATCAGCATCCCCTTTGAACTGGCCTGTCCTTGGCTTGCACTGATGCGCTCAGACAGTGTTTCTCATCTGGCTTGCAACAAGAGCAATGTCAGCTGTCAAYAAATAAATAATGTCAGAGCACATCTCTTGTGAACAACAGCTTCTTATAATGTGTATTTCCGTGGTGCTACTGAGCCTTGATCATGGGCTGGGACTTCATTACCCTAGAAAAACTTGGAATAAAAGGATTACTTGCAGGAGA
Source organism: Apteryx rowi (assembly GCF_003343035.1). Lineage (NCBI taxonomy): Eukaryota > Metazoa > Chordata > Aves > Apterygiformes > Apterygidae > Apteryx > Apteryx rowi. The sequence continues at coordinate 1,478,311 of NW_020448208.1, read as the reverse complement.
GACAGATGTTTGCATAGTCAATGATTTTTTGTGCATTTCTTCTTTTTCTTTCTGTCCAGTATCTTCAGTGCTTTTTATGTCGTGCAGTTCAGAAAGCATTTGCACTTGTTATTGCAGGCCTTGTTGTTCCTTCATTCTCTCCTTTCATTTTCTTTTAATCTCTCTCAAGTTTTTTTTTTAAACTCATTTAGAAGTCCTGCTTTATTCAAAACTTTAAGTTTCACGCTGTTTTCCTCTATTTCAGTCTCTTTGATGCCTTAACYATACTTCACATGTTTTTAAGGCATCAAAGTGTCTTAAATTATATGCTCTCCTTCCTCAAGTAGCTGAAGATGTAACTAATAAAATCCCTCCTCTGTAGACCACACCTTATGTTATCAGTGCCCAGAGACTAGCTTCAGACACCKGGAACTACAGATGGATGCACTATATAACCCCGACCATCAGACACGTCTACACATTTATGAAGAAAGGTGGAAACCCTCCAACCTAGATATTTCAAAAGAAGAATAACAATACAATTTTACTGATCCATTGGGAGAAAAGACACATGAATTCAGTTTACTAAAGATCCATAGACAGTCTTCGCATCTCCTTTCAACATCAAGGGTTACCCTGACAGCAAAGGGCATGTATATATTTTACAAAAGGAATGAGATGATATACTGTGCTACAGACATTGCTATTTGTCGGTAGTTCTGCCTCAGAATACAACACAGTGAGTGAATTCTTTGTGTATGATATTAACTGTATGAGCAAGCATACAGAGAATGGTATTCATACAAATATAAGCCATGCTTTTATTATTAAAAGTTTGGTGTTACTATTAAAGCTTGATTGTGTTATTGACTCAGAACAAACTCTATTTCTAGACAAGTAATCCAATGCAAAGAAAGCACCACAGATAGAAAATGCATATATTAAAGGAAGTACACAAAAATACTTATTTTTCATTTTGAAATTTGACCGGCTGTAACGGCACCATCACCTTTTTTCAATAGTGAAACTTTTTCAAGATATACACAATTGTTTTTGCTCCGGGCATTAGAAAAGCTCCCTTTTTTGGGATACCTGGTAATATCAAACTAAAATTGGGGCAACAGGCTCTGCTGTCTGCTGTGTGCTAGTGAAGAGTGGCTTCCCAGCTCGGATTACTAATTTTGGCTCCTAATCACAAACTGTAATCAAAGTGGGAGTGAGGGGAGAGGTTATTGCTTGCAGAAATAGCACCCCCAAGCTGGTGTGCTCTGGGACCCCTGCCCTGGCTGCTCAGCTCGCGGCACTGCCCCCTTCCTCTGCTCCATTCCTTCTCCCTCACTCCAGCCACAACTTCTGCTTCTTCCTTCCCCTTCCTACTACTTCCAGGCGAGACTTCTTTTTTTTCTGCTTTCCATTCAACCTTATCATGCCCTACCACTAACCTTGCGTTGTGGGTCCTGGGAAACCCCAAAGTATCCCAGAGGGAGCCAGAAAGCACTCCTGAGATGGAGAGAGTGAGCAGAGACGCGAGGGAGCCTCCTGCTGCAGTACACTTGCTTCTCCCTGTGGCGTTTCCATGCACCCCGCCGAGCCCTGCTGAGCACTGAGTGGGAGACTGCTTCCTCCTCCAGAGGCTTTCACAGTAACTTGTGTGAATAGTTTTTAAACCAGTCATCTTAATTTTATGAACTTCTGATTTTCTGAAAATTAAGCCCTCTTCCTAGCCCATCTCTCAGCTGTGCTTTGCTGGTGAAGAAACAGAGCTTGTGGGATGGATGGTTTCACCTTGGGATTTTAAGGCTCTGGGGCATGTTAAGACTCTGATTGGCAGGTGAATTTAGACTCCAACCTGGGCTAAATGTATGGGATAAACATAGGTAGAATAACTTGTTTCCACAGTTAGCAGGTTTTCCCAAAAGCATCTGTTCTATTATGCTGTGAATAACCTTCATTTCTTCAGAAATTTTCAGTTCAATAAACAACACTTTGGTTTGCTCTTTACCATTGTTCGTATCACTGTTCTCTTTAAAACAGTGTGAAATAGAGCTTCATTTCCATTTTAATTTATTCTAATACCTGCTCAGTCATCTGTCTTACYTCCTAGGTTTCTGTTCTACAAAACTGGCAGTATATAGTCATGGCCATCTTCTGTAGTGAATTGTGTTTCAGGTGGACACTCAGTGTGGCAGTCAGAAATCCAACCACCCAGTTTAAACTACTCAATCAGTGGAGAAAGATAGGCTGGCCAAAGATTGAATTATTCCCTGTTAGGACAAATACCTAAAATAAGAAAAGAATTGTCCTCCTGCGTCTTTTATCAATAACAGTGAGAACCCAAACCACTACTTTCCACTAATAGCCTAAATTTAGATGCTGAGTTTCCATGAGATGTACCCCACTGTACCTTTTTTACATCTTTTTTTCTTTTTATCTTATCATCTTCTTAGTTTTATTAGCTTCTCCTCATAGTCCAGGCAGGCAGGCACCTTAAAGGTTTTACAGAGATTTTTGTCTCCACTTCATTCTCACTTCAGCAAGTAATCTTTTGTTTAAATCTGGCACACCTCACACATCTTTTTAAAAGGTAAAATGGATTACTTCTCCTTTTCTGTCATCAGTACAGTAGGTATCCTGTCCTTCAAAGGATTTTTTAACATTTCTTGACTTCAGCACAGGGGGGGTCCCATCCACAGCTGCAGGTTAAAGATATCTGTAACAAATTGTTATCTATTTTAACAGGTGTTCCTCCTGTTGCTCTGCTCCTCCAGAGTCCATTCCCTTTCTTTCTCAGGCATTTAGGAGATGTGCTGTTAGGAAGGTACAATCTTTTGCCAGGCAAACTATTCAATAGAGACAAATTGTGTGATCATAATACAAAGAGTAGTTATGCATTCACTAAAAGTACATCAGTTGCCAAAGTTGCCTGTTTGTTTACTTCCCCCTTTTTGGTAGAAAATACATCTTTCTCATTTTTTTCCCTTAACTTGCCCAGATAATTAAAATCTGTTGTTTCTGGCATTCTGACGTCTCCTTATTTCCCTTCAGCTTCCCTTTTTTGTGGGGGAAGGATCCTTCTTCCCTTCCCTTCCCTTCCCTTCCCTTCCCTTCCCTTCCCTTCCCTTCTCTCTTCTCTCTTCTCTTGTCCTGTCCCATCCTGTCCCATCCCGTCCCGTCCCGTCCATTTCTCCTTTAGTCTGGCAGTCCTGGAGTGGCTTTATGTGTGGAATTATCTAATATTTCATTAATGCTATCAGTGTTGATGACTTTGTTTCCCTCCCAAAGCTTGGAATAAGCATTGACTTTCTTTCTGGTATTTTTAGCAAACCTATGAGATAATAAAATCCACTTTTATCTTCTACAGCAAATTATGGACTGCACTGTCCACCGGCATTTAGCCAGTGGCTGTCATGCAAAGGTAGAACACAGCTGCCTTCCCTGGAGAGCTGTAGGTGGGACTGTAATTCCAGGAGCACAGTGCTCTTCAGGGCCATGGCATGCCGATAGGGAGAAATGAGAAGACTGGATATTACAACAAGAAGTGGGAGAGGAAATGATATCCTGGGGCTCCATGAAAATCTCATCCTCCAGTGCAGAAAAGCAATTCTTGGAGTGTGAGGAATAATTTTGACAGAAAAGTTGTTCTCCTTATTGTGCAACCTTGCCCAGTTAAATTCTTAGTATTTCAAACACTTAAAATATTCTTTGTAATTTTTTGGTGTTTTCTGCCATAATAGTCTCAAGAACAGCCATAACATTTTTGATGCTGTGGTGCTGGTTTTTTTCTTTTCATTAAGCAAATTTCTGTGAAGAGAAGAAGAACCTGAGACCCTTCTGTCCCCCCTATATAATCAAAAGTTCCACTAAGCAAACCTGAACATCACTCATGGTTTTGTCTATATCTCGACAGCAGAATCAGGCTTGCTGGTTTTTTGGGAGTTTTGGCTGAATGAAGTACTGACATCCCTGCCAACCATCCCAGTATTGGCAGTGTGCTACTGTGGGCAGAAGCTATTTTCCCTACCACTGTGGAGAGYGACCATCTGGATTGCAGACCTACATCACTCAGGGCTGCCAGCAGTAGTGGGGACCTCTTGGGCAAGGAGATCCTGAACGTGCCAGAGCAGCTTTAGGACACATGTGTGGGAGATCTTTTGCATCCCCACATCCCTGGTCTGGCCCCGTGTCTGACCTCTGGAAGAGCACAACTGTTGTGCCCCACACTCAGGAAATCGAGGCAGGCCAGCTGTGCAGGATATAGATATATACAGTRGCAAACAAGACTCACTTTCTCCTAACAGAGGAATCAAATGGTTGCCACAGCTACCTCTGTAACTAATTGACATCCTCTCTGGCCCTAATGAGCTGCAGAAACCAAGAAATTACACTAATTCAGTGCTAAATGGTTACATCAGTTCAAGGAGAGAGTAGATACATCACTGAATATTTGTAGGTGTATGGAAATTGCTGCTGGCTGAGGAAGTCCAAATGATGGGGTGAGAGGACAAAGTCCTGTACATGCATGCTCTGCTCTCATGGGTCTTACATTCTTCCCCCAGCATTCCCTTTTGGGTAGTATTAGGGACGGGCTGCTGGCTCAGAAGGACCTTTGGTTTGACACAATACAGCTATTCTAATGTTCTCAAGAGAGCGCCACAGATAATATCCCCCTGTGGTGTGTGCTCTGCTTCTGATACATATCGACACATTTTTTAGCTACTTTTGGGCATAAGCCATCCTTCTAAAACAGTAACAGATCCAAAAATGGGTTTACTTTGAACAGACATCTGCAACTTTCTTCCTAATGCAAAGATAGAGTACTGGAAAAAAAAAAATTCTGAACAATCATTCTCAAAAGAAGGAAGATTTGTTCTGAATTGCAATTTGGTTTAAGTGTCTAAACTTGGTCAGTTGATATGTTTGTCATAAGAAGGTGGAATACTTTGAGTCTAAATTAACACTGCTAGCTTTGCTTAGTGAGGAAAAACTGCTCATTACTCCCAAGTAATTTACTAACAATATTACTATATGAACAAAAATAATTTAATGTAATCTGGCATTTATGACTTCCACATAACAGCTGCTGCTRAAGTAAGAAAACAACAAAAATACCCCTTCTATTCAGAAAAAACTTAAACTAATAAGCATGTTCCTAATATTAAAATCAAGTCAGAGATCCTATTCACTTTCATTACGTATAATTTATGACACTTGGATGTAGTTTAATAAGGTCATAAAAATGCCAGTTGTGGTATCTCATAATACTTTTTATAAACTGGTTTTACAGTCTACCCTTTATTCCAAAGTTCAAAGTGACAATTGAAATACACAGGTTGCCCAGGGGTTCAGACCTTTTGCTGGAAGTACTGACTGGTGAATACCTTAATTTCTAATATATCTATATTTTTTCAAAATCTTAGTAATTGTGGGGAACATTCCTTTCCTCCAGATGTGCCAAAGCTGATATTTTTCAATTTAAAGAAAAATATCAAGAATTCAGTAAAAGGAACACATTTTATTGCTGTATGCTTTTTTTTTTTTTTTGATGAAATGAAAACTGTGCAACATTTATTCCTAAGCAGGTCAAAGTCAAACAATACTTCTAAGTGCTGTTACAATAGTGGCATTATATTGTTCCTTGTCAGCTTTCAATTACTTCATCCACCTAGCTGATCACTGACTTATTTCCTGGCTTAGGTAAATAGGGCTTTTGGTGCACTTCCCTTAAGTCATTTCAGAGAAGATAAATTAAATAATGATTGCAATTTAATATTGTGATAGTGCTAAAATATTTCCTTCAAGCTTCAAATTTGACCACAAGTTTCCAATAATATACTTTTTTTCACTTGCTAGCTCAAACCTGAGGTTTTATTAAATTCTACAGCTGCAGTCAGTATTTATGTTTTCATCTAGCAAATTGGACATTTTAAATAATAAAGAGCATGAAGTTATATATAAAAACAGATAACACTTGCAATTCATTTAAGGTGGAAACTTTCTTTAAAATTAATCAAAATCCACACAATATGGCACAGAGGGCCAAATACTTAGCTCATTATACTGGAGTAAATCTGGGGAAAATCTATTGACTTCACCGAGGTTGCTCCAGGATCATATATCCAAATATTCGGAACCTAAACTGGGCATATAGTTCTTAAGGGATGCAGTAGTCTATGTGCACTGGACCTTGTTCTGCTCTCAATGTGCAGGGACTGGTCCATTTAGSGAAGATGTCCGAGTGATTTCAAGGAAGCAGTTAAACTCTTCTTGACACATTGGGATCAAGGTCCAGGTGAGGCATTGGTATCATTAGAGTCGCTGCGGTGAAGATCTTGATACTGCAATTGCTATGGCTGGTCTCCTGCAGGGAGACATAGGACTGAATACTAAGCAWTGAAAAATCCTCTTCTCTGCAGGTAGACATACATTTCACTTCAGACTTGCACTTTGATGGTCAATCTGCATGTTCCCTTTAGCAGAACAAGCTAATAAGCAATAGAATATGCAGTGTGTACTATTTGCAGATAATTTCACATACTTAAGGTGCAGAATCCTCATTTTTAAATGTGAAATCACTATTCGCATCCACCACTATCTACACCTTTTCTGGCCATATGTACAGAGAGGCATTTCACTGTTACTTTGGAGGAACAGGGTACTGCACATGCAACATCCCCACTGGAAGGAGCTGTTAGATGAAGGAGAGTGAACCTGCGTTGAGAAATTCCTCCTGCTCCTCTTCAGGTGACTTCCCAACACCTCTTATTTGCYATGATGATTGTCATGTTGACTTGGATTGACTCTGTGCATGACAGCTTCTGTGTCAGCTTTGTCTCAGTATGTCAGCTATAATTTTCCAAGGGGGAATTCCCAAGCAGAGCCTTCAAACAAAAGCTGAATAGAAATACTTAAAAATATAAGTATGCTGGGTTAACTAGTTTAGACATAAAACAGAAATTTGCTGCAGATATTAATGAAGTTTCTAAAGAGAAAAGTCATGTTCCTAAAAGCTGTGGTTAAGTATCAAACATGGTCCTCATGCGCTGGCACTGTGCAAGTTCAGCTATAGGCTCTCCCTGACCTCAGGAGCCTGCAAGATTCATGGGCTACTCAGAGATGAATGTGAAAGAGTTAGACTGGAGACAGAATAGTAACAGCTATTCCCTGGCTGGCTGAGCAAGGAAAGAACACAACTCAGGCCTTTCACTTTCAGAGGATTTTTTCCTATAAAGGCATTGTGCTGTAACCTGTATCACTGAATGCAGGGAAATCCACCCTAGAGGTGGTCTTTGGCTATTTGAATGCTTGTTATTTCTGAAAACCACAAAATCTTCCAGTTTTGTCCACAGGTCTGTAGGCGATTTTAGAAGTAGAGAATAAATAAATAAATAAATGATGAAAAAAAAAAAAAAAAAAAGAGCTTATCCTGGGAAAATAACACCAACAACTTACAGCTGATCTGATCTCTCCCCTTCCCACTGTCCCTCAGGAAATTCTGACTTCATGTTTATTTTCTTTTCTTTAAGATGCTAACTTGAAAAATAAAAAGAAAAGGAATCCCAGTTGCAGCCAAGCTGAAGCCACACAGAAACAGTTCAACAATACATAATGCAAAGGATTCCAGTGGATTTGCAAGTAGGAAGCTAAAGTAAGACGCAAAGCAGCAGAGAAAATTCTGGTATTTACATGGGTATGGACTTTCTATTCATGCTACTATAGGAATAGGAACATAAACTCCTATTTAAGTGTGTTGGGCTAAGCTCACCCCTGGCGTAATTCTATTAGAAGTATCTAATAAAGAATCAAATCCTGGACCTGTTCAGCATGTGAGTAAGGGAGCATGACGTATAAAGAAGGTCTTCACCAGGCTGACCAAGCCTAAGGTAGTTTGAGCAAATGCAGAGGAGGAGAGCTGGACTTTCATGTTGTGAGCACAGTCACTACCCCGAGGGTAGAAAGTTCAAGTCCCCCTCCCTGCCCTCCCCTCCAGGATGCTGGGAATCCTGCCTTATCCCTTCTCTCTGCACAGGGGTCAGTGACGCCTGCAGAGAAGCGGCAGGGGTAGAGGGGAAACAAAGACAGCAGACTTCCTTTCCCTAAGAAAATAAAATTATTTTTGTGGGTAAGGGAGTTTGCCGCTGCTCTGCTGCTGAGGGTGTACCCTTATCTTGACACTRAAGGGCTGGATCGCTTTCCTTGATGGCCAGTGTACATACCCTGACCCCCTCTCCAGAGCTCAGGCACCATTTCAGTTTATTGATAGTAAAGCTTGCTGTGAAATAGCTGACTTCATATATTTTTTAAAAAGACTGTGAGAGAAACAAGAAGGGCAGTTGAACTTCAGGGCAGGTTTTCCTCCAGCAGACAAACTCCAAGAGGAGCTATGCACACATAAAATACCTCTCTACTATCATTTCCAGTGAGTCCTTTGGGAGGAATCAGCATTTTGCAGCCAAAGACCCATGATCAGCAAAGCATCTGGGCTCCTAACTCCTCATTTAAAGTCTGAATTTCGACTGAAATCAGTGGGGAGTTTAAACAGGAGTTGTGAGATTCAATATTTTGCTGAACGTGGGCCACCAATATCAGTGTACTGTTTGACTCATAAACTATATTTACAATTATTGCTCATATTCATCCACTGACACATTTCAGGCGCTTATAGATGCTCCTAATAGTATGCCGTAAATCACCCTAAAGCACTAGGATACAATTTTTAGAATTCAAATGGGAATACTCAGTAGATGTGAGTGTCTGCAGGATCGGGACCTATTTTCCAGAACAGGTGCTTGAATGAAATGATGAAGTCATTATAGTTGAGCAACTTAATACAGAGAAATAGCTCACATTATTCTAGTGCCTATAGGGTTCTGGCATAAGTGCCTAAATTAAAAATTTGAGAACTTATTAGGTAAGAGGATTGGATTTGGCATTTCACTAGGAGAGCATTTTGCGGATGTGGGAAAAAAATTAACCTCTATTTTTGTGTATTATARGTATTTTTTACCACCTGGAAAAGTTGCATGGTTTTGACATCACTTCCATTTTTTTCTGCTTTTGAGTTTGCTCCTTTTCTGTGCTCCAGGCCTCTTTAGTGCTACGAAAATCAAGGTTTGCTCTTGAAGCGTGCATGTGTTCAGGAAAGTACAAAACGTCTATCGGAAAGGCAATATAGTGCACTCTTTGTGGTCGAGAGTGTGGGAAACTCCATTTAGCTCATTTTCATGACAGAAGCACTGAACCACATTAACACAGAAGGAAGACGTAGAAAACRTTTAATGGTACTGCAATGCTTTGTTTATTCTTAGCTAAACCTACATGGCTTCCAAATGAGCCCACTATGCAATATGACTACATAAGGTTAACTGCTGGGTACATTAAGCAAAATACTCTCTCTTAGATGCTTGTTTAAGTCATCGTATCTGATCATTTATCAGACTTAATGTGCTACAGCAGACTGCAGGTCACAATGTGTCATTTCCAAAAGAACTTTGACTTTTCCCTTTCCAGGGTCAGGAGCTGGTAATGTTTAGCTGAGATCACTGCATTGCACTTCATAGTTTCCAGTGGATCCACGGAGGCTTTGGAGAGCAGTTCTTACTAGACCAGGGTGCTGGTGCCGGCTATTTGGGGATTAAAATCTGAGGCAACTATTTAAGTACAGGCAGTCAGCTGAGATTCAAGCTGACTGAAAAAATGCCCACTTCATTTACTGGGAAAAGACCATGAGAGATACAGTAAGGATAATTATTTTTCCGAACTAATAGTGGGATTTTTCTCTGGAGAGAAACACCGAAAACAAATAACCCCATCTCATGGTTTGATTTAGGAGAATTATCTGACCCTGAAGATTATTAGCACAGAATTCAAGAGCAAATTGAAAAAGTTTGGGGTAAAATTTTTAACATGTCATGTGAGTGTTTCTTCTATTCCCATTTCAAGGTAAAACAATAGCGCTATTTATCTGGTGAATTCTACAGCTAAGTGAATTATTTGCAGCAAAATGTTTGCTTGATGACTTTTACTATCCTTTTCTAATCCAGAAAATATGTTGATTTTTCAGATCTATGATTAGTTTACAAGCTAGGGTCATATTGGTAAGGATTAAACAGGGATAAGAGGGAGAAGAACAGACATTTTCTGTTGTCTACCGTTTCCTTTTTGTATGTTGGGCTATAGTCTGTTTTCAGCTGCGTTTGTGGCTCCATAACAGAGAGAGTAAGAGGAGTGGCTATATTAAACATATAAATCATGGAGCTAATATGATATGCTCCAAGAATTGTGCCACACATTTTTCCTATGTACCAATCCCTTACTCACATCCTATGTGGGTGCATAAATACTGTAGGTAAAGATGGCACTACTGCATCTGTTATCTCACACTTCTCGTTATAAGATCCTGCTTTTGGCTGCTAGTAGTTTTACCAGATTAAGGAATCATTCCATTAAGGAATGATTTTTTTGTGCCAGGGCATCTCCTTTGTATTGGTTGATCTTGGGAAAAGTGTCAGCTAAAATGTTCAGGTGTTTCTAAGAAAGAGATGTGGGGAGAATATGTTGCTTTTTAGAGGCTAAAAAAGTTCTTAATGCAGTTTAGTTAACAAGCTCTACATGTCTGTGCACCGGGGAAGAGGCCTGACATTTGCATTAGGGATGCGCCTTTGGCCAGCCTGGCAACAATTTGCCTAAATTGTAAAATGGTAAATGTTTGAAGTACATACTTGTTCAACAGGTGGCAAAGGATGAGCGCTGAATTCTCTAGAGACTTTGCCTGCTTCCGTGCAAGCCGACGGCCCCGGCGCCCCTGCAGAGCAGGACTGGGATGTTCCCTTCTTGGATGCAGTGGCTGAGCAGGGCTCTCCCGACTGAGACAAGAAGGTGAAAAGTTTCAGATGGGAAGCGGAGCTGGAGCAGGGGGTGCTGAGCACTTCGTGTCACAGGGGGCTGCGAAGGCAGGTTCATCCTCGCTTCTCACCCACTGAGTTAATATAGTGAGAGACTTAGGGAAGTGCCTGAGAAGAAACGCATGTTTGTCTATTCAGGTCCTGATACAAGATGGTGGGCATTAAGGAAGTCCTAGGAGACACTCTGCAAAAGTTGTGGAAGAAAAAAAATGCTGACTGGCAACTCTGTCCTTAAGTGAGACAGAGTCCCATAAGAAAATAGTATGCAAACACATAATTAAAGACCATTTTGCAATTGTATATGCTCAAGGGGGCAGGGCAAATTAGTGTTGCTCAAAGATCTTGGTTTTAGCGTCTCCTAAAAATTCCTTCACTTTTTTAATCTTAATAATATTCTTTTAATGCAACTTCTTGGGATGCAGTAATTAGATAGCCATCATAAAATTCTGCAAGTCCAAGAGAGTCCTTTCAGATTTATGAGGAACCTAATTTGTGAGAAATCCAAAACACCACTTACTTGAGGTACTGTACAAAAAATCTTTGAGGTTGTTAGGATTATTTGCTTCCTTTTTAAATGTTTATGACCCTTAAATGGGTCCATTTCAAAGGGAATAGAATAACACGGGGAGATCCTCTCTGAAGGCATTTTAAACCAGAACTGTTACGAAGAGTTACCTGCCTTCTCCCAGGATGTTTGGAAACATAAACAGTAATTTGGGAAGGAAAAGCTTTAACAGGCTTTAACAACTTGCCTTTAAATCTCTGACTAACAAAGCTAGGTTTCCCTTCCCTTAGGAAAGACTTGGTGAGGAAGGAACTAAGAGAGTAAAGAAAAAAAGTTCTGGTTAAAACGAAAAGAAAAAAAACAGGACAAATTAAAAAATCCCAGCCAACCACTGCCAGTTCTCCTTCTCCCCACCTCCCAAGAATAATAAACACAGTAGAAGAGAGATTTATTTATTTTATTTTTTAATTAAACATTTACTATTGACACAGAGGACATAGTCTGTCTCTAAAGAGAATTCGCTTGTGCCGTTAATAAGTTCTGACAATTTAATATTGCTGTAGTGTCCAAAGTGTATGGGGTATCACACAGAACAAATACTTGTGATATTGTTGAATTACAAGAGTCTACATTCAACAGCCAGACAGCAGAAAAGGTAGGATGCAAGACAGGACAAGGCAGGAGTGAAATGGGTCAGTTAGGCCATACTGAGTRTTCAGTTTCTTCCTTTTACTGACCTTCTCTTAGCAAAAAACTCTTTCTGGTTTAAAAACCCAAAACACCATTTTTAATACCAAGTACTTTTCAAGAGGTAAAAAAAATGGGGGACATGAAGTTTAGGTTTACAAAGGCTTGAAACAGTTCTTCAGGTTCAAAGTAGTTGGAGGCATCTGTAGAAGTCAAGAACACTCACATATTTCTAATAATACCGTATAGCACTTGTGTGCCGCCAGGTGTTATCCACACAAACTAAGAAAGCATCATGGCACTCTTATACGGTCAGTTTGGGTTGTTCATTCCCATTTTCTATGCTGAGAAACTGAAGAACAGAGATACCAAAGCCATATCTTTGGGATGGAATTCTGAGACCTCTATGAGCCACTAAGAGGAAAATCATTTTTATTTAGGTACTTAAATCAACTGTAAAAAATTCTGTAAATGGGCATCTGAAGGTGTAGGGAAAAAGTATGTTGCATTATTTATTCTGCCATATCAAAAAATTATCCCATATTTTCCAGGTGCTGGAACATAATTTGAGAGTAAGAAATGCCCTACAAAATTAAATAAAATAGAAAATCCAGCATAAATCAACTCCAATCCACGTGTTTACATGAGGAGTTTTTTTAAACTCCTCTCTTCTCTCATTAAAAAAGATGGACGCATTGCTTTTTCCTCAAACTTTCAACAACTGCAAAAAAAATGCAGTTTGGCAGAGAGCAGATCTGTAAAAGTTCAGCCTTATAGGTGAAAGTTTTGGAAAGTTATGAGCAAATGAAAACAGGGGCTTAGAATGGAAATGCATAGGCATCCTTAATTACAGCTGTTGGTAGCTCTCCAGCTATATTGTAAATGGCATATGTTTTTTCTACTTAAAGTCCTAATCCTGTTAGTAGATGTGTCAGCATGGAGGCCTGCAGCTGCAGAGCTTTCCCCCAGCGTCAGAGGGACGTCTTGCGAGCAGCAGAGCCGCCGCAGTGTTTCTGCCTGCGCCTTAGACATCAGCTGGGGATGGCTGCGAACACTGGGAATGTGTAAGAATGGAAATCTGTGAATGGTGCTAATGTCTAATGCAATTAGTGGAATTCCAGTGGTGTTAAAGCAGTCAAAACGGAACATGGAAACAGCTATTTAATTCCATGGGTTTAGGAACACAGCACTGGCAAGGGCTTGGGTCATATATAACATATACAGTGCTTTAATAAAAGACGAAGATTGAATGATAAAGCCACCCAAGCTGTGCAGTAATCCCACAAGAAAGTATTATCTGAAGTGCCTTATTGAAATAAGTCTCATAGAGAAAAATGGATTAAAGTCTGAACTATGTATTTACTGACTATTGTTAAAGTCAGTATGACATCAGACAGCTAGAAACTTCCAGTTGTGTTCATGGCCATGTTATTTCCAGAATGCATGCAAGAGTCCTACTTTAAAATGATTGCAATGTTGTTATTGTGGGTCCAGGAGCCCAGTAAATTTGGGGACTGCGTGGAAAGYACATGGGAGAGAAGGCTGTTCGGCAACCACATTGGATATAGCTGAATAAAGTAATCTTTTGGTCCYGATGTATGGAAAACCTTGTCTGTCATAAAGATTGCTAGAACATCATTTTAATATATTAAAAACAAATATATGTTAGAAAATGTCTCTGAAATAAAGCTGTGGTCCAAGCCCCAGTGACTCGGTGGAGGAAAAGGTTTGAGTCTATGAGTCTAGCTTGGAGAAGAGAGGGAGGGAAGAGAAACGAAGGTAACCGTACCAAGAGCACCATCCCACCAGTAAGGAAGCAAGGGGCCAGCTGACGGCGAAGTCAGGGGGAACCGCCTGTGGGGCTGTGTGCTCCTTGGTGTGCTTTCGGCGGGCCAAAAAGACCCATTGGGTACGCAGGCAAAATTGCTTCCCGTGCTGCTGAAAAGTCGTATATGCTCAAAGACAGACTCTGAAGGCTTTTTCCCACCATCAGCACTAGCTGCCGGCTACCAAAGCGGGCAAACAAGCACTTTCTCATTTTCTTGTTTGATAGTACTGAGAAGTAATCTGCAAGTTTGAGATTATCCATATTTTGGCCAAAATCAATAGCAGGTGGGTTGTTTCAAACTGTGCCTCATTTTTGTGTTTGTACAACATCAACACCTTTCATCTTGTTAATAGTGACAGGGAAAATGTTCAGTTCACTCACTACAGTCTCTTTATAAGGCCACTATGGGTTGAACAAACATTAATTAGTTAATATTTGTATAGCACTTTAAAAACCTAAAACGGTATGTAAGTGCTAAAGATTATTATTATTATTGAGAGCCAAACAAGAATTTAGTGAGCTACACTGAAAAGAGTTGCTAAAATGAAAATGTTAGAGYTATGATTTAAAAAAAATGTGGAATCTAAATTAAATAGGCTTTAAAAAACATTTTAAGTTGTCTCTTTGCATCCAAGCTACTATGAAAGCTATTTGAGAAATGTTTCCAAAAAGTTTACAGAGTATGAATTTTCCAATACTCCATTCTCCATTTTAAAAATGATTGCTAATAGTTTTAGAAACACTATGGGAAGTGTGTATTTGAAAGAGGACTACCRTATAATTGCCAGTAAGTTGTGTATTTCAGCATGTGCTAATGATTTTTTTAGTAAGAATATGCTGAGAACCCTATGAACTTTTATATATCATAATAATGAAACAGAAACATGTTTTCTGATGCCAAGTTTCTACTAAATCAATTTTCTGGGGGAAAAAAAGGCTTCATCCCACTGCAGAATGCAGAATTTTAATACAAAGCTTTACAATCGTCTAGCAGGGGATTCTCTGAGATAATGAAAATGTATAGAACAAACTCCAACTTAAAGCAACAGTGGCAGTTGATTAATAAACCAGAAAAAAGGTTTTTAAGAGATTTCTATCGCTGCTTAATGATCTTCTGGGAACTCTGGTTTATTATAACTGCTATTGAAAGGGCCTAGGTCTCAGTGGTTGTTATTCACTATTGCTAGGAGAAGGGGACAGCCAGAGCGTCCCTCACATTTTCCCTGCAATCTGTAAGATCAACAGCTATTTTGGCTCTTTCACATGACTCAGTCATATGTGGATTAGATTTAGGAAAAAAAAGCTATCGAAACAAAGATAAAATAAAACTGATTGAGACTGAAAACTTGACATAAGGTATTTAATGTCTGAGTATCTTCACAGCTGAAAGTTGTACAATACTGTTTCTCTTCCTCCCACACTAGGAATTTACTATATCCTCTGAGCTCTTTAGATTCCCATTTCTCTAGTTTATCTCATTCCTATTCTAGGCCCTCAATCCTACTCATGTCCCTAGGCTTGTTTCTGTATTTTATCCAGTGACTGTTTAATGCGAATTACACAAAAATCCTGGGAGCAGAGGCAAGCACCAGGGACTTTTTATTGCGAAGGCTTGGGATGGCTGCCTGCCTTGCATTTGCTGTGCTGCTCATACAGTATTGCAGTCTTTCCTTCACAGTGGCACAGCTTGAGCCAAGGTGGGGTAAACAGCGTTTCGGGCATGTTTGGGATGTATGGGTTGTAGTTTTGAGCACTCTTGGGCTGCTGTACCCACAGTTGCTTGATACACACTCTAAAATGAGGGGATTACAGAAAAAAAGTGGGCACTACATCCATAACCTCCATTCCTCCTTGTGTCTCTCCCTTTGTGACCACTGTGGACCCCAGGTAGGGTGAAGGATGAGGGGGGTGCTGAGCTCTTAGCCCCATCCAGCAGCAGAGGCTTTGGACTAGCACAACAGTGGCGTTGGGGAGGCCTTAGTGAAAGCCCATCAGAGGGTCTGCATGGASGGCACACAAGGTGGACACCCAAATTCCTGGAGCACATAGAATTCTTCTGTGGACCTGGCCCTTAGTAGCTTATAACCTGGCTCTTCCAGATGGCAACTGCATCTACGTGCTTTTGGACAGAATGGCAAAAAGTACCTACTCCCATCATCAAAGGAGACTAAGAGGTGCAAAACTATCAAATTACCCCTAACTTCTTCAGTTCTTCTGAACATTACTGGTYAAAATGTGAAAAGGGGTGATTAATAACAGGTTCTTAAAAGCCTAAATAAAAAGGCAGATCTTATCATAAAAATTTTGGCAAATTGCAGCGAGGGCTCGGACCATGCTTCAAGGAATTGCACCATTGCTGAGGACCATGCTGTGGTCCAGAGGCACAGGATCCCCCTGCCAGCTTCTTGCAGGAAGAAGTAATCTGCGCCACTGCAATACTCAACACAGGTCCCCTATCCCTTTGATGTTGCTCAGAAAAGTTGGTTACGGTGTTTGAATTGAGCAAAGGACAATTTTTCCAGAGGAAGTTGCAAATGCACAGTGACTGTTCAGGAGGTGTGCCACCAGTGCAAAGGTGTTACATCTAGAGGTGCTAAGCACCCATGCCCATTCCTAACACCCATGGGAGCAGAGTGTGTTGTGTGCCTCTCTAAAAGCAGGTCACTTGCTTAGGTACTTTGACTGAGGATGGAGGCAACAGAGACGATCACTTGTGTTTGAAAAATGATTAAAAGCAAATATATAACTTTTTTAGACAAGAAAATATTCCAGACCTGTATTTCAGATTGCTTGAAAACAAAAATATGCAAATGAAAAGGCATAAATGTTTATGGAAATCTGTGGGTGAAAATATACAATGGCTCCATGTGTTCATATTAAAATTTAGCTAAAATTAGTGTTTTCTGGGAATTAAAGGATGGCACTGAACTCTCACACCTTAGAAATACTTAGTTCACATTTTAAAATGGTCATTTTAATACTCTGGGGTACTGTTCTTACTTTTTTTATGAATACATCATTCTTCCTCTGCTGCTGAACTTTTTATCAGAGATGTTACACTGTGCAATAGCTTAAGCATCTCTGCAGTTATCAGGATTTCTCTTTTAAAATGTCTTGTTTAAAGAACAGAAAATACTCAGCTCTTCCTTTTTCTAACCTTTTTGCAGCCCCCAAACCCTTAAAAGAGTTTTTATGCAGTGTGGTTTGGGAAAAACTAATGTGGAGGAGGTTGGAGGCCACCAGGAAACATTAATAGCTCTCTTCAGTTGTGTCGTGTTTTAACTGTTAGAGCCTAATGAGAGCACTGCTGTGAAATTTTGGATACAGTTTTGGCAAGGCTGTGCTGATCCATCAATGAGGCCTCCTTGCTGAAATGAACACCTCCAGTAAGCTTTAAATGGCCTTTGTAAACAAACAGAATAATTCCCACTAACTGCAGAAATGAGTTCCATATTTATTTATTTTACTTCACAGCTCCTATTAAGTTGATTTAATAAAATTTGGCACATAATTTTTTTTTTAAGCAAACCTTAAACAAACTGGAGCTGGGTACTGAACTCTGTGTGGTGCTGCCAGTATTAATGGGTTCAAAAGAGGCCATAATGCTCCGGCTGTCCTTAGGTGGTGAGACGGAGGCCGAAGCCATGAGACAATAAAGACGGCTTTAAGTCGACTAATACCTGACCAAAAGACTGCATTCATATGGGTGTGGAGCTGGGGACTTGATGGCTYGAGGTGTTGCTAATTCTCTAGTCTGGTAGACCAGGTATCTTAAGTCCCTACAACTCTGTGTCCAGGCATCTCTTAGTTGACCCACGGCTTTTTTTTTAATCCCTCCCTTCTTGCTGCCTGCCTTAGTGCCTAAAAGTCACAGTTTCTAAACAGCCAAGCCCAGCCTCTGCCCCAGCCTCTCGTTCTTGCTGGAACAATTCATTTTTGCCTACGCTGCTGAGAGAAACTTAGGGCCAGCTTTACAATAGAAGATGTGAGAAACAGGATTGTGTCTTAAATCAGGACATGAACATCATTTCTGAGAGGGGTGGGTATTCCCTGGGGGAGCATGTGAGCCTCCTCGTTCCTCGTTCCTCAAAGGTCTCTTCCAAGGGAGAGAAGAAACATGAAGATGTTGACCAAACTACTCATGGTGAGAAAACAACAGGAACAGGAACGCTGTTAAATTTCAGGTACTCTGAGAAGAAATTCAGGATCCGGAAATAGACCAGTGCCACCAACTCAGAAAATACTCTTTACTGGGTAGGCTTCTTGCTGCTCTGGGCTCTATACTTTTTATTTGTTTGCTTCTTTTTTTGTTGTCACACTGCTAAGTCAGAACCCTTCTTTGTGGGGGACTTATCAGAGGAACTGACTGAAATTAAAGACTGTAGAGGAGGTTATGGAGCAAACTGACAAAATGATCAGTCAGAAATCATGAAGACCAGGCAGTATTTAAAAGAACCAAAGATAAAATAGCTAAATCACTCAGGGTGGTGTGTAAACTCTTGCTTAAATTGTACTGGTACTTGAAGATTGGAAGAAGGCATGTGTGAGGCCAATTTCTAAAAAGGCTTCGTGAGATACTGAGGAAAGTACAGGCCTGGAAGCCTCATGCCCATTCCAGGCAAATTGACACAAACTATAAAGAAGAACAGAATTAGAGGACACCTTATAACTTATGATTTACTGGAGACATGTCAATGCGGCTTCTATACATACAGCTAAGTCCCACCTGAAAAAACAACTGAAGTCCTCTGAAGATGTGAACAAACATATGACAATCTGCCTAATAAAGTGCATTTGGATTTCCAGAAGATTTTCAGCAAAGTCCTTCATCAGAGGCTTTAAAGGAAACCAAGTGCTGGGGCATAAAAGGAAGTACGTTTAATGACTGAATAATTGGTTACAGGACAGGAAGGAGAGGGTAAGAGTAAATGTTCAATTCTTGCAATAGAGGGAGCTTATCAGGGTTTTTCCCCAAAGATCTGTGCTAGGACATGTGCTGTACAACATATTCATAAGCAACCTGGAAAGAAAGGTGTCAGATGACAGTTGGCTGAAGGTAGTAAGTTATTCACATATATATATATATATATATATGATAAATATATTTTACTTTTATTTTTTATTTTGTTGCTTGCTTTTTTATTTTGTTTGCTTGTTTATTTTGTGCTTTTTTATTTTGTTCCTTGTCTTCCCATGCTCTTCATTTTTTTAAGAGCAACYGGTACATGGTACCACAGTGAGCAGCGGTCATGGACTATCCATAAAACTGCTCTCCAGACAGTATCTTAGCTCTTATGCGTCAGTGAATGCCTTGGCCCACGGGCAGTGGTGCTGCCAATGGGTCCAACTGAGTTTTTCACACTCATCATTCAGCTGTGTGGTGCTGCTTCCTCTTACAAAGGGTATTTAAGAGAGAAAATGAACAGGATGCAGGTTAAACAATCAGCAGCTGAACGCCGGCATCAAGGACAGGAACTTCCCTTTTGCTTTCAGCTGGCCAAACACACACCCCTCTGCTCAGGCACTAACCAGATAAACTCTCCTGGAATGGCTGGCCCGAGCGGGGCCAGAGGCATGTGCTCCAAAATGAGGCTGCTCCAGCCACGCTGCCCCCTGCCCCGGCTCTCTGGAGGGCCCCAAATCCGACCTGTCCGACTGGTCATCTTGCATCAGGATTGTGTGACTCAGCCGGTGACAGGAAACCTGTCGGAAGAAGCTGCATTTCTCTCAGGAGCTCTGCAAAGTATGGCGAAAGCGGCTCCGTGGTGCTGGCAAGACCACAGTCACGTCTGCAGTAACTGTACTCAGGAAATTATAGATGGGAGACAGATGAGATCTTTTTTTATTAAGAACAGAGGCAGACAGATACTGCTTTTTTCCTCACCTCTGCTGCTGTTTTTTTCAGTCACCTTTTCATTCATTTTGCTGTGCTTCCATTTTCCCTCTGTAGAATAAGACTAATGATGCCAGTCTGCCTCACAGAGATGCCATAACGGAAGAGAACAGSTATTTGTGAATTGCTGGAAACCCCTTACAACTGAGGGGTTTATCAGGAATAACAGTAGACCAGGGCTCAACATGTACAGCCTTTCTTTTGTTTGTGCATTTTTCAGACCCAAATCACGCACAAAGCACTGCTTGCTAATCCCAGGGTTGGCATCACCCCTGGTGAGAAGTGGAGGGTGTCTTCAAGCAGCATGCTGTGGCCAGTGGAGAGTCCAGGGCCCTCAGGAAGCTTTTGAAATTGAATTTTGAGATGCCTTGCCCATTCTGCCTACTGTAGGTTTAGGTAGGGCTTATTTATACATTCCTGCTCCAGCTGAGAGGGCCCTGTGATACCCATGTCAGAAAACGGCTCCTCCTTTCCAGAAAGACATTTAAGTACTTCCTTAAAGCTAAGCATGGCCCTACGTGCTTTGCTGAGCGAGGAGGATCTCAACCACAAGTTTAAGCAAATCCATGAATCAGGGCCAAGATGTTGCGTTTCTCAAGGGTGATGGTCACAAAGAGGCATTTCAGTGTTGGGAACAAAGATTTATGAACCCGGCTCTGAGAAGGAGCACAGGCAGTTCACTGTGGGCCTCACAAAAAGCCCAGCCCAGCTTGTGTTTAAACTGGACTGTTCAAAATGAAGGCATTGTGCGCGCTGCCAGTAAACAAAGAAATAGATATCTGGAAGCGATAAAGCTCAGATTGATAAAAACTTCCCTTCTTCTAGATGGAGGCCACACATACTCTAAATAAAATGTGCCACTTAGGAGATGATTTGTGTTGATAAAACTCGATCATGTTGTTTTACCAAATGTTCTCTCCCAGCTGGGAATTTCACACTTGGGCAGGCTCCAGCCACGGCCTCACCAAGTGCCAGTCTCCTTCCTTGACCTGACCTGGTGTTGTTTATACTGCTGTTTACACATTTCTTAACAACCTATGCAAACGGTCTCTAATTACTTTCACTCATGGCAGTGGTGCTGAGCTCCAGGCAGGCTCTGAAGCGTTGCCAATGTTGTGCTGTTTGTTTATACAGTGCTTCCCCCGCTGCGGCACAGGGTCGGAGGCAGGGTTATGCGCTGGCTAATTGTAGCCAGGGACACAGCCCTCGTGGCTGGGACCGCGCTGTAAACAGCCGAAGGAATAAATAACCCGGGGAGGAATCAGCCTGCGATAGGCTCATTCCAGCCGCGCGATTTACCTTAAACGCGTCATTGATCTGCTACAACGCTTGGGTTCATTGCGGCTCGTTTTGGCCACACATGTGCATCTCCATGGAGTTGGAATTGTTTTGAAAGTAATTTAGCTTGGATGTAATCTGGATGTGATGCTACATCTCCTTCCCCTTCAAGGCCGCAGCTCAGGACTTAAACAGCAATACCCTTTAGCCTGCTATGCCGTTGTTATGTTATACCATTTATGTTATACCCTTTCTAACAGTGTGGTTGGGAAAGATCTATATGATCTTTGTGCCTTTGTGCCCCAAACATCTTTGACTTTAAAAGACAACACATACAGTTGCTCTGAAGACGGAGGCACGTAGTCTGGAGATAGTGTTGTTTCTAGTTTACCGAAGAATAAATTTTGTTTGAAACCAAATGGTTTAATTGGTACCTTGGAAAGCTATGTAAACCTGATATAAATTATGAGGGTGTTGCCCTCTCTGACTTACCCTGTTTGAAAACCTTGAGGGCCCCTAGCCTGCCTAGACTTAAAAATACTAGCATTTGTTTCCATTAAAGCCATATTTTAAAAGCTTGGACAGGGTGTGGGAGCGCTGATTTCCCTCAATTATTTTTCCACAAGAAAAATAAAGTTCCTGAAACTTTTTTTCACAGTTTTTATTCAAAAAACCCTCCTCATTCCTTCCTTCCTGCTCCATCCCCAGTTGCCCCTAGTAATGATACCGCGAGGCAGCATTATGCATCTGAAAGCTTGTGAAGGGATAGTTGTCTCAAAGGATGTCCGAAGCATCGAGGGTTTGCATAGCTGGTTGCTAATTTTTTTTGGACCTCTAAGGCCTGTAAGCTAGGTACCAAGCTCCACACATCTGAGTAGTTAGCTCAATTACACGAAGTCCTTTCCTTACAACTGATATTTGATACATTGGTCTATGAAGCTAACTGAATGTACCAAACATTGGATTTACATTTATTTACTAACATGCATGAGACCACAGAAGCAAACTGAGAAGAATGATTCACAAAAGTGGATCAGGGAGATGTTTCCAAACTATGAAAATACTACATTTAATGACAACAAACAAAAACTACAGCCAGAAAGTTGGCAACTCCAGCACAGCTGTAGGGCTTTCATGCTATTTCCATAAGCCTGAGTAGAAACACCATACATGGCCTGGTCTCTGTGCCAGACACTGATATACATGTATCAGAGAAATAACAAGTCTATTAGTCTGGGATAGCCAGCAGTATAACCCATACTTGGGGAGTAGGGTCAGGAGATCAGCCCGGACTACTTATTATCCCAGACCCTGAGCCAAGTTGTCTATCCTTGGACACGTTCATTGTAGAATTAGATAGTGTGCAGCGTGTTTTAAAGAACATACCATACGTAAGCTCTATATTAAGTAAATCTTATATAGAGCAAACCCAGTGTGTTTGTTGCTACTGAAGTAGTGCGGATTAAAAAGCAAACATACACAAATGCTACGAATTTGGTAGCTTCCCAGCAGTAATGGCAATGAAAGTGAAGAAGAAATGTGAACTAAATTTTAATCTACTGGTGAAGAGTATCCTGAGCATGGAAAACTGCTGGTGTGGATGCTATGCTAGTGGTAGTAAAGATACTGGGAAAAAAGGAATGCMCCTGATCTTCAATCCCTGGCAGAATTGGCAAGGCTGACAGCTAAAAAGCTGGGGGATTTAGGTCTTGTTTTGTTCATCTACTTCTAAGCTGATCACTTTGCACAGGAGTGGGGAAAGAAGCCTGAGAGTCCCCACGATGCCATTTCTAGTTACTTTTCAAAGTATGCTTGCAGCTTGGCCGTGGCGAGGCTTTATGCTGTATCGGAGGAATCCCTCTCACCTCCTTGGCACATCCATCAGTGCGGCTTGTCCTGCCAAAGAGCTGCCATCCGTGAATTCGAATTCCTCATCCTGTCTCTTCCTCTCCCTGGGTTTGACATATCTCCCCTCCCAGCCKCAAAGGCTTCCCCGCAGCAGCCCGTTGACCTCTCCTGCCATTCTTCCTCGGCACATGGGAAGACCTTATCAACCCGCAAGGAGTGGGCCAGCCAGGATATGAGGCTCATCCCACTGATTCAAGGGGGCAGATCTATCTTAACATTTATCTTCCAGTTAAAACCTCCTCCCTCTCTGACAGTTATTTCTAGGCCTGTATTTCATACTCATCACCAGCACCAGGAGTGAACCTTTCCACAGACAGATAAGTGGCACCAAATTAAAGAGCATTAAAAGAATGTCTTTCCATATTTAAAGAGCCAGTAGCAATTTGTAAGTCCCAGGCATGCCAGAGATGGTAAAATCTAATCACTTTCCATGCTTTAAATGCTGTGTAAACATGAGGTAATTGTCCTTATATGTGAAAAATGATGTGTCTCATGTCAAGAATGTATCAAGTCCAAATTTTTAACTTTGTGAAATATTATCAAGCCCAGCCCCTGCTCAGCAAATCTTTCCAGACTCAAATAAGTCACTAAAACAAATAAGGCTGTTCTTATTTATGAGACTGAGAGTTTATCTTGATTAGATATAAAGGATGTAAATAATGGCTCTCTTTTAGACAACTTCTAACATTAAAGAAGTAAACTATACATCTATCTGTTTTCAGTATATCTAAAATACACTCATCAGCCACTGCAAAACTCTTAATGCTCTTGATAAATGAAATCCATGCAGTTAATCTCAGTGATTTTGCCCCTAAAAAGTAAAAATCCATCTTTGTTGCTTTGTTAGAAAGGAAATAGCAGGAAAATACACCATTAGTTGCAAAGAGCAATCTGTTAACATCAAAGCTAATGGTTTACTGACTGGTTTTAAAAACTGTTGTTTCAAATTTTTACATGTCTGCACGCATTTCTGCAGCAATTATTAAGATAAAGCAATAGAGGAACAGAGTTTTAGTATTTCATCAGTGTTAAGGGAATGATTAATAACAGTAGTCCGGGACCCCAGGCATAACGTGGGCAAGGCTGGCGGGTTTCCCCACCATAACTCTCAATTTGCCAGGGACCAAAAAACTCGTGAAAGACCTCAAACGACACAACGGTAAGGACGGGGGRGGAGAGTCTGGGAGCACAGTTCTTTCAGAGGGGTACATTTATCTCTGACTTATTTCATCATGCAGCTTTCTTCATGATAATTTCCAGCCATAGGTACTGAGCTAACATCAACTCTGTTTGTGTTGCATGGACCAGAATTAGCCCTTGAGGTGGGCTGTGTTACAATCAGATACAGGTGAAAAGAAACCAATGCATTCAGTCTTCAGACTACCATTGGTGGTGTGGTCTTCACGCCACTTCTCCAATGAAGTGAAGGTTCATGTGCAGCCCAGGTGAATGCAACAAGTCTCTCTTTCCTCTGACCTATAATCTTGCTTGTTCTTTCTAAGCAGTTTCCTCTCCTGATGGCATCACTGGGAGACTGTCTGTCAGATTTGCAGCTAAGTGTCACTATCTGTGAAAGGCTTCACTGTCTCCAGTTTAAGAGGCAGATATTAACATTAAAGAAAATATTACTGGAAATATTTTTGGAAAGGCTGCCTTCTTCCATTTCCCATGCAATAGATCCTTAACTTCCATACCAGATTGAGATTATCTACAGCTTCTGGCATGTAATAATCTAGTAGGGGTTTTTTTATGCCACAGAGGAGTTTTACAGTCATCTGTCTTTCACATTATAGACCACGGAATCAAACTTCAGCAAGACTTCCTTCAGCAAGTCCATAACTTCTGGCTGATGAAAAGCATGATCTTTCAGACAACCATCCAATCTTTATGCTAGGGATACACCAGACTCCAAATGAATAGTGCCAGCGGTTAATGAACATCACTGTGAAACATCCCATGACTTGCTACCATGACTGAAGTTTGTAGAGTTAGAGCTGCAAGAGCTGAGAGGTCTTTTTTGCAAGAGTTTTTTTTTTTTTTAAACTGTCTGTCATCATAAATCTCCTATGCAGAGGAAGAGGAAAAGTTACGTCTCTTCATAGCTTTCTCTTTGTTAAAATAATAACATGAATTTATCTGGACTCTCCAAGGAAGTCTAGTTTTCCAGATTTCAAATCACTCTCTCTTCCTTTGTTTGAACTCTATGAATTTGTCAATTCCCTTTTATAAAACTGGAAATTGCTGTCTAAAGTCACACAAACWGGTTTACTAACAGCCCTGGTGCCATTTGGAGAACCTGAATGCAGTGAAGCACAGCATCTCCTATCTCAGATAAATGTGAGAAAAATAAGCAAAATTCAGAAATGTAGTCTTGCAGCATAGCCAGATGTTGCGCCCCATGAATGTAAAAAATTAATTTCCTTTGGTGGCTTTTCCAAGCTATCAAGTAGCAGGACAGAATTTTCTTCCTCCCATTCCCTCCTCTTCCCTCCTCTTCTTCCTCTGTGCTGAAAGGCTTTCACCCTTCAGCTGCTTTGAGTGACCCATCCTACAACAGGAACTGGTGGGAACAAGTCCCAGACACTTCTGAGAAATTAGCAATGGTTTCTCTAGTTGTTTCCCAAATGGTCTAATGGGGATGAGTGCCTGAAGGTGAGTTCCAGATCTGTTCCAGATGTTTTCTGCCTAGCTCCACCATGTAAAACCATGGATACCCAAAGCTCATATGGGGAGTATGGCTGTACTTTGGAGGCCTAGACTGTATTATGGCTGAGCAGAATTTTGCTTTCACTATCAAGAAAATTTTAGGAAAAAAAAAGATTAGAAATTTTTGGTGAAACATTAACTTCAAATATAATGTGCATAAACTAGATCCCTGAAATCACATTTAGGCAACCTCATTTCCACAGAGTTCCTGGAATCACAGGTTCCTCTGAATAAAATACCACTCAGTTCCGCCAAAGTCCTCTATTTGATTAGGGGTGAATATTGTAAATGTATATGAATACCTGGTATAGTAGCTAGCTATTTAGTCAGATTTTCAGAAGCAGTTAAGTCAGGTAGCCATCTAATTAACATCTCTTGATTCCATGCCTTGGAAAATCCCATTAGCTGTCTACCCGAGCCTTTAGGTGTGTAAACATCTTTGAAAATCTGATCCAATATGCCTAAGCTCAGATATTTTGGTTCCCAGCTTTAGAAACCCAAGTCGAAATATGAGCTTTGGTCTGCATTTGAGCTTTAGAAGTTTCAAATCAAGCATATTTATTTTTTAACTTAATAGTAACTATAGAATCAACTGTTTAATGCTGCCTGAATTGTACTTGGCATATAGGAAAAWACATGTTACCTTTGGTCTGAACCATTTTAAAGAAGTGTGGAGGGTGAGTAGAGGAACCAAAAGAATTATTTTTGCACGTAATGTTTAAGAAATATAAATGGGGTGGAGCTTAAATCCCTGATCTTTTGGAGATTATGCTCAGGAAACCATATTTTATGTGGTCATAAATAAAGCAAGAAAAATATCAACTTAACTGTGGCATGTACCTTTATGTGGGTATATTATGGAATTCTAATTAAAATGAATGCTGTAATAAACCAATCCACCCCTAACAGCAAAGCAAAGCACCCCCCCACACACCACTTTAATGGCATTCTGAATCCCACAAATAAAACTGGCGAGAATACACATCCTGTTCTTACGCTATTAAAAACTCTAGTTGTGGATTATTGCAGTTTCTTATTGTTTCAGGACTCTTTCCAAGTTATACTTTATCACACTGAAYACCAGGCAGCACAGGACTGTTATGATACCAAAGAGCTTTTGCAACAGTGATCAGTGTAGGTGAAGAAAAGAAATCAGCTGGCAGTTCACAGCAATGTCAGGCCTGCTCTGGCTCTTGGGGAAGGTAAGGGCTAAATCACTGCACTCCTACTCCTCCTCAGGCAGTCGGATGACTACTGCCACGTATCCTCACTTCATAGCTTCGCACATGCGGGGCAGTCACAGCCGCACACGTGCTGTGTGCACACTCTAGCTCAGTATCCAAACACAGAATCAGCTTTCTGTACCAGTGGTGACACAAAATTACGATGTTCACCATCTGATAGAGATGCCAAGACACGTCAGTGGAGCCAGCTGAGTACTCCCCTTCTGAAAGTGGAAAAAATAACCAGGCAGGTATCAACAGGATCAAAATATACCATAGCACAACATGTCTAGCATTACCTGTCCGGCAGGTGCTAATGTAGGATCACTTCCATTAGCAGATACACAAGTGGTAGCTCTAAAAGCCTGAAAGCTCAGAGGTCTTTGTGCAAGTGTATTACAACAACTCCTTTTCTTCGGCCAGCATGCAAGCTTCTTGGAATTTCTCTCCTCTGGGAAAGTCTAAAATGTCAGTATTTTTTGAGGCTCTGTTCTTTGGGAGGAGCAGTAAGAATCCAGGGCTTTCCAACAACAAAAGAATGGTATCTTCCATAATTTTTCCTTTACTCAGCAGTGGTGTAGAGGATAGCTATCTATGCATTCATTTCAGTCATCAGTTCAATGATAGGTAATAAAAAACATTTATTTTTCTCCCACTTCTTACTTACCCATGAAGTGGAATTCCTCTTAACTACCATGCTACTGAGCAGTAATTTATTTTTCCAGCTAGATGTAAGTTTTGTAAAACTTGGAAGATAAGTTAAGTTCAAAGGAGAAATCTTAAAATTGTAGAACGGTGTGCTGAATGATACTGATATCACTTCTGACAAATATTTTTCTAACAGGTTCTTAAATGTTTCCACGGATGGAGACTACAGACACCTCAGGCAACCCATTTGAATGCTTCATGACATGACTCTTACTGCAGTGCAAGCCCATTGCTTCCTGTTTTGTAAAGCATGGACATGGAGAACAGATTATTCCCTTCATCTTTGTGACAGCCCTTTACATACTTGACACACAATTTGGTGTGATTTTACGGGACTGTATGTTCACCAGGGATTTATAGTTAAAATGATACTCATTTGAAGTCACTGGGAAAAAAACAAATGAAGAACAAATGCACATTTGTTTGCAAACAAAGATAGTGAAGATAAAACTGAGAATCTACCATATGTTTTCACCAGCTGGAATTCATTCAACATTTTGTTAGTTCTTGTCTTGAATGTGTTGTGAAGCTTACTTTTGAGATCCCTCTCTTAGGCTATGTTGTTGTCAAGAAGTTCTCAATCTATGGATTGCATCCTGCAAAGAGGTCTCCAGCAGTTGTCTTGGAGGGGAATGTCACTAATGTGTTTCCCAGTCCTTGTGCTGAAACTTCCAACAAGTATTTTGCTTCCTCACTTGAAACTGTTCTCCTGTGATGGATGGAGAGGATCCCAGTGATAGACTAGGATTCTTGCAGCAATTTTTGGAAGTGCTTCTTTGTAAGTGTCAGGCATTTTCAAGCATTGCAAAAACTGGAAGCTATCTGGTTGGGGACTAATTAAGAGTAGTCAAACAGGATGTGGGGAACAGCAAGAAAAGCTTGAGAGGCTCTGGTCTAAGTCCATATCTGCACTGTGCTACTCTGTGCAGTACAGATATATCCATGTCATTTGTCCCAACACTGGGAAAGACACAGGACAAAGAAAGAAGCAGCTAAAATGCAACCAGAACTTTTATTTGAGCAAACTAAGCAAAACTGGTTTGTGTATGTATATGTACAATTAATACCAAACCCAAATTGTTTATGTGAAATTACTGTTTTTATATCTAAATTGGAGTGCTATGAAACAGGYAATTCCTTCTGTGAATCAAACAGAATTCAGTGGCAATTTTGGCTCAGGATTGCAGAAGGTAAATTATCAAGCATAACACGATATTGCTGCAAGGTTACTACTACTACTTAGAAACAGCATTGTAACCTGTTTGTACAGACATTGTATATATGAGAGACTGAGAATCCCTGGATTGCACAGACTAGATTTAAGTATTCAGAAGTGTTATAACAAAGTAACTCAATATCCAATAAGATGGTGGTGTTTTGAGTTTGCTGCCAAGAAATTTGTGCAGAGGGACAATTTTTGTTGTCTGTGAACTGCTCTGAATTAGAAGATGTGTCATATAACACTTATCTTAGATAGTGTGGGGGCAGTCAGTGAATGGTAACTGTGTTCTCCTGAAACAACAAGGATGTCATGTAGCACTTTGGAGAGATAAGTGAACGTTTGGACTGAGAAGGGTATGCAAAAGATACCAAAGTTCAGCAGCTAATTAGAATGTTATCACTTGAAAAGTAACATAACCGAATGAATGAAGTCATGGCAACTAGGGAAAAGCTTGTCATTCGTTAAATTATATTGCTGTGTACATGAACCATACAATGGTGACATTCTCAGGAATGCAATGTAGTAGAATTGGGACAAACAAAGGCTGTTTCCTCCTTAATTTAGGGCATCTGTAAGTGTGCATAACCTTATCACCTGATTACATGCACATCATTGTGTTATCAGGAGGAAATCAAGGCTCCAAACAAAATTCTAGGATACGGAGCTTATTATTTGGAAACACAAAGTCATGCTGGCATTCTATCCACCCAACAAATAATTATTTGAGCTCTTTCTAAGAAATATATTTAGTTAAATATTCCTATTTCTTCTGCAAAAGCAAACAAAAGAGTCACTTACATTTYGACATAGGACTTACCATTCAAAAATAGGTCACATCTTACCCCATCCCAGACTGAGCCCAGCAGGATAGCATGCAAGATATGCAGACTCACCATGGTGGGCTTCATGGACAAAAGATTTTTTTTCAGTCCAGTTAGGCTTAATGCAACTAAAAAGTCCAATAAAGAGGAAGGCAAACTCATCTGAAGTCGTGCTGACTGTGCGTGGGAGGGAGGCCCACTGCAGCAGGATCTGGCAGCTCTCTGGAAAAGGCTAGGAGAGCAGAGACACTTAATTTCTCAAAAAACGTAGGATTACCCTGTAAATCACATAACCTTGAACTGCCCAAAAATGTAACATCTAGCGTGGTGATAGAATAATCACTGCAGCCCACTGACATAAACAGGACAATGTACAGGGACATACCAACACTCCAGAGTATGAGATGCAGGAAAATGATTCCAAGCAAGGAGAAAATGAATGGCTGGAGTCTTATCTAACATGATAAGAAACATTTAGTTCTGAAGCAACTATTAAAGGACCAATTCCCTAGCATGCACTTAGTTAGGGAGTACTAATTTGGCAATTATTTGCAGTGAAGAATGTGGCCATTAATGGGCCAGTCTCAGTTGCAGTGCCATTAGAGAAATATAATAATAGCTGGAAGGGATAAGCGAAGGAGGACATGGATGCAACAGGTCAAGTGAGCTTATGGAAGAGAATTACAGATCACACAGGAAGCGTATGGCAAACTCAAGCGATCCCTCTGCTGCTGTTATGAAGCAGGTATTTTTCAAATATGGCTGAGATGATGATAACCGAGACAAGTTTCCCTCACCCCTAAGTATTTCCCTTACGCTCTCTGCATATTGACAAATATTCTTTAGGAGAGCTTTCTATTCATATGCAGAGGGAGGTATAGACTTTCTCTGGGATTCAAGTTGGCCTGACTCCAACTCTGGAAAAAGGATTCCGGAGACAGAAGGTGAAAAGGGGCTGTGTACAGGCTGCAACAACTCTTAGTAGCATCAGGGGAACTGTCTCTCTAACTTCCCAGGCTGAGCCTGGAGGCAGATGAAGGCAGCACCCACTCTCTGCACAGCCAGAACCCCAAGAGCACCTGGACACAACCCAGGCACAAAGTTCGGAAAGAGCCTGACCTCAGCTTAGACAGCTGGAACTGCAAATGTACATGCAAGAGCAATGGTTTTGTGTCACTGGGACAGAAAAAAATTGGTTTATGTTTAAATCCTGTATAACACTGCCTAATCTTCTGAGCAATAATGGCTTTTGAAAACAGTTTGGAAAAGAAAGGTATGGGCCTAAAATTCTCTAAAGTGTTGTCCTCTCTCCTCCTGTCTCTGCAGACAGCCCCCAGCTCTCCGTCCAGTGCAGCGGCCATTCCCTTTCTTGCCGCATTACTGTTTCAGTCCCCAGGCTGCAAAATGTTACAGGGGGTCCAAACACAGTTGTGAAGCAGATGATTACATCAACTCACAGAAAACACAAACAAGAGGCACAGTTTACAAGCCAGCAGGCTAAAATAGGCTCATCTGCTCTCTGTAAGGCTATTGAAGTCAAAGGAACATTTCTGTTGCTATCAATGGTAGTTGCCTCAGACGAYGAAATAAATTTGTGCAAAGCAATGAGACACAGTGATCAGACAGAATAGTGGACGGCCAGGGCTCTTCTAATAAATTGTTCACAACAAATGGCCTGACCACCTTTAAGTAGTGCCATGATGAAGTGGCTGTTTGCTAAGGAGTAAAAGAGAAATGAATGTAAAGATAGATGGTGAAATTCTAAATTGGGTAGTACAAGAAAAAGAAAAAAAAAAAGGGGATGAAATTCAGACACTTTCCTGTGCTTTATTTAGTTACCTATTCCTGTGTACTTGCTTATATAAAGAAATACGAAGTGGCAAACATAAAATCTGCAGAATTCAGCTGGCAGCTTTTTAACACAATATGCTATTTTTGGATCTAAATTGTAGCACAAAAAGCTAAGTAGATAATAAAAACATGGAATGCAAACTAAGGCAATAAACACATATATTTTGTAGCTAAAATCCTTCCACATTTTTAAAAGTCCAGCTCATCCAACAGTATATTTTCAAACTCATTTGCTCTGTGATTTATTACAAAGACCATCATAATCAATTACTTTTAATTAATAGAAACTGGAAACATTAATTGGGCCTATTTAAGTTTGGTTGTATTAAATGATTCTACTAGTGATCAAAAATGTATTTTGAAAGGGAGTTTGGGCTAATATATCAGCAAATGAGGCGCTATAAACATGATTAATATGCACATTAGACTTTCCTTATCACTTCTTGTTGGCAGTTTTTATCCGGTCACAGCTGAAATTCCATCGAGTTCTTTCTCCTTTTGTATAAAATACAGATTATGTGGAGACAGCCGTCTGAGCAACTGGAGTTTCATCTTGTATGGCCATTAATTATTATTGCTCCTTTAATATTTCTTATCTATCACAGAGATGTAGGACTGTATTTTTATAGACATTTGTCAGTAGGAAAAAAACAGGCTTTTGTGTGATGGCGCCTCAGCATTTTTTCATTGGAGAAAGGATCAACAACACATTTTGCACATCCATGAAAATGGTATAAAAAGGTGTTTACAGCTGTCACCATTGTGTAGGTGTCTATATTTGGTAATACACTATGGAAGTTGTTGCAAGATACAACCAGCATTTGCTGCCCTGTTTTGGTTTGGCTTTGTTTTAGACATAAACAATTATTTTGCATTTATTTCAAGGGAAATCATACAATCTGAAATTTTTCACTGAATTGACCTCACAGCTGGAGAAACTTAAGGATACATTGCCTTCCTGTCAGTTTGTTAACATGTAAGTGTTGCTCAGCTTTCTTGACTTATTTTGGTTATTCTCTGTATTCACAAAGGAGCAAAGTGCATCCAGTATAGATTCAAGAACAGAAGTCTTTTGGGCCAGCCAGGCCAGAGCCCTGTTGTTACCGGCCACCATCTCTACAGACCCTGGACCACCTGCTGTGGGAGAAGCAATTTCAGAAGTCAGAAGCTGAGGCTGAAAGCTGAATTTTTCCTCYGCTTCTCCCAGTGAGAATCTGCCTCTGAACCTCATTGCTCTGCCAGACCCAGACCTTCTTGGCTCTAGCCCAAAGTTACCCATCACCAGTGTGCCCCCCACTTGTCCTAGGGACAACTTTTGACAAATAACAGTAATATCCCGCTCAGCCACTGTTTTGCCAAGGGGTTTTCAGGACAGTGTAGACATCCTTAACCTCACCTGGCCTGCAAGCAGCAGCAATGACAGCATGCAAACATAGACCTGAGCTCTTGTATACTCTCGCTTCAGCCTGAACTCGCAGTCATCATATGTTAGCAGCTGTTTGAATTGCTTTCTCAATTTGAATTTTTGGCACAACTGTGTCATAGTCATCTGGTCTTCTTCTAATACCCAGGCTTCTCCCCTTTCTCAGTTGTTCCTTACTGAGGAACTCCCCACTTATATTAGAAATTACTATTAGTCAGCACGTGACCTCTTTACTATTTCACTTCTCCCTGCTCTAAAGGCCACCCAGTTTGTTTCATGGGGTATTTTAATTCTTTTCTGTTCTGGTGATTCCTCCCAACTCTGTGTGCTCTACTGATTTCATTAGCATACACCAATTTTTAGGGCCAAGCAAGGTCACTATTAAAAATATCAGGCAAGAAAAGCTCCAAAACTGATGCTTGAGGAAGCATACTAGTAAGTCCCCCCAGCTTGCTACCCTCTGTTCAGTTCTCACACGCCCTACAATTTTCCTACTGAGTTCTGTCTTCTCAGGATTAACGGAGAATTTCTTGTTTAGCTTSAAATCAAATGCCTAATGAAGTCTGTATTACTCCTGATTTAAACCAGCATATATGGCTCCTCTTTTCTCTATAAAGAGAATAATTTTCTGTTATGTTCATTCTTTTTTTGTTAACCCTCACTCCTTTGGGAAAAAAAATGAACTTTTTTTTTTTCCTGGGATCTGGTGAAGTGTATATGTTTTCCAGTCTTTTCTGTAGTAGATATTTATAGTAAATATCAGTTCCACATGAGTACAGGTAAACAGGGAGCCTACTAAGTTTTTTATTCACACAGTGTTTGTGAGACACATGCTTCAGACCACATCCTTTTGGCACATCAGACTTTGCTCTGCAGGAAGCCAAAGTGGGCAGGCCAGTTGAATTAACAGTGGTATAAAATCGAGCTATATGGTATTTTGCATTGAAAAGATAACTGCTACATCATTTCTGGCTGCTCTCGGGAAGCCTTTGGGTCAGAGCAGCAGGGTGCAGGGAGAGCCTGGGGTAGTGACCTCCGCAGCTCCTCAGCACCTGGTGGGACCTCCGGGCTGGCGGAGTCGTGCTCTGCACTGGCTGTCAGCAAAAGCCTGTGAAACAGTGGCCAAGGGTCCCTCCTTGTTGCTAATCCACAGCGATGACAACAGCCTCCTGTACAGCCATGAGGGGATTTAGAGGGAATAAATACCTTCTCACCTTGATGTCCTTTTAACATCCTCTGTTGGATATCATTTAATGCACATTGTCTTGTTCTTTTTGAGGAGAGCTGCAGTAAGCTAACTAGGGCATTTCAGTCAGAAGTTTAGGCCAAACATTTATTATTCAAATTGTTGCCTCAAATGTTACAGGTGATAGTACTGGAAGGATGCTATATTTGCCAAAATCTTTTTTGTATTTTTGGTCAAGTGCTGTGCCAAGTGACGTTACTCACATAAATAAAGTGTAACAAATCTGGTCTAATAAAAAAACTTAAAAAATCTCTAGGCAATCCAAAATCAGCTTTAAACATATTCATTACAGTGTTCATTACAACAGAGTTATTCTTGATTAGTGGGTTGCTCATATTCATTTCTAGTTTATTTTTTCTTAGAGTAAACTGCACCAAGAATACAGGCACAGGAACAAAAACGCACACACAGGCTATGTCCATGCCAGTAAACTAAACAGGGTCAGGGCACAGGTCCAAGCTGTACACATAGTCACTATTAAATGTCTAGCGTTGTTCCTCAGATGTTTTTTGACATGAACCAGTTAGTTAGTGCTCCCCCAAACAGTGCCCTGATCAGGGCATTGTTCAGGAATAAGTA
The DNA here is from genome assembly GCF_003343035.1 of Apteryx rowi. NCBI lineage: Eukaryota > Metazoa > Chordata > Aves > Apterygiformes > Apterygidae > Apteryx > Apteryx rowi. Next base: position 1,443,553 of record NW_020448208.1, on the reverse strand, counting down.
TGATGCAGACATTATTCCCAATAAGCAGTCTGAATGCAGCTGTCCTATTTTGAAGGTAAGAGGTTAATAGTATGGACAGGACCAAATTATGCCAGTGGGCCTCAAGGCCGGAGAATGGGCTCTGGCACCATTTAGTTTACTACGTTAGATGAGTTAGAGTGTACTTTGTTTGCAGACTTCATGCAATATAAATAGTACACTTTTGCCAAGAATGCAAACTTCAGAATGATCCTGTTGATGAAATCACCTGACATCCAACTACCAACAGTCTTCTGGAGCAATTCATAAGAAAATATTCTGGACAAAGTTTTTATTTTCTTAATTGTACTGGACCAGAATCTCTCTCCATACTCTGTGAATTAAGGTTTGAGGGCAGCCTTTAGCCTAAAGCTTTTCACAACATTTTTTTTAAAGCAGTTTCTATGACTGAAGCTTTTGCTGTTCTCTAAAGAGCAGTAGTCACAGAGACTTGGCTCAGAAAAAGCAAAGGGCAAGAAACGAAAAAACAGCTCTGGAGAAAGACTGCTGAAAGAATTACACTAATACTAAATAATGAAGAAGAATGTAAACAGATTGTAGATACAGAGAGCCTGAAGCAGCTAATGGCTGAAAAAATAGATGACAAAGATAAAAAATGATAAGACTTGTCAGAAAGAACAAAGCCTGTGTGTGCATCATTCAGATTAAGGAATTAGAGTCAAAAGGTTAAGTGTGAGCAACAATGAACATGAAAAATGGGAAAAAGAATAAGTAAAAGGCAAGTTTGTTTCACAAATCAATTCTAGTCTAACATTGTTGTAGAAAAAAAAAGTGTGTTGAAGTCTGTTGAACAAGTCAATAGCTTGGGCTGGACATCAACATAACATAAGGAAAGGTAATGGTGTTTTCAGCAGCAGATAAAAGTGTCCTGTTCTGAGTGCTGCACATACTGGTCTCAGGTCAGCTATCATCACATGTTTCATCTCGTGGTGTGAGCCAAATTGATCTTCAGTCTTACAGCCCATGAGTCTGGAGAATTTTTTAGCATGACCCATGCACTCCCCAGTTTGTGAATCTAAAGGCTTTGGTTACATTAAAGAATGGGGATGAATAAAAGAGGTCCTACTGAGCTTACAGTAGGTGAACACCGGCAATGAGACACATGCCCACAATATATAATTACACAGGACTCATCTGTAACATCTGTGCTCTTTACTGCGGGAAATGGTTCTGAGAGAAGCTCAAAGTTGATAGCAGGTGTCTGAAAGTGCTTCCAGTTTATTGGATGAATATGGAATGATTCTAAATCTGCCATTTTTAGAATGGGTGAAAATAAATTCTGGACAATTACTAGCAGCAATAGCTCAATTTGCCTTTCTGTTCTAAGTTTAGAGATATTGTTGAATACTGAAATCTGCTTTTGCTAGTGAAGACAAATCCAATTGGTTACAGTATACAGCATGGACTATGGGCTCTGGATTTGCAATTTCTCCACTTCAGGAGTGAAGGTTGGGCACAGTTTGTACAGCAAGTGGTTTGGTCCTGTCTGTTCTTCAAGTGAAAGCATTTTCATCCCATCTGGAACAGCTAGGTGTTCACATTCCCTCCAGTCATGTCAGCAGGGCATAATGCAAATAAGGCCTATTTATTCTAAAACGGAACTGGGCTCTGCTCATAAAATCTCCGTCAAGAAACAGATAATGACTTGTGCACAGGGGCCATAAAGATGCCTTTTCTGTGACTAATGCAGAAAAAAAAAAGCTATTCCTTTTCCAAACATTCATATTCTACTGAGATGCACTTGTGATGCTGTAAACAGGAATACGTAGGAATGGTCATATGGGGTCAGACCAGAGCTCCATCTGTCTCAGGGTCCTCTCTCTGGTGGTGGTCACTGACAAATACCCAAAGCAGGGTGTGCCAACAGGGTGAGCATATACCAGTGCTTTTACTAGTCTATTCTCCCAGCTTCCAGCTGTTTGTGACTTTGAGATTTCATGAAGTGATGTTTTTGTGTTCAGAATCCTTGGTGGATCCTTTTGTCATTAATCTAATTTCTTTTTTTGCATCTACAGGGTCCTGTGACAATGAGTTCCACAGTTTAACCACACACTGTGTAAAGCGCTGATGTGTGGCATTTAATTCATTCTCCTAGGTGGTGGAGCCTCATGAAAGCCAGAATTTCTGCATATGCTCCTCATCGTCCTGAGCCCCTTCCTCCTCTTTGCTTCACTCTTGTCCTCTCTCTCCACTCTGGTGGGGAGCTACCTAGTTCCTTTAAAGACAACAACCCTGATACTCCCTGTGAGCGCTGCTGACAAGTACCAAAGTAATATTGTGATGAAAGAAAATACACTATGTGTCTAAACATTGCACCATGCAAAAGGAAGGGACCATTGGGTTGCTTGGGCAACCTTAACTCTGTCAGGAAATTTTGGTTCTTACCTTCTGAGTTTTGATTTTGCAATTCTTTGTGTTCTTTATGCATCCCTTCATGCACTTTCCTCACTATTGAATGTGTTAGTTGCCCAGCTGACTTCAAGTGCAGGTGAGGTGAAGCATGTTCAGTGAGGTCATGTGTTTGGAAAGTTTCTGCAGCAGATGTGAAAATAGTTCATTTCATAAATGTGCCTTTCCATCAAAGGTGGATAGATTTTGGAAGGAATAATGCAGGATATATCTTTAGCCACAAGACAAAGACTCTATCAAATGCTATATCCCCACTCCAGTGCAAAGCTATTACTTCTAAATCCACTTGTTATAAGATTTTCTTTCTTGGCAGAACTACATTTCTTCCCATTCTCATTTATAAAAATAATGAAACTATGTTTGCTGAACCTCTCCAAAGAAGATCAGTGCAATGCAAAAACACCCAGCATGAAAAGTTTCAGGCCAAGCAGTTGAAGTTCAGAAGCATACGAGCAACGAACAGCGGGGTCTTATAAGGGAAAGGATTGGGCAGCTACAGCTGCCAGCTCTATCTATACAGAACAGCAACCACTACAGTATTAGGTACAAGTCAGGGTCTGGCAAATCACTAGAGGCAGCAAAAATGGGTTATTCCTGGCTTAGAAGAAAGAAGCAAACCTACCAGCCTGCAGTCAGGAAAAGCAGGTTTAGTGTCAAACACTAAATGATAAAAATTGATGATATTTCTGTAATACATGTGCATTTGGATACAATATTTCAAATAAGATAGGAAGTGGGTGAAGCAGTTTATCTAATTCTGGAGGGAAAGGGAAGAAGCATCATCGGCATCCACACTACAGGGGATCTTTCCTGGTTCTGGAGGTTTGTCTGGAGCATTTCTTGAAGCATGGGATTGCCTTGCAGGACTGAAGGCTGATGAGGCTTTGGAAGGGGACTGGTATGTCTGAACAAGTGGCTATTCATGTTGCTCATGCAGCATCAGGATCTAGCCATATAAAGTGTCAACAAGTTACTGGGCTGAAAACCAGAGTCTAGATCCATGAAGGCACGAATCAGTCATTAAAGCTAAAAGGCATTTTATGAGTAGGCATCAATTTGACAGAGGCTGCAGTCACAAAAGCAGACAGAGTCCTGCTCTTCAGTGCAGCACCACTGAAGTCTGGCCAGGTTTTGCAGCAGTGGTCCACCCTTCACCAGCTATTACAGATAGGACAAATGGAGGAAACAGCATTCCTGTGCTGCTTTGGGCAGTTTTGTCATGACTGGCGGGCAGGAGCTCAAGTGGTCCTTACAGACTGAGCCCAGGATTGCTGTACAACACCAATAACTCAGAACCAGAGATGTTGCTTACAATACACATGACTTATATGGAGACTGATGGGGAGCAGTAATGGGTATTGTTAATACCCATGAGTGGTTACCAAGGAAGTATATTTTAATGTAACTTTTAATACTGTGTTATTATCTACTAATTCAGGTACTGGAAATAAATTGTTTTTCTACTTTGTCTTCCTCTAATTTGCAGGATTTAAGTTATTCTCAATATGTAGAATGAAACTGAACGTTGATGCAACTGATTCTTTTTGCTATGAACTCTTTGAACGTATCTTTACTTGCTTCCCACACAAACTGGGGCACATTCGTGGTAAGCAAATTGCAACAGCAGAACTAACAGAAAGACAAAAACTGGTCCATGTGACTAAAACAAATAAGCAGATTGCAGTTTAGTTTAAAGTACTTCAGCTGTACTGTACACATAGAAACATATGCATATGCACATATATACAGGTATGTATTTATATCACACCTGTAATTATTTGACAGACTTTCTTGAAGACTAATTTGACTAATGACTTTATATTACTAACTACAGCTAAATTTTTGTTAGGTCCTTCATATAGCTTCATATTAAAAAAAGTTCTGCTATAGGCATCCTGAACAGGAGTAAATGTCAGTGCCATTAAAGGACATTATTTGGTTTGTTATTTGATACTAGCTGTGTATCTGTGGGCTCAAAGCTTCAGAATATATGGGTGGGTTGGGATCTGCAGTCTGGGACACTGCTGACAGGCTGAGAGATCATAGTTACTTGGCATGGGAGTTCAGAAGAAAGCAAAGGGAGTGACCAGAGGTCTAGAAAAAACATGACCCCTAAAGAAAGATGAATGAATGGAGTTTAGTCTTGAGAAGGGTCATGCTAATGATTTTCAAATATGTAAAGTGCTGCCTCGAAGAGGAAGAAATATTTTGGTTTTCACATCCATGGTAGCTAAGACATAAAATAATGAGATTAAATACTAGCAGGGAACATTCAGGTTAAATGTTAGGAAAAAAATCTTATCTGTAAGGATAGTGAAGCACTGGAATATTCTTTAAACAATGTTTGCACGGTGATGATGCAGATAGATACAGGCAGGAGGATGATTTAGATGATCTCTTAAATTTCTTTCCATATTTACTGGCCTGTGAAACTTTTAGGCCCATTATTTTTTGCCTTAGGTGACACACACGTGAACAGATTATCCCAGTGAAACAACCCCTCTGAATAAAAGAAAAAAATTGATTATATGGCACAGCTTTTCTCAGAGCAATGTCTGTGGCCTAGTCCAGGATATCTCTCTCCTCCGCCCCTCCTGTGCCAATCTGTGGTCATTTCTTCATAGGGAAAGACTTTTATTCGGACTGGTTTTGCTCACATGCCATTGCCTAGGGCCAGTTGCAACCTATGTCTCTTCTGTCCGAGCTTCTCCAACATGGCAAGTGGGGCCAGGGCTATCTACGGCTTTGCTGTGGGAGCCGGACTGTAATTTGTCCATGTAACATGCACTGAAGTACTGACACCATTTTCAGCTTTGTTAATGCAGCAGGTAACTTCTTGTGAAAAGACAAAATGTGTTTTGAAAGCTGGATGAGGGAGAGGTGGGAGGAGGGAACCCCAAACATGAAAAAAGTCAGAGGGCTGAGTAAGTGTGGTGAAATGTGTCCAGTGTTTCAGAGCAAGACGGCTATTGCACTGATCTTAAACTCCCATGATTTTGCATGACATTTTTCACATTTTTTCTGGAAGCCTCAACTTCTCTGGAGCAGCTTTCCCATCAGCAGCAACCCACAATTTACCACTCAAGGAAAGCAAAAGCGAGGCCCTAGCAAACTCAGCAGCACTGCCCCCTCTTTTATTTATGTGACGCGCAACTCCAGGAAATAAATTTTCTCCAGATCAGTACAGCACATGGGTGCTGTGACCAGAAGGGGTTTCACAGGCCATGAGAGCTGCTTGGGGCTTCAGGGCAGACAAAACATGCGACTCCCGTGGGCGGCTCACTGCCACCCCCCCAAAGACCCCAATGATGTCAATAATGCTGGGACTCTGGCCAGAGATGGAATTTCTCAGAACCTGTTTGTAAAACTTGCGATGATCCTAGCTAAAACTGGGGCTGTTGGCAGGTATTCGTGACCTCATCTAATCATGCTTCCTAGATCTCCCTGCTTCAGTATTTATTTTTGAACTGATAATTTCTTTTAGAAGAAATGATCCAAAACTTCTGCAGGCAGCCTTGGGGCTCTCTGAAATACTGTGCATAACGAGGCGTCCTCAAAGCAAAGCTTTCACATGGCAGTGGGAAAGCTTAGCAGAGTGGTCTCCCTTTACTCAAATAGGCTTGACCTGCCAAAGGAAGGAAAGAAGGAAAGAAGAAAAGAAGGGAAGGAGCAAGGGAAGGAGCAAGGCAGAGAAGGAGGGAAGGAGAGAGGGAAGGAAGAAGGGAATAAGAAAAGAAGGAAAGAAAGGAGGAGAGAAGGAAGGAAGGAAAGAGCAAGAAAGACAGAGAAAAAAGAGAAAGAATGAAAAAGAGAAAAAGAAAGAAAGAAAAAAGAAAAGAAGGAAAAAGAGAAAGAAAAAAGAAAAGAAAGAAAAAGAAGGAGGGAAGAAAGAGAAAAGGAAGGAAGGCAGGCACAAAGGAAAGAAGGCAGGTAGGAAGGAAGGAAAGAAAAGAAAGGAAAGAGTGGCAAGAAAGAAATAAAGAAGGCAAAAAAAGAGAGAAATGAAAGCATCCTGTTGCATGCAAAAAGCAGATCCAGAAGTGGCAAGAGCTGGGCAGAGTGGAGCCTTTCCTGATAATATCAGTTTACTTTTTAATTAGATGCTGAGCTTTTAAAGACAATGGAGCAGACATGATGAAGAGCAGGCTRTTAAGTGTCCCAATTACAGAGCACCAAGAATCCAATAATTTATGTGCTGATAATCTCCTGGTAATCCGCTGGGTGCTGCCGGAGCGTAAGCATCCTGATTACTCCTCTGCTTGCGCACGGATTTGTTCTCTGACCGTTGCCGAGTTTCCCCGTTATGTTTGGCACAGCTCATTTAAAACAACCACAGTTACCTCACAGCCAAACCGCCAGCCTAAGTTTAGCTAAGATGAATAGGCAGCAGTTCATCTGCGACAGAGCCTTTGGTGTAAGTGTGGCCAATTAGTCACACGTTTGGTGTTCTAATTAGGCAATGCTGGACCTTTCAGAAAATGTGCTGTTGATTTAGGTACTTCCTCAAACAATGCTAAATTGTGTTATGTGAAATTCAATTAGTTCTTTTCTAAATGTTTCCACATCTGTTATTCTTTAAGCATAAAGTGATGAGGAGAGAAGGAGAAGTGAAAAGCCAGAGTCTCCACTGGTGAAATATGTTAGGCCTCTGGGACTAGCCCTTTTTCCAGCTTTTGACCCTGAACAGTGATATACAGGAAGGAACAAAGTTGGAGAGCTATCATGGTGAAGCCCTTTAAAATAAATCATTATAGAAGAAATACTGCAACTGTAAGGGAACGTAATCTCTTATGATAGCCATAAACTAAGCTTTGTTTGGAAATGGATGGCATGGGGAAAGTACCATTAAGCAAATGATTATAAATTCTGCTTTAAGAACTGCATTTTTTTACAATAATAGTGATATGCTTAAATCTCAAGATTAAAAAAATACATATATATAATCAGTTTACTATTTTGTGGAATGGCTTTGAGTAGTGTTATTTTTATCCCCAGTTTTCCCTCTAAGGACTCAAAAGTACTTGAAATGTCAAAAATCTCCTTTATGGCGGTGTGGGGGCGGGGACTGGAACACATTTATTCTTTTCTGGTGCAGTGTTTTGCAATTTTTCTCCACGTTTGAAACAATAAAGTGCCCTAATCCTTTTGATCCCTGGAACAAAGCATTGAGCTTTCACTGGAGTTTTTCCACGCTCTTAGTGACACACGAGGTTTAAATTTGCACAGGGCTTCCTCCAAAACGCAGGCTACCTATGACCATTGTCAGAAACGTTCTGTAGCTGTGATCTCTTGCAAGTAGCATGGAGGCATATCTGCTAGGGCAGAGCAGCGATTTCTCTACCATAGTGACGCAGCCAAAAACCACAGCTGTCTAAAGGTGAAGTTGTACATGCATTTGATCCTTGTTACTGTTATCACCTTTTCACTGACCAACATTTCAAGCCTTATCTGTGGCTGGCAGGACATGTTTCAGGTTTGTCAGAGTCCGGATATAGCCTATGCGGTTTTCTGATGATATATCTTGATAAGATTTGTGGAATGCGAGAGATGAAGTTGTCAGCACCGCTTTATGGCACCTCTGTACATGTCAGAAAATGAAAATATTTTCAGAAGTGATAGCGTTATTTTGACTGGTGACACAAACTTTTAAGACAACATATGTCCTTGAAAAAAAAAAAAGAACGCCCAATTTTTATAGTAAAAGACAAGACCAAAAAAAAAAGTCTGTCCTGGAAAGGTATCAGGCTTGATGGGTGAATCACTTAATTAAGAAGGAGAATAAGATGATTATAAAATGAAGTTTTTCTGAGCTAAACTGATACATTACATTTTTCAGTTGTAGTTACTGCCATTGCATAGACATGTCAGCCTTGTAAATCGGGACCTTTAGTTCTTCCTTTCTTCAAAAATTGCAAGAAACTCAAAATAAAACAAAACCCACCAAATACACACAACCTTCTGTTCGGCGCCTGTGTTTGTCTTCAGACTCAATCACCACATTATCTGTGAGCCACCCTGATCAAGTGTCACAGGTTTCTAAAAAGAACAGCTTTTTTTTTTTTTTTCTCCCAGATGATGGTCTAATTACAGAACTTTAAGCCTTAGCAGAAATCTGGAAAGGAAAAGTGAAGTCCCAATTACATGTCACTTCACATGCCCATCTGCAGGGCTTGCTTAGGTGATCAGTTTGAGGTAGAGCACACTGCCAATTTAAGTGGTAGCATTTCATCCTGATCCCTACTTTCCTTAATGTGAGCATGATCATCTTACAAATAACAATATATTAAAATATTATTGCTTAAAAGCAAATAGCAGGAGAATCCCGCTGTGAATTTATTCTGCATTCAGAAACTTTTTGAAAGTTTTTTGCTCCAGAGATGAAGAAGAATTTGAAGCAACTGATAGTTGTTGAAATATTTTATATATTTTTATTGAAAAATGCTGTTATGTCAAAGCCAAAATTTTTAGTAGCAATGCATATGTTTTTTGAAAAAAATCTGGTCTCTTTCAGAGAAAGAATAAAAAAAGAGCTGTTCAAGTCAAACCTTGAGCCTGTTGATATAAAAATGGAAGTTTTGGCAGACTCCTTTTTCTCAAAAATAAAAAAAGTTTAGTTTCTCTTTTAAACTACAGAAGTTGTTAGAAAAAGGGATTGTTCTCCTGAGAGAGGAACAAAAGTTTTCTTTTTAAATTTGAGCTACAGGTATTGGAGCTGAAAGAATATTTTCAAAGTTTGATAGAAAGTGTTAAAATAACAGTTTTTGTTAAAAACAGAACAGTTTTTTACATCTCTAAAAGTTATGGATTGTTGACAGAGGAACATTCCAATTACCTCTCGTGATGTCTTTAACTTTGTTTCTAAATCAGACCGAATGCATTAGAAGTCTCTTTATCTATCTTCTTTCAGAAATATTATGCAACTAAAAATAACAAATAACCTACTTCCTTAAACAATAAGACTTTTAAAGTCCACTCTGATAAAGATCAAGTTTACATTGCTCTCTAAAACAAACAAGTGACCTATATTTGAAAGAGATCTTCTGTTATGTAAAGTTTGATGGGGCTGTTTATTATAATTGTATTTCTGCTGCTTAAGACGACATTACATGAAGTCACTCAGGAACTTTCCATGTTAAGCAAGTGTCATTAGAGGTCCCACGTGGCACAYGTATCCCAAACATCTTAAAGGAGTCCAAAGTTGGGCTGTAGTCTCTGACTCATGTATCTTAGCGATGGCCATGGCAAAGGCCCAAGCAATCCATGGAGACCAGTTGGGTGAAGTGTGAGGGGATCTGCTAAAACAACTTGTTTTTTGGTGGTCACAGATCTTGCCTACAATTGTATTTGTATTTCTATCAGTCGTGAATGAATTATGGCCCCTACTTTTATTTGAAGACCAGCATGCAAACATCCTGTAACAGTACCTTCAGTGTTGGGTCATTTTAAGAAATTAAAGCTTCTTATTATAATTCAATACATTTAACAGTTTTCCAGAACAGGAAAGTACGTGTTTTCAAGCAGAAAAGGAAACATCTGAGAGGCAAAGAAATGATCAGCTAGGGAAGACTTCACAAAGCTAGCAAATTGGCTGGGAATGCTATGAAGCAGAAAGCCCATCTGTGATACTCCTATGGGGTAAAAGCACAATAAAAGGAGAGCTGTACCTGGATTCCCTTTTCATTCAGCCTTGCCTGAGTGGCCAGTTTGGCCCCAGAAAATACCCTCCCCATAAGCTTTACATCTAGGATCAGAAACACATCAATCTTCATCTCCTGAGCACATAGCTGCATTCTTAATTCAGGCATCTTGAGATCTAAGACTCCCAGTGTGGGGGAGTTTTTGGCTTTCCTGGAACTTGCTTTTAATGGGGAATATATTGGCCAGATGAGATTCTGTTTTTCTTCTTTTATGTTAATACAAGCCTCCACATCCAAAAGACTTTGGGTTTGGCTTTGGGTTCGTTCTATCACAATTTGGGGGCTGTATTTTAAACTAGAACATTGTCAATGGTATATTTTTCAGGCAGATGGGGGTGGTCCTTCCTTCTTTTACCCGTTACAGTTGTCCTGGAGTGGCTGCAAGTCGCTTTCACACGGAAGAACCACAGACTTTAAGGCTGGGCATCCATATTTCTTCAATAAATCCTTTTATCCTGAAACGCCATAGCACAACAGTCTGCTGCTGCATCAGGCAACTCTGCTTCTTACAGGGCACTTTCCTGCACTTGTGCTGCCCTCTCTTCCTTTCCCTATCTCCCAGCCTGTACCTCTATCTTTTTCTCCTTCAGGCTGTACTGGGGTGAACAGTGGTATCTCTCTGCTCTCCTCAACCTCCTGACTCTCATCAGCATAATCAAATCCACTACTGACTCCTCTTTGGGTGGTCTGAGTACCTTCTGCCTTACTACTGTTTTATCTTCTCGTCTCCTCTCAGGTCTCTGTGTCGCATCTCTACCTTCAGCCTGTGGTCTCCAGTATCAGGCTTGGCAGCCCCAATCTGAGGAACTGCTCTCATCTGAGACCTGGCTGCTCCAGGCCTTGGCTGTATCAGCGGTCATCCCAAAACAGATGAGCACAGCAGTGTGGTGGACCATTCCTGCTCCACCACTCTGCTCAGGACCCAGCTTGCAGGCAGCAGTGCAGATGTTGCCGTGTAGCTGCTCTGCGTGGTTTGAATGACAGATTGGCATAGCCTCAGCATTCGCATTCTCTGTTCTCCAGAAAAGTCACCCAACTGTGAACGTGCAATTTAAAAATTGGCTTTACTTCGCATGTTTTTTCTTGATAGTCTCTGTGACTGTTCTTTCACATATGGGTTGTACTCTTTATGAAGATAAACTAACATTTCCTCTTTTTTTTGGAAATTGGGGCTATATAAAGAAAATTAAAAGCTATTCAAGCAATGAAGAACATTGGGGAGTTCTTGTAAATATGCATTTATGTCATCCTGCTATGTTATGTTAGTCTAGGTGTAGTCTGAACCCACAAACAGATCGACAAATCCTTTCGTGCAAGCTCTCTACCAGCCAAAATGGGGAGTTCCACTTACATTATGTGGTTTTGTAAGAGTTTTACCAGGTGCTGTCAGCAGCAATAAACCTGACGTCCTTTTAAAGAGGAATAAACCTCTTYGTCCAACATTTCTAGGCTCACTAAATATCTGTTCTTAGATTTTCTTTTCCTAAATACCTTTACCTCTAAATACCTTAATAGGTGATATTCCCCATTTGCAGCAGCAAAAAAAGTCTCCATAGTCTTTTGCAGGCAGATGGGAGCTTACCCTCCCTGTGCTCTGTCYGAGAGCTGTGTCGCCAGGTTAGCCTGGAACTGAGCCCAAGCTAATTTACCCAGCTTCTCCACAGGACTTATTAACCAGAGCATGATATTGTGCTTGCTGTGGCTACGCTGCTTCTGGCTCAGAGCCAGCCTATGGCCAGCTGTGTTGGACTGCAAGTTTGCCCCTGCCTACAAAAGCCCATGTAGCCGTGTCTTGTGTCCGTGAAAGAAAGAGCAAAGATTTCACTCGAGGTCAAAGGGAGCACAGCATCAACTTCAGAAAACAGACCAAGAAACTATCTGCAGTCTATTAACCAGATACTGCCGTGCTGCAAAGACTTCTGATGTTCACATTATAAAAAAGGATATTGAAAAACTGGAGAAGGTGCAGAAGAGAGCCATAAAAACGATTCAAAGCCTGCAGAAAATGTCCTACGCTGAAGTACTTAAAGAATTCGATCTGTTTAAGTTATCAGGAAGAAGACTGAGAAGCAACTTGATTGCACTGTGTAATGCCTTCACCGGGAGAAACTCACGGGTACTCAGGGCTCCACTCTCTAAAAGAGCAAAGAAAGACATAGCCAGGACAAATTGCTGGAAGCTTAAGACAGGCAAATGCAAATTGGAAAAGGCAATTGTTTTTTCCAGATTGTTCTTCAGAAAGCAATTACTGAGCAAGATGGGGGATAACCCATCTTTTGATATTTTTGAATCAGGATTAAATGCTTTCCTGGAAGTTGTACTCTATCAAAAGACCAGTTATCGGGCTCAGGAGAGAAGTCACTCAATAAATGACCACATGGTAGTTACTGCTTTCCCATCATCGCCCCCTCCCTACCCACCAAGATCTACTGTGGTTACTCTCAGCAGGTAGCGAAGTCCAAAATCCTGATGTGAGCTCTGGCAGACTTAATCCCCATGCCTAGGTTTGCCTGAGACTAACCCAGCCATAATGATTTTAGCTCTATTCGGTGGCTAATTAAGGGGAAAATATCTGACAGATTGATAYTTTGGGAGCATGATATATTGAAAATAATGGCGATATGAAGGGTATTTATGAACACCTAGCGTTGCCAAAGACTATCCATCTGTAACAAATAGCCCTGTGGCTAGCTAGAGATTGCATTCCTACCCAAAAGGCAAGTTCCTTATAGAAATTAAAGTTACTGGAGCAAGTGGAAGCTGGCAGAGCAGAAAAGGAAATCCTTCTGTCACTGTCCTTCCAAGAAAGTATGGATCTTCAGGAACCAAACTGCTCATACCTCAGGTAACTCTGGGCTGTGAGAGCACAGACAAAAACCTGTGCGAAAAAAGCTGCTGCCCATGCGCAGGGAGGTCGGGTTTTGGGAAAGCCATAGGAAAGGCAGGTTGAATCCCTGCAGGAGGGGACTGAATTCACACTGGGCCATTTTCTTGGCACGCTGGGCAGTCGTGCTAGGTGCCCAGCGTCCCTCGGAGAGGCACAGCAGTCACACAGCAGCTCCCTGGGAGTCTTTGTTTTAACTCTTTTCGTTAAAATAAGGCTCTTTTCCTGTTGCATGGACTGACCCATCATTTGTGCTGGGGTATGAGGAACATCCCAAACGCACGGAAGGGATTCAGGGTAGGCATATATGCAGATGGAGATCTGCTGGGTGGCCACATTGCCCTTGTTTTACCAAAGCTGGGAGCAAAAACCTTTTTGCTCTCGGGAGCGTCTGTGCTGCTAGGTCTGGGCAGGTCTCCTCTGCAGATGAAGTTCAGCGTACTTTCTTCCCCTATTCACCAACAGATGGTGGCAGAGAGAGCTCCTTTCCTGTCCTAGGCCTTCAGGCCACTGTGGTTATATTTCCTTTTAATTACCTTTATACGAAAGACTACTGTATTCTACAACATTTGTCCTTCCTTAGGCAGTTTGCAGCAGTGGCACTGCAGAGTTCTGCGCAAATATTGTATGTAACTACAGCATGAAAGTGCGGCTTAGGGTAAGGATTTCAGGGTATTCATTTTCCACATTGCACAGGAGTTATGTTCAGTGAAAATCATATAAATGTAGTGTGCCAGCTCATATGTAATTTCCACAGAATGTTACAACTATTCTGTTACGTAATAGTGAGCTAATAAAGCCAACCCAAAACTCACTATATCACTTTCTACATGAAGTCACTTCATTTATCCTTTTTCCCTTTAATTTAAATCTCATCTCTATTTCTACATTTACCTTCCTAAGTACTTTTAGCACAGTGTATTCCCAACACCCTTCTTATTTTACTGTATGATCTAAACAATGCAGAATAAAAGGGCCTGCAAATTTGAACTGGAAATACCATGAGAACAGGCTCTGTCAAGAGCTTTCCAATATTTCCTGCTTCTGGTTGAGCTGGAAATACTCAAAGGGTGAAATTCTGGCCCAGTTGAAGTCAATGGGAATTTTGCCATTAACTTCAATGGGGCTAGAATTTCACTCTTAGTATTTACTACATGTATCCAGTCTCAGCTAGATCTATTGTGGTGTGAAAAGGAAAACTTTTCTTCCTTTTTTTTCTATTAAAAGATTTAATGCTTAAAAAACCCTCATCTATTCATGTTAGATTTGAATTTTGAGTAATGCCAGATAAGTTCCCATGTTACCCAAATGATGCCTTTCTTCTATATAAGTAGATGCACATTAGAAACTGTGGTATTCCAAATATAAAATGATGTAAAGATTAAGAAATGAAAGCTGTCTGCATAAAATAATTAAGAAGATATACTCTCTCTCTTTTGACAAAGCATATACTGCAGGTAACTACCTCAGTTTCAGGAGTTTGATGCCAAAATCTTTTGCAGCCAGCAGTACAGTGGATTACTGTCTGTGTAAAATGTTTGAATTTTTGCTTTTATACAAGGTTCTCCTCATGGAGGCCTTCATCATTTGTGAAAGACAATTTACCGTTCTTTAAATCTGATACACTGTGATCTCTGCTTAAACTTTAAATCTGACTTTGTGGAGCAGGTTGACTTTAGCCTTTTTTTCTGGGGTCTGCCACTTTCTTTCAGGAGATGGTTTGTAATTCCTTGTTCACTAGGGCCAACACATGACAGCARATTTTTCCCCTTCAAAAAATAATATCAGTTCTGTTTCTGGCCCCAACCCCTTATCCATTAATGTGTTCATGTTTTACATTAAAATCTTGCTTTGTACTGGTAAGGATTCAATGGCAAAGGATATTTCTGGGAATCTCTCTACTTTTTTTTATTAGCCCAGAAGACCTAGGGAGTGCTTGACCAATAAAAGCGTGTGTTTGAGCAGAAACATCACCCCTGGTTCTTTCCTAGAAACAAATTTTCTTCTAGAATAATAGAAGCACTCAGTTAATCCACAGCTATTCATTTTGTCTTCACTGACAATTAGCAGGCCTCATAATGCACTGCTACAGTAGAAGTAGTTCTACAGTAGAAGTAGTCATGCCAAGTAGACTCAGGCTGACACAGCCATTCTTCAGCATGCATTTCCTGGTGCAAATAGTTCTGAGCTACTTTCCAAGTGCCAGATCCAAGGGGAAAAAAAAAAAAAAGAAATAAAAAAGGGCTTTGTTCTCTCTGAAAAAAGTTGCAGCTGCAGTCGGGAATCCTGCACACTAACACAAGCCGTGAAGAAGGAAGGGAAACACAGCGCGGCACATCCCGCCACGCGGGCTCGCCATCCCGTGGCGCCGGGCCATGGCCAGACTCCTAGATGCGGACCTCTGGGCCACCCACACTCCCAGGCCCTGCCAGAGTGCCGCGAAAACCTGCCACAGCTGCTCTGCTCCGGGAGCGCAGGGGCTGGAGCAGTTGCTGCTGGAGTTAAAGCCTATTTTCTTCAAGGCAAAACAGGAGAACGCATACAATGAGAGAGAGAGGAGAAGGACTGCTAATCTAATATATGACTTTGGTCTCTCTTACTCCCCTGCCAGGTGAACTTTGCAGGACTGACATGCCAGGTGATCAGGCTCTCTGAGATTTGGCAAGACTGTTCCAGGGTCAGTTGGTAAGAAATATAATTTTAGTTTCTTTTCTAGTCGCAGAAAGGTAAAGTAGGTGTTGTCATCTCTTTCTGACCCTACTTGCTTGCAAACCTGTCTTGGGTTTATGTGGCTGAAGGCCTCATGGAGTTTGTGTCCCAGGCAATGCTTTTCTTTTATGGGTAATTACAGTGCATGGATTAAAATATCCTTTTGTATGAYAAAAAAAGCATGGGTTGGGCAATATGGTGTAAAATGCCCATTCTGCAAAAGGAAATGTAAATGTTCGATAACGCCAGGTCTCCGTTACTTCCTCATGGTTGGTGTGCTTGGCACCTGCAAAGTCACAGCTCCAGGCAGGATGACCAAGAATGTCTCCCACTTTGAATTGCTTTTATATGTTAAATTTCACCTACATATATACAAGTTAGCTGTGTCACATGTTCCCCATCTTACTGAAGGAAGACTGCTGAAGATAGCCAGGCCGGTGCCATGCTCCCTATTTGACCTGTTTCCCTCTCATTATTACTCAGTTTCTCAGACAAAATGTGTCCTAGAGAAAAGCAGCAATGACATCCTAGGAGCAATGCCTTTCCTTTAATGTTCTATATTACCACTTAGTGATTGCTTTCGTGATTTCAGCTGTAAATATTTTCTTACATTTGCTCTTTTCAACTTGTTATATTGAAGCCAACAGCCCTTGACACCTGCCCCTCCCCACCTTCTTCCCAAGGGTGCATAGCAGTATCTGGTTAGGTCTCTGGGGTTTGCTGACTTACATAAATTGCATAAATTATTTTACTGCAATGGGGCCTTTGTTGCCCTCTCCAGTTTAAAATACA
Source organism: Apteryx rowi (assembly GCF_003343035.1). Taxonomy (NCBI): domain Eukaryota; kingdom Metazoa; phylum Chordata; class Aves; order Apterygiformes; family Apterygidae; genus Apteryx; species Apteryx rowi. The sequence continues at coordinate 1,427,023 of NW_020448208.1, read as the reverse complement.
GGTTCCTGTACTACGCCAACTAGCAGGCTACTGACGTGCCTAATTTTTTAACTGGCCTTCAAGAAACTTCCCACTCATGCCAATACAAGCGGTTTTCCATGCCATAGAGCCAGGAAGGACTTTTTCCCCCTCACTACAACAGCTAAGCCCCTGAGCTGCCGATTCCCTCCCCACCCAGCTTCCACTGAATTATCAGTGTTTGACGATGGATGTAGACGGTAGGATTGTGGGGCCAGATGAGGGGTGGTGGTGGGGAGCCCCGACATCTGTTGATGTGCCCTTGCTCGCAAGCTCAGGGGCATATTGACATCCAGCTTTGAGCTGCCAAAGAGCTTCCCCTTCCAGACCAGCCTGGTAGAGGTCTTAGTGGGTTTCTACCTCCCCTGGTGGTCTGGGGCATGATTTTCCTGACGGGATTGCCTAAGCTTGTTAAACATACCTCATATCGAACCACCACAAGGAATTTATGTCCAGGAGGCATCAGGCCCTGGCTTTTTTCTGCTACTGACACTGAGCTCAGCTTTTTAAGGCTGAAATATTTGGCCTAACTGACAGCTTTGGGCTCAATATAAGGTATTTGCACGAATCCTAACAGGCTGCGATATTTAGGAGGACAGGGTAGATGATGTACTAGTCCCTTCTGTCTTTAATTTCTATGAAGCTATTATAGTGCCTTCCAAAAAGGCTCACGTCTGCCTGCCAGCACCACATTAGCATGACTACCACTTTGAAACACAATAACTGCAGCAACGCGGTATCTGTAATGCATCCCCTGCTGTACTGTGTAGCTTTGCACACGCCTATGTGCCATTAATGAATCATCATGTGGGAAGTATTTTCATCATTCCTTGCCTTTCCAGTCCTGGTGTTTCTTGGCTAACGTGCAGCCCAGGCCACAGCAGCTGTCTGTCTCACTCTCCTTCATTTAGATTAAAACCATTTTTGTTGTTGTTGTTTTGAAGTGCCCATTGAAGTGACAGGATGGAGAGGGATGGCTAGATCCAAGTTTGAATATCTTTATTTCAAGACTACACTAATAGCCTCTAAGAATTTTTCTCTGCTGTACTTCAGATAAGAGTGGTGAGCCTATAAATTCATTAGCAAGTAATGGAGCAACTTCACTTTATCTATGTCTTTTCACAGGACTAGGGTTTCATTCTGTGCCAGGAGTCATACATCACACTCAACATGTACGTCTCCAGAGCCAACTGAGAGAAAGTGCAGAAAAACTACTGTTAACAAGGGAGTAATTACATTCAGCATAAATTAATTATTGGTCACTCAGGACCGGTGGGAAAGGGCCACACAGACYGTATCTGACTGAGTTCCCACTTCTGAGGAAAGAAATATTTAAATATGAATCATAAGACAATACAAGGTGGGCCCTTTCTGGTCTACTGGTCTTTAACTTCACATATTTGCTAATATGACATGTGGCTTATTTGCTTTAACACTATAGGTACATTGTATTTTTTTAGGGCAAACATGAATGATAGTCATTCAGGGCAAGGGTCATTTCATAGCAGCCAGCATCAGACCCAACAGAGTGAAGCCAGGAGGGACTTTAAAATGTAATTCAGCCAAAAGAACAGGACATGGATCAGCAAGCGAGTGATGGAAGGTGTTCATGAGGAATTTAGATTACCACACACTGCAAATAAACCCTGAGAAGCCAGAGCAGCTAGAGACCAGTGAAACCCGGCTGGTAGGCAGAGAGGAGCCCTCCCGGAGAGAGAAGAAGATGCCCAGGACACGCGGATCGCTTTGCCAAAAGTCTTAGTGCTAGCTCAGGAAAGCTTAGTTGTGACTGAACCCTGAAATGACTTTCACCATAGCTAACTTGGAAAGGTGTAGAGTCGTATAAAATAAAGTTGGGCTAGTTTCCAATAACCAGCTAAGAGATTAAAACTGCTCGTTACAAGTATAACATTAAAACTGTTCCATGTCCTGACAAAAATCAGGAAATTCAAAGTTAAAGTGAATCCTCATAAATGGAAATTCTTGCTGTCATGGGAAATAAAAAGCACATCAAGATGCAAGTGACAGATGTACTGTCAACTGGGAACCTCAGTTTGGAATTTCCTGGCCTTTTTTCATTCAATTCACTGTTCCTAAAACAAAGTATCATTAGAGACTAGGCTTTATTCCTCGTGTCTCTCCCTTATTAAGAGGTATTCATGTGAACAAATACTCTCTCTCTCACACACACACAGACAATCGCCCCCCCCCCCAATATGTGCATTAGGCATATGGGGCAAATTATTTATTATTATTTTATGAATTTTTTAAACTGTGCATCAGAAAACTGGGTAGGAAAGTTTTCTTATTTTGTGAAGCCTCTGGTTTATAGAATCCTAATTAGTGCAAAACTGAGACCTACCAGTTATGTTTTCTCACAAAAAAGAAGCCAACAGTTGTCTTCAAATAGCCTGGTGTTTAGAAATTCACCAGTAATAAAAAAATACAGTTTCCAGGCCCACCTCTATCCAGTTCAGATTGGATGCCCTGATTAGTAAGCTATTTTGGGATGTGCAATCTTGGTTTGCCCAGAAATTTCATGTTCGACCTTAGAAACTTTTGTTTTTACAAAAATATCAGGGCCAATGAATGGGCATTTTATAATGAAGTGTTTTATTGAAAGATTCCCAATCAATGCTAAGTGAGCAGATGGGAATAGGCAACAGAAAGCATAGCTTCCTACAGACCATGAAGCTGGTCCAGAGGCTGGTGCCAGTTATACTAGATGTGGACTTTTAAAAAGTGCTGCTTCGACCTCCGAGGCTCATTTGAATTTAAAAATATACCTGGAAAAAATTCCAAGCGCTGCAGTGGCTGCATTATCAACGTTTTACTCCCTGTGCTTCTGATGCTATCTCTGAATCCCTTCACTTTCAATTCAAAAAGCCAAAGTGGGGATTTTGCAGGTCCCGTTAGAAACAAATTCCGGAAGCTGAGGAATAATTTTGGAGGGTCTGGTCCTATGTCCTGCAAGGCAAGGGAGGGATTGGCAGCAATTTCGATGAGAAGCAGGTTGGGACACCGCGTTACCTAGCCAGCCTATATGAACATAAACAAGCAGTTTGGAGGTTTTCTCCTGTTTTGGCCAACCTGCCCCAGGTGGCTGTCATTGCAGGATCCACCTTGACCCGAACACGGAAATGATGGTCCTGCATCCCACCGGAGCACCATGAGCCCTGGGTCCCACCGGTGGTGGGCGTGCGAGCAGCTGCGCAGCTGATGGCACACATGTGTGTGCTGGGTGTCCCGTCACCAAGCAAGAAGGGGAAGGTGCCGAATATTGGTCTTACGTCAGGCAAAAATCTGCTCTCGCCTCCAGGAAGAGCCTGTGGGGCTCTGGGAAAGGCAAGCACTGAATCAGACCCTCAGCATGTTCTGGAGGACCAGCAGCCCCAGCACCTTGCCTAGGGCTGGAGACGCTCCCCGTCCTCCCACTCCGGACATGTGGTCACAGATTGAAATCAGACAGCTGAAGCCACTGCTGTGCTTGGCCCCCTGTCCTGCTCCTCCTGGGGAGGCGGCCGCTCTGGAGGGATGGTGTCCAGGAGTGTGCCGGCCCCTTGCAGCTGCCCCCAGGAYGTGGAGGGACAGTGACCCTGTGTCCAGGCTGCAACCTGAGGTGGTTCCTGCCTCAGAGGCAGCAGGGTCTGGCAGGCAGGAAAGATGAAAGGCAGTGGACAGTAACAGCCTCAGCAATCTGATTTTAATCCACCGCTGCATGTCTGTCAGAGCCCCCAACTTTCAGATGCCGAATTCCTTTTTTCACTTATTTCTTGGATAGCAGGCATCACTGTTTTCAGCAGAAGAGCAGCGCTGTGACTCATCTGAAGTTCCTCCGGGAAAGAAAACGTTTCAGCCTGAAGTTCAGCCTGTCTGCTCATGAAGAAGCAAGGCTACATCGTAAAATTATTATCCAACCTTAACCATGGCGGAATCAGTCACACCTTTCTATAATGTAAAATCGAACCTTTTGCTGACCATAGGAGGCCTTTCTGTGAGGAGAGAATGCTTTAGAGTGAGGTTAGACTTAAAAATAGTTTAAAACAGCATCACACAAGTCAAATAAAACAAGTCTTCTGCCTTTCCCAAATGACTGGCAATAGAGCAGATAATTCTGGAAGAAAGACATTCTCACAACTTAATGGCTTCAATTGCTGAAGCCAAAAAGTGGAGAGGGATCCCACAGTTATTAAAGCTAATAAATCAAGGAATGAGCGAGATCTTACACACAGAGTTGGACAGCATTTGCATTTTTCTGCCCTCAGTACTTTAAGGAAGGTTTTTTTTTCTTTTTCTTTTACCTCATCCACCTTGGGTATCTTAAAAACAGGAAAGACACTCCTGGGACTCAGAGCTTTCTATTAGATGTAATTACAGTACCTTAYTTTTAAAGGTTTAAAAGTGCATCTTTATGGGCTTATGCAGTCCCGGTAACAGTGTTTTATGTGTTTGATTGACATAAAACATGCCTCGACATTAAACATTTCCTAGAACTCAGGGAACACTGGCCCTCGCTCAGGGTCTCTCCTGGCACCCCCGAATGACGGCCACCCCGGCCCTCCTGCCTGGGCGATGCTCGCGGGCGTGTGGGGGGACCACGAAGGCATGCGATGGCAACGTGGAAATCAGCCACTCACACACGGTTCAAGAGCTCCCACTTTGTTGCTGTTCGACAAGAAACAATGTGAACGCTCAAAGAAACTGCCGTGGATTACTGGCCATTTTTCGGTTGCTGACGAAGCTCTGTTGAAGTGAATGGGATCTTTCCACGGCTTCTCCGCTGACTTCATGAGCTCCAATTAAATCACTACAAATGGTCAGCATCTATTGCTTTTAGCAGACCCAATTTGTGCAATTTGTGGCAATTCAGGATAAAGCTGCCTGTATCTGCAACAAAGTAAAAACTGCTTTTTTACCCTGAGCACAGGTTTTTGTTAGGACTCTATGGTGCTTTTTGTCTTTTCTTAGAGGGAAGCAAACTTTATGGAATATAGGAAGCTCACATCTAACTTACATTGTGAGTACGCCCACCAGAAACACAAAACCTAAGAGTTTCCCTCACCCAGTCAGAACTGGGAAAACAAACTGATCATCCAGCTGAAAGGTCCAATTTCAAATCTTTATTGTCAGAATTTCATAACAAAGAGATGGTGGCGGGGTGAGTGCAGATCAAAAATTACTAGTGGAAATTGGAGACAAACTGCAAATAATAAATTAGATTAGGAAAAAAAAGTCAGTCTGTCTGCCGATAATTCACAAATGAAGAAAGTTCATTACAAATGACTTGCCCTGCTGCAAATTTTTAGTAGCATGTGTGTACAGTACATTACATAACTTCTGCCCTGACATATTTTAAGAGAATGCCATTACTGACTGGAACTTCAACTGGCAGCTGGGAAATTGCCAGAAAACAGATTCTGAGGCTATAGGAGACGGAGGGATTTCATAAATTTCAGGAGGTAGGGAGGAGTTACAACTTCTCTCCCCCAGAGCATCCCAAAAGTCCACAAAACCCCTGAAATTAGTACCTTGACTGGACTAAATTAAATAAAGAGAAATTCTTCTCTCACTAAAACCATGACTCATGAGCACACATAAGTGCAAGAATTAGTAATTAGAAATGGGAAAAAATATGCAAACTTTTATTTTCATGATGGTTTTTTTCATACTGAAAAATAAACGTTCACAAGAAAATATCCATGTTGCACATTATATCCTATGTTTTTTCAAGTGAGAGAACTTAGATTTTTTTTGGCTTTGCCTCAACATCTTTCATCAGAAAGATATAACTTTTTTTTCCATGGGGGGAGAGGGGATACTGGAAAATTTMAAACCAAAAATCCAAAATTGCAAATGATCTTCACAAATCAAGGCAGAGAATTTCAACAGAAATTCAGTCCTCATACTACCAAACTGGCTTGTACTTCATTTATCAGAGAAGAAACAAGGAAGAAATTGGTCCTTATTTATACTGCTTTAATTTCCCTTATTTCCCTCCTCTTCTGTTTTTTTTTATTGTTTTGACTTTTTTTTATGATTACGACAGCATCTAAAGGTATGGGTCTATGTACTGGCATGAAGCACTTTCTTCCTGAAGGATTTACCATCAGTATCTTTCAGTGTTTCTTTGCATATACTGTAGAAGAACTATTTTGTTATAAGTCTAAGTTTCTCTATTCCTCCTTCTGCCTCATTTCATTTTTCTTTCCAGGTAGCTAGATTATTCCAAGAGTATTTTTGCTCTTTTCTCCCAATGCCAATATGAAGGCCTCTGGGCAGACTTTTCCTGGCCAGACTCCCTTGGCCTCTTCCTTGTGATTTTTGCTGCTGCTGTAGCAGGCCTACAGGAAGGGATGAAAGCCGGCAGGGCAATATCTTTTAAGCAGCTGAGAAATGTCTATCATAACTGCTCGCCATTTACCACAACCATGTGTGCATGTGCACAGTTTACAGTTGCGGTTTTTCCGAGGGGATTGTGGTATGGTTTTATAGGCTGCTCAAGATGTCCGTTTGGGTGTAAGTGTGTCTATCTATATAGAAATGTATATATCTACATTCTAGAAAATGCTTGCTTATTTTTTATTTACTGTAACAGCCTGGAATTAAGCTTCCTTAAAAAAAGCATATCAATTTATGACTCCCTTGTGCTTTTTTTTTCCTTTTCTGTTTCTTCTCTCCAGTGTTTCTTTTATTTTGCTTTTCCTTTTTCMCTTCAGCTTTGAGAGCCCCAGGGTTTTTTTCTCTGCTTCTTCCCATTCACTTCTTACCTTCCATACTTCTTTGTTCCTTTSCTATAAACTTACATTCTCTCCTTTCTCTTTTACTATCTCCCCTTTCATCTCTGCCTTTTTCCTTACCCTATAATTTTTTTCTTCTGTTCCTTTTAATGCTCAGCCATCTTATTTTCAGTTCTCTACACATCCATCTATTCCCTTCTATTCCTGTAGCTATTCCCTTTTATCTAACAACTCGCTGCTGAGGTAAGTCCTCTCTGTATGCAGACACCATTTCCTCACTTCCTTGAGTTTTTATACATTCTCTGTTACGGGATGCTTCTGTAGCCAGGGAGAATATAAGCCTTTGTAATATTTTCGGAGACCAGTAACAATATGGTTTGGGTTTTGGGTCTCCATTTTGCTGTAACAAACAGTCTATGTGATGCAAAACRGTTAGCTTCAGACCAGTCACAACTTTCTGTGAATGTATTTCTGCCTGGGACACAGTAGTATATGGAGCTACAAAAGACAGTAACAAGTTGTTAGAGAGAAAATGATTGCTATATATTTCTATTATGCAGATTTGCTAATTCTGTTTTGCTTTGACAGCAGTTAAAGCATAGTTGGTTTCACTATTTTAGAAACGATCATACAAGGGGATTCTTGAAACTATTTCTCTTTGAAATACTCTGTTTCACTGAGTGAAAACACTCAGCATAGACATGCTGGTTTTGATAAAGTTGTTGCTAATCCGTTTTCCAGGATGAACCCTAGGGTTCAGTCCAGACAAGGGCACTTTAATAATTATTTTTGATTCTGACTTTTCCAATCTGAAAACTAGCATTTTGGCACACTTAATTTTTACAAAAATGTATGAAGGCTTTTTTATAGCTGCAGATTTTTCAGCAGAGGTGTGAATTTTGCAGTAAATGTTTACCGAAAAAAATCTCACTCCAATAACAAAACTAAGCTTGCGTGCTGATTGCGTGGCTCCTCATCTGTACAAGTCCATAGGACTGTTAGGTCTTGAGCCAAAATTCAGGGTGCCATTCCTAGGGATGGGCAGTTAGGTCTGAGTAAATCACCTATGACATTCTGCATTGGAAAGCTTATCAAGAACTTGAAACAAAGATGATCAGATAGCACCTTAATGTAGTTTCTGGATAATAGCTTATCACTGATTTCAGTATGCTCAAGGGAATGTCCTCTCAATGAGTCCCTTTCACCAAAAAAAATTAGTCTAGTGCATTCGGATTTGTTCTGATGCTCTCAGAAGGACTGAGAGCTGTGAACAGCATAGCACCATCTCATCGCAGCGCAGGTGGACAGCACTCTCCCACCCCAGAGGAAATCTGAATGTCCCCAAGATGTCAGTGACTTCAGGAAAAGCATTGTAACTGTTAAAAATGAGAATTTAGCTCCAAGGAGCTGATTCTGCAAACACTTTAGCACATGTACAGCTTTCCTTTATGAGAAACCTCAAAGAGCCCGATAGTGTTGCTTCATGCAAATCAAGTCAGTCATATGGCAAAGTGTTTACAGGGTTTGGATCTAAATTTTGAAGTCGTTTCAGAACCCTTAAAAGTAGGCGCTAGATGACCTTAAATCCCCATTGTTTTCCAGCAAGAAAAGATGAAGAGGTTTATTCCGTATAACATATATAATGAGGTTTTACTGCTCAAACCTAATTCTGAATGCGAAATCTTTTGAGTGAGCTTGAGTGTCTGTGACTCGGAGGGCTGCAGTTGAACTCCCTGCCCTGCACAGAAGATTTAGACTTGAGGCCCAGGGGTGCCCTGCAAATCATCCTGGGGTCCTGTTCCCTCCTTGGAGCAGGCTTTTTTTAAGATAATCTGGGGAACGGGGAGCTCGTCTCAGGAAAAGAAATGGGAGCTTGATTTGTTTAGCCCAGCAAAGATGAAGGCTAAAAGAGGACAGAGCTGATATGTGTTTATCAGCAAAGGGAAAGAATAGGCTGGAGGAGAAAACTGGCACAACAACAAATAAGTGAACTGGTCAGACACATGTTTAGGTGAGAAATAATAAAAAATATTTTTAGCTGCCCAGTGCAGAGAGACTTGGAAACCACCTTCCTGAGGGTGAGATGCTGGCAAAACAAACTAAGACTGAGCTTGAAAGGGCCACGAAAATGCTGAGCGACTGTGTGTGTCACTCCCAGTCGTAGGTATGAAGTTGCCGGTGCCACGGCCAGTGCGTGGCAGCCAGCCCCTCTCGTCGCCGTCGCAGGCTGACAGTGGATGGCCCTCACCAAAGCCCTGGGCGAGGAAGGGCCAACTCGCCATGCCTCCTCCCCGGCTTCRTCCCGCTTGCCCGCAGAGAGCTGCCGAGGCCTGGCAGAGCACTGGGGTGACCAGCAACTCACCCGGACCAGGCACTGAACTTTTTCAGCGAAACGTCCAAGTTTCTGGAGATCACTCCAGGAAGAGAGAGCGTGGTAACTGTAAGCTTGCACTGACTTCAAAGCCAAGGCAGAGACATTCCTCTGGCCTTGCTCCCCAGTAAATTGCACATTAAATGCAAAGGCGAGGAGAGAGCCTGACCTAACAAAGCCTACGAAGACTGGTCCTGCTGGCCAAACAAAAGACAGAAATCTATGAAAAATGCATATTTCTTYGGTGAGGATTTTCTCAAGTACCACAGTGGTGGCAGTCACTTAAAACCAAAAACCGGTTTATGTATACAGTCAGAAAGTCTAATTTTTTAAAATAATTTTTACACTTCCATGCAATCTGATACTGTTCAGCAGCACTTACGCAGAGCCAGAAGAGGCAGAGTCATCACAGGCATTGCAGGSACTTTTATACTGGACTGCATTAGCATATTGGAGTGGGTATCCTGACATAATGATATAGAGAGAGCGGCAAAGTCAGCCAGCAACTKCTTTGTTTTGTGTATGGTAATTACAAAGGGCCTAATAGCCTACATGCACATATCCTGCGTAAGACTCTCCCTAGATGAATATAAAGGTGAAAGCAACCTTAAAGGAAATTAGCTTTTCTCCCTTTTGTTTGACGGTATCAAACTTGCTAAGCATTTTGATGCTTTTGGTCTCCCTGATGGGGACGCGGGCAGGTGGGCCTTCAGGTGACTTATGCCAGAGGCTGCAGTTTGCCCTGTTTGCTTTAGGACACAGTGACTTTTTAAAGTTCTCCTGAGGCAATTTACTTCTGCCTTGACTTTATATGCATGTCGTTTCATCATCTGAGGCCTAGTTTCATACATACGTTTATAATATGGGTTTCATTTCAATAATCTGGGAAAGTAATAAATTTAAAGCTGACTAACAGTTGTTTTATGTGGCTGCCAACCTGCCAAGTAGCATTCTTAATTATTGCCAGGAAACTAAGTGTTTTGCAGCCATGTGTTTTACATTTGAATGTAGTATGTCTTGTCAGCTCTCTCTGCTGGACTGATGGACAGGCCAGTAATTTTTGTATGCAGAGGGGACTGCTTTGGTGGGTGGCTTCTTTGTAATCAGGTAGGGATATCAACAACAGAGTGAGGTACTGGAATATCCCAAGCAGTCTCTGTTTCCCAAACCACTTTGACCCAGAAAAGGGGAGGAGGGGAGGAAAGGAGGGAAGGAGTTAAATCTGAGCCCAGAACTGTAGTATTTTTCTGTTTAAGACTGCAGGGCAACTACTTATTAAAGCTGTCAGCAAAGAAAAAACAAAAACATATTATAAATTATATATGTTAGACTAAGATGGATGACTGTTTTGTTCCTTCTGTGCAGGATAGGTTGAGACACTGCTATGAGTAGACTCTACTTTTCTTTTACCCAGACAAAACTCATTATTATCGCACCAAAACAAGCAATGGTTGCATGGCTTGTTTTTTGCAGTCTGTGTTTAGGCTCCAAGATGTTGTCCCACACTTTGGAAATTAGCCAGTGAAAGGAGGACAGAAAATGAATACTAAAAAAGGAAGCACTGACCCAAACAGTTTTGTTGCATGCATTCTGCTCTGCAGAATGCTTTGAAGTCTGAAGAAAAACTTGAATGAGCAAGTTAAGAGTGCCTTGAGGCCCTTAATTTGCGCAACCAACACTCATTTTACTGATCGTCATCATTGACCCTARAAGAATTATAAAGATCTTATTTTCTTGCAGATAATGTAAGTCTTGAGCAATTTAAAAAAATGGGATAAACATAAACACATTGTTAAAAGCAAATTTTTGTGTTCAATGTTTGTGTTCATTTTTTCTTTAATAAGTTACATGCAGCAAGACAAATGCCAGTGAAAGAAAGGCTCATCTCATGAGTATGTGGGGCAATGCTGTAGGATATTGTTCCCCCTGCACACACGCACCTAATTTTAGAACAGTTCCCATTTTTCTCTAATGTTGCAGAAAAGTCTAATAGTGTTTACTGGTCTTTTTCTTCAAGTAATTTTGTTGTTTTGTTAAGGAGGGATTAATTAGYGAATCATTATTCCCATTTTGGCATATGAAAATCTGGAGTGTGCTTTTATCCATCTCCCAAGAGTGCACATTGGCACCATAGCAGAGGATGTGGAAGAAGCGTTTTTCAAAGAAGCAGATGTGGCAGCTTCAGGAGCATCTGTATTGGTGCATTTTGCTGAAGGATTTCCACTAATCATTTCCTGCTCATCCAAACAGTCCCTCTGGCTTCTCACAGGTGAGGCCTGCCTTTTTGACACTGAACTCTCTAGGGAAAATTATAATTAAAAGCCATGTGGCATTTCCATTAGTTATTGCAATTTCCAACTCTTTCTCTGTTTCTTCCCAAATAAATGAATTTATCCTGAAGTTTCACATGCTGTTTCCTATCTCAGGGCAACAATTTTCCAAGGAGATTGTGGGTGTGGGCCACTGCTGAAAGTTGCAGCTTAAAATCCTGTTCCCACTAAAGTCAATAGAAAACCCCTGCTGACTTCAGTGAGGACAAACCCGTTCATAGGACTTTAAAGTTTTCCTTGACATTCCTTGAAGAATTTGAGATCTGTGTTTTTGTGTCCATCAGCTATCTAAGTGCATGGTTTGGCCTATTCATCCCAGATTTTTGGAGGGAACTTTGCAAAGAGGTTGCATGGAAGYGCAAGACACCAGCAGATGCAGAAAGGGACCGAAGGGAAGAATCAAAGGCAGGAGGTCACAGAGGAGGCTGTCAGTGCCCAGGGACAGCTGCATGCATGGCCAGTTAGCATGGCAAGTGGAAAGGGAAAAAAGGCATCTTTTGCCTGACCAGCACCTTGAAGTTTGAGTTACATTTTCATTCTGTGCTGGCCTAACTCTGCTGCTATTTAGATCATTAGCTAAACCTGATACTGTGTGAAAATATCTGCTTAACCATTTAAAACTGGTACCAGGGCTTTTAAGCCACCGTACTGCCAGGCTTGCCTCTAAGCAAGTGGTCTGCAGACACTGCAGAGCCGGCCACCATTGGCGAGCTGCTGCCAGTCTGGGATGTTGCTACTTGACTTCACTCCCTAAGCTGAAGGGGGATAAGAAAAGCGGGTACAAATTGTCATTAAACATGCAGTGCAGAGAAAAATGAAGCACAGCCTGATGCCGAGTCTGGAGACACAGCAAGGAGTTGGCTTTGGGCTACCCAAAACAACACAGCCACTTCAATGTCCTCTGAACTTCCACGTCACTGGAGACACTGCTGACGTGGGACTTTCTTCTCTCCCTTCTTTAGAAAGAATCACTTAATGGCCTAGTTCATCTCAGGGAGGAAGAGAGATGAAGGCCCATATGCTGCTCTCTGCTTTTAAGGCAAACCAGTCACCCCAGCGGCCTCAGCAGAGCACAGCCTCTGCTTGCGGGGAGCAGAGGGAGCAATTTCTTCCTCAAACACCAGTTGTCTTGGTATTTCAGAGCTAAGCCAGATTACACCAAAGCAAACACAAAAGCCATATCCACTTGTATAAAAAAGCATATCTAAAATTACTCCCATGTGTGAGGTGCTGCTGCATGACACTAAGTGCGGCAGCCAAACCAGTAACAGTTAAATTCTCCGGATCCCCATAAAAAAAGCACAGTACACAAATACACAGTAAATGAAATGACTGAATTAGAAGCAGAGATAAGTGAAGGACAGCACTGCGCTGCTCTGTGCTCAATTTCATTGCCAAAGTGCTGAGGCTTTTTGCCACTTTCAGATAAAGGGGATTTTTACACATTTACTCGTTTGCAAGTTTTCCCCAGTAAAATTTTTGGCAACCGCTAACTACCTTCTACTGTCTTGCTGCATCACTAACAGCCCAGACTATTCACTTTAATTGTTTGTCCCCTGGCCAGCTTCCCAATGAAATGGAAGCATTCGTTTGCTTTTAAAGTTTAATTTTTACTACTATTGCTAATAGAAAAATCCCTCAGGCCTCAGTGATGTGTAGGTGAAATTCACTGGCAGTGAAATCTCTTGATGACATGTTTGTTGAACCAGGCGTTATAACTAAATAGGGCAGAACTGTTTGTCAAGAAATCTGAGCAACCCAAGCTCAGCTCAGCTCATCTATCCCATAAAGGACAGTAGGAAATATAGAACAGAATGAAATAAAATATCTTATTTCACTCCAAGTTATCCCAAGTTTGGTTGTCAAAGATGTCATCAAAAAGCCTATTGATTTCTTATCATTCTTTTACCCTAGGCAAAAATAACATTTGGGGGTTTAAAACAAAGTTTCACTGTTTGGGTTTYTTTTTTTCCTTTCAGTATCAGAGCCTATGGTTTTCCCTAAGATGGACAGATATCTGACAGAGGCATCCAGATTAGATGTCACGCTGCCAGACAGCACGATGCGGTCAGCGTACTGGCACAGTGAGCCTGCTGCTGCCCTGAGCACCCCAGCACTCATGGGGCCAGTTCCCCCCATGGATGACATGGTGCACCATACCAGTAAAAGCTATGTAAAAAGCAAATGTACCTCAGAGGTGCACCTCTAAAGAAAAAGGATGCCACTTCAAGGCAGTGGCTTCTTTCTTGTGGTACCCCCCAAATATTTATTCCACCATTGTTGTCATGTGATCGAGTTAGGGGTGGGAGTTCACATGAGGATGAGGAATGACTAATTCCCAAACCACGGCCCTGGCTTCTCCCTCCCCACCCCAGCCTGCCTGTCTTGGCTTTTCACGTCCTATTGCGCTTTCACCAGGGGCTAGACTGTAGCGAYGGCCCATGCTGCCTTGTAACCTTGTCTTTCCTTCCACCCTTTGAAAATAGCAACAGAAGAGGTGAAAGCCTTCAAACCTGGCACACAAAAAGCAGGAGAGGATATGTGAAGGAGAACCCGCTCGCCTGCGGAGAGGGGGAACTGACAGGCCTGTGATGTGGCTTTCAACATGTCAGTGTCACAAGAGCACTAGACAGATCTCTGCCGTGGTGCAGTCTTCATGTAGCGAAGGCAAGCTTGTTTTTAATAGACAACATATTGGGCCTATAGCCCTGATTAAATCTCTCTGTTCTCTTTCCTTTTCCCTTCCCCTGTGGGCTACCTTGTGATCGTCTTGGCAAATCTTAAGGAATACAGATGTAGCCCTAGCATAAACAAAAATATGGCACATTAGCCGCGCAGGCTGCTTTGAAGATAAAGAGCGACTTTAAATTCCACAATCCTGAGGGCTCTTGTCGCCTTGAAATCTGATTTCAAAGCTCAACACCACTGAAAYGTCTTGTTGAGAGTGATGACAGCAGGCAGTGAAGTATACACTGTATTGTCACCACCTGTGATTGGTGGCAAAGTGCATAGTTTAGCTACCACATACTGACTCTCTAGCTGTGGGCTGCCTGTAATAATGCAAACAATAACTGCTGGCTAATTTCAGTCCTGTAAGTGTGGTGATGAAGTATTACATGAACTCAGAAATCATGGGAGTTAAGTGGATGGAGTCTGTTTTCACAGTTTTCAAGGGGTGCAGAGAATCTTTATGGTGTCAAAGGGTGCGGGAGAAAAAGAGAGGAATGCATTCCTCTTAATTTAATAAAAACAAAAACCAGCAATTGATAAAAGATCAAAACATATATAGTGAGTGTTCCAGAATGATGCTGTAAACACTAATGGTTTTCTCAAGGAGGGCATATATCCGTGAGATAAACTCAGAGGACCTGACACTTCAGCTGCACAGTACCATGCAGGACACCAAGCAGATACAGAAGGAGCAATACAACAAACCAGCCYTCGCTGAGATGTAACCCTACTGCCTGCCTGCCCACATGGGAGCTACATCCCTTACCCTAAAAAGCATCTGCCCTCAGATGGCAAATGGGTGACTGGCAAGAAGTGCACAGACTCCAGACTACACCCAATTTCCACACCCAAGCAGCTCTTCGTTTTCTGAGATTATCCTGCTTGTGGATTCCCAGTGCTGAGGAGCCTGGCTCCATCCAACCAGGGCCTCCTCCAAGGGACAGACAGGCCCTGTCGGCAGTGCTGCCACCTGCATGGTTTGAGGGCTTGCTATGGAGGGCCATTTGTGTGTTCGCCTACCACAGTCCGAAAGGCAAGAGTGTGGGGAAAAACACAGTGGAGAGACACTTGAAGTTGGCCTGAATTTGGCTGTGTTTGCTAGGGTGCGATGGCTGACCTGGGACTTGGAGGAAGCAGAGGCAAAGGGAAGCTGGGGAGGAGCGAGGGACAGGAGGAGAAGGTTGTATTAGTAGTTGCCGTTCTCCAGGTCAAGGAGGCAGTGGTCTAAGTGTGCATGTACACAGCATTTGGGAAACCTTGACTTGCTTGGGCATGGTGCCATAGAGACGCTTGAGGCCTGTTTCAGTGCTGCACCTCTGCTGCTCAGGTCTCCCAGGGCAGTGGAAAGGGTTGTACGATGGCAGACCCTCCCGCGGCTTGGCAGCACTCAATCCATGTGGAGACACCCATGTCTACGCTGCTGCTGTCTCTGCACCATGCTCCTCGCCATGCCCTGGTGGCCAGGGCTCTTTCAGGGGCTGGGGCATTAACATGATTCGTGACAGTGACTTTCTACTTCCAACAGGAGAGGTGAAACTTTTCAGTCAAGAGCATTTTCCACTGACTTCAACAGAAACAGAATTTTACCCATTCATTTACTTATCTATGAATGAAAATTAATTACACAGAATTCCTCGGAGGCTTCTTGAAGGAAGACTCTCAGGAAGAAAGAATAGTGTCTTCTGACTCTGTTTTAAGAGGAAAATCAAGAACAATGCATAAGGATGAAGAACTGTTGTTGGAAAAGCAGGCAGATAACCAGCCTATGTTATCACTGTTGCCAAGATTGGGACAGCAAGAGGTTGACAATGACATGATGAGACTGTAATAGACATCAGCCCATGGGAGCATGATCTCTGATCTCTTGCTGATGAAATAAACTTGGACTCATACCCATCTTCGAGACTAGGTAAGATAACTGGACCTAAATGAGACAACACCCACACCATAGTTACCATGATAACTAACTACCTTTCTTCCAAGATTAGGAGAATTTCTGCTTCTGAGGACTCATTAACTCTGACATAAGATACCAATGGAAATGCAATACTTCTTCCATGCTCATTCTACTTCTAGATATTAAGGCAGTATAACCTGTAAACCCCAAACACACATTACCTAACTTTAGAGAAATCCATAGGGTGTTGGAAAGCATATATTTCTGCTTTATCAAAATCCTCAGAAAGTTATTCAGCAGTCTTTTCAGTTACAAATGAAATAATTTTATTTTTCCCTACTAATATCACAAATATATTCAGTGATTTACAGCAGACAAAGGTCCAGTGCTATGGAGCTTGTAATCTAAACAGACAAGGAGGAGATGAAGGGAAAAATGCTAAATTTGACAAAGAAGGAAAATGGAACATGTTTTTCAGTGTCTTTGCTCTTGCCCACTTGTATTCAGTATTGCAGGGGGCTTAAAAKGGGCTGATGGAGTACTGATGCAAGCAGAAGTCCTATGGCCCAATATTTACCAAGCAACAGGAGGTCTGTGGACAAGGAGGAGCACACACCTTACATACCACCACTTCTCTCTAGTAGTAAACTACTCTGTAGTAGTGGGGGAAACCAGAGCAGGAGCAGGGAATTTGGGGAAAAGAGGTTAAACCCTCTAAACCTCTTTTTCTGCTCTCCACCATAAATCTATTGCTGGCGGTTAAAAGCCATAGGAGATGTATGCTGTAAGAAAGTAAAAAACCCTGAAGGTTAAAGCATGGCAGAACTGATCAAACAAACAGTTTGAACCGTAGTGAACCATGCGGAAGAAAAACTATCTCAAGCCGGTTAAAAGGTCAGCAGAAAGATCTTGCCATTTTGGGAATGCCTGTCCAGGCAAACACTAACMGATCCTTGGAGCATGACCCAGGGAAGCATGCCTCATCTAACGTGAGTGAAGGTCGCCAGGTGCTTCATTTTCATGGTGTTGTGTTATTCTGTGGCTGATACTAAACACTGACGATACCAGATACTTTCCTTTTTAATGAGCAAAGCCAAACAGCAAGGAGTCTTGTTTGTTACAGGCTTCAAAAATTGTTTGGCTCTGAAAGTGCAATGCCCTGTTTTCTTAATTTGCAAAGCATGTTGCGAAGGTCCGTTGACAGGAATCTTGCACTCCTGTAGTACCTTCATTCTGCTACCAGGAATTTTGACAAATGTGTACTGATAAATTGTCAGTCTTTGCAAACACACATGCTCATTAAACTTYTCACACACAGAAGGACTCCTGTTGACTTCTGTGGTACTTGTACATGCAGATGCCCCCTTCACCTTATAGCTTTTATCTGTCTTTTTTAACACAGTGGAGGAAATAAGCAAAAAGCAAAATTTACCATCCCAAAAGTTAATACTTAAAAAGATATAATTTGTGAGTTTTATCTCTAAAGAATAATAATAATGACAGTGGCTTAAAAATGAGCAAGCTAAAAACAGCTGGGAGCAACCTTGAAGCTTATTTGCTGTTTTTTAAAAATAAGCTATTAAATTCTTCAATAATCAGCCAGACCCAGAAATCTTGGTTTTGAATAAAATGCCAAAGGTTGTGACAGCTGACAGCTGTCTGCAAACCACCTTCTCCTTGGTCAGTCAGGAAGTCTCTGCCAGGATGGAAAATAGTAAACCAGTTTTCCTACTGYTCAGGTTGTATTTTACATCCCAAACTATTTTTCCTGTCAGAAGAAGCTGACATCTTCTCTAAGGAATCTGTTCATTTTCAGTCTTCCTTGCAACCTGAGATTACATTAAGTTTTTGCTGTTGCATGTTTCTTTATCTTACTCTAGTAACTAGTGGAGAACTGGAAGAGAAAGCAGTTTTCCAGTCTCAGGGGTTAGGAACTGCGAAGTAGTTTTGTTAAATCCTAACCTATGACTGGTAATTTTGGCCATTTCAAGGTTCCCTAGGAGAATTATTGTCTTCTGAAATATTTTAAATAGCTGGCTGTCCACAGCTTTTCCTCTTCTCAAAAAATGGATATATTATCATTTTAATGTCTACTGCTGCTGCTACTGGGAGCAATAAACCTCAGTCATGTTCTCCCACTGCATATGAATCAGTAARAAATACCTAAGGCTGAAATATGCCCTGAAAGTTTTTAAGTGACAATTTAAAAATAAAGGCAGTGAACAAACACTGAAAACACGAGGCTGACTTAACAGCAAAGGTGAGGTAGATCTCACCTAGCCTTAGTCATCAAAAAGTTTGGCAAATGGACTGGAGCAGTCACCTAGGCTTGCTGTAAAAGGAGAGAGAGAAATGCATCTCCAGAGGACAATTCATCTATTTATCTTAAGGCAGAAGGAAGCACCCTCAGCAATACTCAGGTCTCCATAGAGGGAATGTATGTGACTTCTATGTACACATCTCCCCCTCCCTATGTTAGCCACCTCATGAAGCATTGCTTCAGCATCAGTATCTTTCTGAGGAGAAAGAGGTTTCAGAAGTGCATCAGAGCGCTGAAGAAGCAGTGTTACATGCCCCGTTATTGCTCAGTTTTATGTTCGGTGACTTGCCAGCTGYGGCTCAGAGCACATCCACTGTCCCACGCTACTGCAGCCAGGAGCTATGGGGACAGGTGAGGACAGACGTGCGATGCCACACTCCCTTTGCTGCCTGTGATTCCTCCGTTTAGAGAAGTGCAAAGTGTCATCTGAGGTTAGGAGTGTGGTTCACCTTGCACAAAATAAGATCAAGCTACAGTTTGCTCTTCCAAAGCAGAGATTCATTTTCACTGAGTCACTGCTAGCAAATCTAAAGGGAAAACTAATGAAAGCACTAGGGAGGCTGGCAGATTTGTCTGTCTCTTACCTACATGTTGCTCACACTGTCCATAGCAGAAAGAATTTATCATACAACTAACTGCTCCACCTCTTCCCATTTATTGGCAGTTAGTCTGTGAATGACTGTAACAGAGGTGTTAGCTGCTTTTGAAACAGGTAATGGCACATTTTTTAAATCATGCAGGTATTTGGCTTGTCCTGCAGCTCTTGCTTGAGTAGTTTGATTGCCTTCAGTAGGCAACCTTTACTGGCCGGGGAGGTCTTCTCATTTCTGAGAACTGTGGGATGATATCCTGAAAACAGATCCAAGTGGCACTAAAGATTTACCTTCAAACTTCTAGCAATACTCTTCTGCCTGCTGTATTTGATGCTCTCTAGCTTTTTGAATGGCTGAAAAATTTAATATTCAGTTGCTTTACATTAGGAGTATTTTGAATCAGAGGACTGAAAATCGCAAGCACTTCTTGACTCCAGCACTGTCACCCTGAAGGCAATGGGGATTGCCATACTTCTGTGAGCACTTGCAGGATCAGGCTCTTAAACTGCAACAGTTTAATGACAGCCTGGACAATTACCTTTTTATACGAAAGAATTTGGGGGAAAAGCAGTCCTCATGCCTGACTCACGTATTGAGCTGCTGTTACCACTGGAGAGGTCTGAAAGGAAGAGAGGTTTTGTCAGTTGTGCTTAACAGAGTGACTCAGCTGTGAGCATTTCAAAACAATATTTTTCTTCAGAAGGCCTTTGGCTTCATGGACAGTGGAAGAAGTGACTCAGAAAGGCATTTGCCTCTCTCAGCTCTCCTATTAGCAGATCTTAATGCCTTATGCTCTTAATAGAAGGGAAAGTATTCTGGAATTCCTGCAAAATAACAGAAATACTATTCTCCAGTCCACCCTTTTACTATGTAAAAGAATACACTAAACTAAATCTGATTATGTAACCCCCTTGGAAAGGGTATGCAGAAGAATGCTCCCTGCTTAGCTCAAGTCAGATCAAAAGCAGTTCAKCTGTCTCATATATCATTATAGCTATCACTTAAAAACATAGTACGTATAACTACTTGCTCCCTTGATGAGCCTTTTGCATGGTAGGAGGGAAACTGTGGGAAGCAGGAGGAGGAAATAAGGACCAAAATCAGCTGTGGTATAAGTAACTGACATATTTGGCACCATCTGTGCAAAGATGGCAAGTGGAAAAAAGTAGTAAAAGGAATTAACAATGATTTGGGGTATGGTTGTTATGCAAAAATGACTCATTTGTGTCTCCTTGAAACTTTCTTTTGCCTGGGATGGTTCCTGTTTAAAATTGGTGTGGTATATACAAGTACTCTCCAACAGTGCAGATTAAACATGGCTTTTTTATACAGGGGATTTATTTCAGAAGAATCACAGCCCTTCATGCTTTAAAAGAAAGATTTACTTCACTTCCCTAATTTACATGTCTTCACTTACAAAAAACAATTCAAAGTAATCCTAATGTTTGACTAGAGAGGAGGGAGGCATTACATTCAGAAGGGAAACAGATTAACCTCTTGAAGATTTGTCCTCAGATGTGTTAAATATCAGGTATATTCCATATGGAAGAAAAGCTTGATTTTTGACAAGGACTCTGTGGTTCTAATATTTGTATGTTGTTTTTACTATAGCAAATGTTTTCTAAATAAACAGTCATTTCCATATAGGCCTTTCTTACTGTATTTAGGTCAACATTTTTGATTATCTGTAGATCTGTTTGTAGTTTAATAAAAGTGCTTGTAATAAATCCAAGTTGCAAGGTGAATGTACTTATAAATTTGCTTGTAAGTATAAACATATTGATGTTTTAAAACAATATAGTCTCGGTGACCTTAGCTTAGATATAAGGCTCCAAATATAAAAAGTAAAAAAGATTCCAGTGCATTAACTTTATCACAGCCCATATAGTCATAGATTGTTATTATTTTCACCCATAGGTCAATTAAGAGATGTCCTGAGGAGGAGGAGGATGGCTCATAACAAAATTGAAAGTTCTTTAGAGTTGTGCATTTTGTCTGAAAACATTGTGGAGTCTGCTAGTGGATAAGCTTTGCATTACTCAGAAAGCGATAAATGTTCGCCAGTGAATGTGCAGATATTTTTTGAAGGTGCTCTTCTGTCATTATGGTTGTTATAACTTTGATAAACTCATATTTTCTAGGCATTTGAAGAAAGTTTCATAATCTGAAGAAATATTATCATTTGTTGCTAAAAATTCCATTGATCACACATTTGTCTGGCTCAGTGAACCTTTCCAGCTGTAACAACAAAAAATACATATCTGCACAGACTTATGTATGGGTATGTATATATTTTATATATATACACACATTAATGTATGTATAACTCTACCTAAATGTACACATGTATGTATGTGTGCAGGTATCTACCATAATATTTTTTTCTTCTTTCTCCAAATCATTTTCACACCCATGTAATTCCACTTAAGCTAAGTCATGTGCCATGATGCTAGTGTGAAAAAGCATTTTTACATTAGATAGAACTGGCTTGATTCTGCACATAATCAGCCAAAAGAAATGCTTTTCCCTAATGATGGTGAATACTGTCATTGCTCAGAATAGTGCTTAGTAAAAAGATTGAGACAATTTTTTTTCCCCAGAAAACAATTGTTTGATCACTAGAGGGATTAGTAAGTGAAAGTAGTCAGTGAGGAATAAAATACTATGCTTTGCTAAGGCTAAAGTGCTTCACATTCACTATCATTTTGAATTTTAAAATTGAATTTGGCCGGATAAGAGCGTCATCCCAAATAAAAGCTACAAGTATCCATCCTATGTTTAGGTGAAACGAAACACCTTCTGTAGGCTTTCAAAGGCACCTAATTACATTGGTCACTTGCTCTAGGAAGACACTTAACAGTTAAAAGCTCTTAAAACACTTAAACTTTAGACACAAATTGGAAGACTGAGTTAGACAGTATGGATCCCATTTCAGGGAAGGTTATTGAAAATATCAGATTAACAAGGTACAGCATCTTCTAGTCACTGCTCAAATGAAATAAGACACTCATCTGCTATTCAGTAACATAATATCCTGTATAAGTGATTTTAAAAGCTAACCAGACAAAACTAAAACAGTTCCTCTATGGGAGCTCTACTTCTACTATGGAAATGCATCTGTTTGGTTACCAAGGTATGGGAAGGGGCCGCATTAGATCGTTAAATATTGAAACATCTACCAATGTCAAACATTTCAATTAAACATTAATTTACTGAATGTTGTAGTATTAAATACATATTGCTATAAAAGCAAGCTGGAAGAATTTCACAGGATCATTTGGGGATGAAGAAATGGTATTAAAAATGCACCTATAACATCTCATGTACTTGACCCAAGCATTTTCAAATTATCTTTACTTAGTTCAGAAACTTCATTAGTAGATTTTACAAACTAGCAGGGGGAAGAAGAGCAAAATTGCTGGGTTATATCTAAAGCACTGCTCAGTRTAATGCACTCAGGTAAATAAAAGCTTTTCTTTCAGAGAGAAGCTATATTTACCACTACCATCATCCCTGACATTTATTTACATCAAAACATCAAGACACAAAACGCTGGGTCTAATGTTAAGTGTATCCTTCATCTGGACATATTTCACAATGCATACAGATATTTCACATTGTCAGTGATGACAGCTTTTCCTGCTAAAACAAGTATTTGGTTGAAGTGCATTTATCAGCATTCAGCTTGGCAAAATGGACTAGATAGCTTATTTTTACCCGTGTGCATGAACAAGGAAGGTGTTGTAAGCACTGGACTACGGATTGCTCCTTCTCGGCTAGAAGATGGGTAGTCAGGACTCATCCTCTGAGATCCGTACTAATGTTTTTCATATGGTTGAGAGTTCAAGACACAAACTGTGTGCCCAGGGAAATTGGGGGAGTAGATCACTGGGGGAGATGACAGCGGTCCCAAAGTCCCTTCGCTTTGTTGTGGGGGAGAAGGGTCAGGTTTGGAGCCGAAAGCCAGCTAAGCCTGGTGATGCTGGGTTCAACAGTCCTTCGGGGCTCGGGATACTGCAGCCTTGAAGTCAGCCTTGCAGCAGAGCATCCATATTGGAGCTTTGCTCCCACTGTTCATGGTCAGTGGCCCATGACACTGAGGGCATAGGTTGACGTTCCTGGGGTAAAAAGTTTGAAATCTTGTTTGCTGGTGAATCAAATTGCACTTTGTCAGGCAAGGAAATGGAAGTATTTGAGGGAAAATGTATTCCAAAAGCAGAATGTTAAAATCCACCACTGTACTTTTCTACTCACACACCATTGGATAGATGTGAATAATTTTTAATATTTATTTGTCTTCTGTATTTTTGATCACAATGCTAAATAATTGTTGGTACTTGTATATTTCTCCTAAAATAACGCTAGGGGAACTACAAATCACTGCATAGAAACTTCAGTTACCAGCAAGAAAATTTTCTTCTTTATGTGTAGTACATGTGAGAGGGAAATAGTGCTAGAAAACACCTAGATTGCATTATATTTGTATGGCAAAGAATATCATTTAGTTTGCTAGTTGGAGTCTGTTTCGAACTGTAACAACAGCTTAACTCTGATTTTCATAAACTTTCCATAAACACAACTATGCAAAATTACATATATAAGGACCTATTTTGTAGACTTCCGTAAGTTTATAGGCATATAACACATTTCCTCCCATCCTTTGCTGTGCTCACCTCTAGCTTCACACACATTAAGGTGAATGAAATTTGCTTGTCCTGAAATGGATGTCCAGCTTTTCAGACTGGATTAATTGTCCTGCTTCATAAATTGCTAGCTTATTTGACTCCCATATGGCTTGCCACTCACAAGGGGGAGGGGGGAAGAAACTGTAGTTGTTCTGCTGTTTATTTTTGTGGAATGTCTTTTCTAACTTGGCACCACCAGCAAGATTGCTGTTATCAGCACTCAAATACCAGTCACTCCCTTATGAAGCAAGAAAAGATACACCGAGCAGTCCCAGGGACCAAGGAAACTTTGGCATTTCATCAGTTTCAGGGCTAGAATTTCACTGTCAAGCTCACTATCTGCTGGGCACTCATAGATAAACAGTAGATAGAAGCTCACAACACATTCCTTTCATGTTCACTAATTTCAGAAAGAGACTCTGCAGTCTAACACCAGCACATCCCTTGAAGTCCTATCTCTCTGCTTGTATCTTTGGCAGCCATGTAGTAATTAGTAAAACAGAGCAAAGATATTTTACACCACTCTGTCCACTCAGCTGTGCTGTTATGAACAAATGCTGCAAGTTTTGGCGGGGAACGGCATCTCACRCTCTGTGCTTGGATTATAAATCCCTATTTACATCTGAAATTCTTTTAAATTAATTAAGATTTAAACTATAACTTCAAACGATAAAGAGCTCTTGCTATGGTAATTTATAGCTTTAGGAACTAAGTAAGTTTATCTCCTCCGGATTTAATGGAAGTTTAAGACAACATATTAAAATTGAAATTAAGATAAATAAAATCATGTTATCACTGCCTCCTCTTAGTGAAATTAAATAACATACTGTGAGAAAGTACAGTTTCTTTATAGCTATCTTAGAGGGGGTTGCCTTTATATAATATTTATCCTCTCCTCTTGGTAACCTTCTTATAACATTCTCTCCTCCCGGACTAGATTCTGCCACCCTCACTGCAAATAATAGGCATATCACAAATGGTCTTGCTGTTTGCAATTGGCCCATCTCCAGAATAAGATACTGCTCAATATGATGAGCAGAAAGACAGCTAAGTCTTCAAGTCTTCATTGTCAATAAGGCATTGTGGGTATCATATATACATGCATTACATATATATTATACRTATATATTATACATACACACATATACACACACACACACATGCACACACACAGCTTTTATATCATATATAACAGATGTTTAGGCCTTCAATGATATTACCAACTTCATAGGCCAATCATTTGTATATTACTGTGCTGAAAAACTTCTTACTTCATGAATCAATCTGACAAATACAGTTGTAACTTTGTATTTCCTGAGCATCTCCACAAGCTGGAAGATACTCAAGATTCAGTCTGAGACTTAAGTAAGTAGCTTCTGTTTTCCATGGTGATTTTAGATTCAATTATGAATGAGTCCACAGTAGTGCTTATTGTATATTAGAGTCATGTAATGGTTATAATTGGCAAAATAGAACAACTTGTATCATATATTTAATTTGCAAATGCATCATTCTGCAGTTTCACTGCAAAACTTATGCTGCAGAGATGAAAAGCATGAACTAGAAGAGGAAAGTGAAAAAATCTCAAAAATTATTAAAGAAGGAACTTGAAGAAGGGCATTAGAGGAGGCTTAACCCTGTTTATAACTTACTTCTGTGCAACTAACGGGGCCAAATTCAACACGGGTTGAAGCAGATACCTTCTGCTTGAGGAAAGTTGCATTTTGCTTAGACTACATTGTCTTCCTTTAGCATAAAATACTAGAGAAGGTAAAAGTCCCACAGCTATTGAATGCCAAGTCAGCATGAGCTACTCTCTACTGCCACGTACACCATCCCACAAGTTGCGGGCTACTTTGTCACCCSCCTAATTTGGCCCTTTTATTTCTGAAGTGAGAGAGATAAGGGCACTGTGGAGCCATTCCTTCTGGGTCGTGGGGAAGAGCATTCCCCTGGCAAGAYGCCAGTTCCAAGGTCTAGTCACACCTCTGACTTCTCTGTGTAAATAATGCAGGAATCCGCGTGCTTCCCCTTTATTCTGTGAGATGGGAGGGCAATGGTATTTGCTGGTGTAAACGAGGAGATGGATGAAGCATGGTGGCAGTTTGAGCCATTCAGATTCTACTGGCCAGTGTTCATCTAAAAATGCTTTACAATTATCTACCAAACACCCTGCATTAAAAAAGAAGAAGAAAAAAAACCCTGAGCAGATCAGCTCAGGCCGACCAGCAGATAATTCTTTCAGCTCCTTCTAATGACTCTAATTTACAATGGATTACTCTTTTTAAAGTATTGCAAATCAAGTCACAAGCTTGGCAGTGACAATTCCTTTCTCTTCTCTGATCAAATATATTTGACTGTACATTCAGATCTGCAGCAAAACCTTCAGAACTGAAAAAAGAGTCTCATTGGCTATTTCATATATCACTTTGCCCCCTCACAGCCATTAGGTAGAATACAAGGATACGTCATCTATTGCGAAGGTGCTTGTCATGATCGTCCTGTCTTTTATTTACTGTCCATTTTAAAGACTGGATCAAGACCTGGACAATAGTATCGCACATAAGAGCACTTTGCATGTTTGCTTTTTTTTTTTTCTGTTGAAGTTTAGGAACACTGTTCCCAAGCTGACTGTAGTCGTTAGAAGTCTTTAGCTATCCTGCTTCCACACGGAAGAAGAGAGATGTTCCTAGGGAAGGCATCACACATTTTCTTCTGTCTGCTCTGAAAATAACACCATTAGTGGTCTGGTAGGATGAATGCAATATATTTTTCATATTAATTTGCAGACTGTGAGGGTCTGATCRAGCTGCTTGTGACATATGAACCTTCTTGAGTCGGATAATGAATTACAGCCAAAACCTTGCTCATCTGAGGAAAAATAATCAAGGCAACCGGCTTTCTGCAGTAGATAGCAAACAAATGTTCTTTTTAAGCTTTTACTACAAGCAGGTCAACTATCCAGATCAAGGGATGAATAAGAAGGAGTGGTGTCCAAGAAAAAAATCTCTCAGCTAAACCAATCACATATTTCACAGTTGGCAAAATAGGATTGTGTCTGATCAGTCCCACAGGAACTTAATTAAACCATCACCATTCACTATCCATCAGTCAATATCTTCCAGCAACGGCAATGCTACTTGTCCCTTCTAGTCAGAGGAATGTACCTGCCTGTGTAGTAATCACCTCAGCCTCTTCCTTATGGGTTTACAGATTTTGATCTCTCAGCTTTCCTTTATATCGCCAGTCTCAGGAAAGGTGTGTGGTAGGCATGCAAACTAAAACTAAGGAATGTTTTAGATGGCACTAGTCACTTAAAAAAAAAAAAAAAAGTTTCCAAAGGAAATCACAGAATCACAGAATCACTGAGGTTGGAAGGGACCTCTGGAGATCATCTAGTCCAACCCCCCTGCTCAAGCAGGGTCACCTAGAGCACATTGCACAGGATTGCATCCAGGCGCGTTTTGAATATCTCC
>NW_020448208.1:1328790-1398190 GCF_003343035.1 Apteryx rowi | reverse complement strand
TCCCTGCATACTCTGACAACGTTCCTATATTCCTCCCAAGTGGCCTGTCCCCCTTTCCACTTTCTGTATACTTCCGTCTTCTGGTTGAGTTTTGCCAGGAGCTCCTTGCTCATCCATGCAGGTCTCCTSCCYCCTTTGCTTGACTTCCTACTCATAGGGATGCACCGCTCTTGAGCCTGGAGGAAGTGATGYTTGAATATTAACCAGCTCTCTTGAACACCCCTTCCTTCTAGGGCCCTCACCCATGGGATTCCTAAAATAAAAATAGATACTTATTATTTATAGATATAGATAGATATATATAGATAGATATATATAGATACTTATTATTTACCAGTAACACATATTGTGGGCAAACTGTTTGACACATTTTATACTTATAAACATAAGATGCCTGTGAATGCATGATGCACACTAACCTGGCATTTTGGCATTTTTTAATTCTAAGAAGTGTAAGTTTCAAATCAGGATTTAGATTGTGTCATATTCACAGTTTGTCACAACACAGTTCTTCGCTAGCAGTATCCAGGGAGTTAGGTCTGTCTGATAACATTACACAAAAATGCTGAGTGAATCTTCTGCTGTACTTCCATCTGCAAAGCAACGGTTACCTCATTGTTTTGAGGGTGGGTTTTTGTGTGTGTTTTTCCAGGGTGGAGTGAATCTAAGTAACAAATTTGCTCCAAATCAATTGCAGCACTAACATGTGACATGAATGTGTGATGGGGCACACTCTAAATCGTGAGTGGGAAGCAATTATGGACACACACAGGCTGTGTCCTTTAAATGGAAGAGCCTTAGGTCGTATGTTTCATATGCTTTATAAAGAGGTAGAGCTGAATGACTTCTGTTCCCACATTTGCTTTTTTGGGGGACGACCAAAAAATATAAGGAGAGCAATAAAGACAAGCCGTTACAGTCAGCTTCATTCTCCTTCTTTAACACTATAAAACAGAGAGAATCAAGATGAGGCTTTACAGCAAAGGGAGAGACATTTCTGTTACATTTGACTTCCTATTAATCAATCCATTTAAGGCTAAGCCCCAACAGGCAAAAGTGGAAGTCGTTTACTGCATCAGGCGTGATATGTGAGGTGGCATGAGAGAAGGAATCTATTCTTTCCTGTTTGCAAGGAGAAAATAATCTGACTGTTCTAACAGGAAAGTGGGACATTTTTACATCTGGAAATTGAGCTTATTAACATTGCACTATGTTCCTTTATTTCCAACGCGTTGAGTGAGAATCATTCCACTTTGGAAAATTTATCACTTAAAATGTATTAGCACTATTTACCTAAATCTCTGTGAATTCACAACTTCCATTCTGCTTCAGTAATGAGGGGACAAACAGGGAAGCCCGGGGCTGAGTCCTGCACTCTGTCAGTATCTGGCACTTGTCTCTTAATGAGGAACCTTACAGACTCTCTGCTATTACTGCAGAAGGAAGGAAGTGCTAAAATTGCCAGCAATAATAAGGCATCTCGAACTCTCTGGCTTATGGAAGAGGTCTAAACAGCTACAGCTTGGTAGCATTAAAATATTTTTATTAGAAAGAAAAACTGATAGGAGATGGGTTGAGTTGAGCTGCAGCCTAGAAATGGAGCTTTTTGTATTTCACTAGCTGAAAACTCCTCAACCTTGCAATATTTAACTATCCCACACATTTCTTTTTGGCCTTCAGGGAAAAATAACTTGCTTTAAAACAACACTGGAGTTTAATTCTGCCTGCAAAGGTGACTTTATAAAAGTGGCACCTTCTTACTCATTTATTTTCCCTAGAGGGTACTTTTTTTACTGTTTCTTATTCATGTCAATACTGAACTGTGGGCAAATGAAGAGAACATTATCATGCACCAGACTGGTGCACTTTAAGTAAAATGGTTGTGCAAATATCACAGAAAACATCATTTGGTCCAGAGTGTTTGCCACTCAGAGAAAGAACCTTTTTGTTCTTCAGCTACAAAGAAGAATTTATGAAGTGTTTGGCTGGATTTGTGTTTGTGGGAAGGCAGCAGAGGAGAAGAAAATAATACAAGAAGGGTGAAAGACAAGTATGTTTCTAGCCTGTGGCCCAGCTTTAAGAAAGGGTAGCCAGCAAACTGCTGCTCTGCCACCTTTTTCCAGAAAAATTTTCATCTCCCCTTTGAGTTGAGAAATCAAGCTCTCAAAAATGAAGAACTGCCAAAAATTAAAGCTTAACATTCAATAAAAATACAATGAATGCTATTTTTTTGAACCATTGTCCAAGAGCAAACCTCCAGCTCTTACCAAGCTGCTTTGTTCTGCTTTGGAGTCAGAAGTCTGGCTTAAGTGGCTATATTAATATTCCTCCTGCGTGAGAAAAATGTCAAGGAAGTCTGAAGCTACCAAGTCTTAGCAAACACTCCTGCTGAGAATGGATATTAGCTAAAGCATCGCTATCTCTAGCTAATCCCAACTGAACAACATCACCTCTTCTATCATTCAGGTGCAAGATTGAGCAACTTCATGTCAGAACAAATCTTTGATTTGCTTGACTCTGGTTTGAATCTGAGCACCCCATAATTTTCCTGAGAGTCATTACCATGACTTTCCAGCCTACAAACTCACTAGTATGCTGGAGAATAGCCACAGCAATTTTAGCCTGAGAGCGAGCGTAGAGAAAAACTTTGTTTTTCATGTAAGCAGGTTTGGCAGTGGTTTTGAGATTGTTCTCTTGAACTTAAGTTCCCAAGTATTGTTTCAGTGGCACTTAAATCTTCTCCTGAATCTTGCCTGAAGTGTTTGTTTAGCAATGTTAAGATGCAAATTGGCATAAATCTCCCTTAAGGCAATGAAAGGCTCTGAGAAGTCAGATCAGTTTTGCAGATGGCTGTCGTTAGCTGGATCGGGCAGGCTCTGCTAGCACCAAGCAGGTCACCAAGCCTTCAGTCCAGACAAAAAGGGCAGGTGGGTCCTAAAAGTCTGTCCACTCATGAGAAAGTTCACAGTTGTGGCCCCTAACTGAGAAAGCCCTTTCACCAGTTGTAGAGTGTTTAACCTCAAGAACTGACAGTGAGCACTACATAACTGATCGTGGCTAAAGTGATGGGGTAGAGGTTGAGAGGCAGCCTTTGAGATAACAACTAGCTATCATTAGCACATTAAAGTACAGGAGAGAATTCCCCTTCCAGGATGGTTTCTAGTGGTCAGCAAATAGGAAAACACAAGATAAAGGAGCAACATCTGCATTTTCACTTCATTGCATGGCAAAAAAATACATTAATTTCTTCAAGAAAAAATTGGGAAGAAGCAATTTTTTTAAATCTTTGAGCAGTATCTAAATAGTCTAAGGGGGTCTAAAAGGGCCTATCTAAAAGGGTACAGAACATTTTTTAATACTTTGGCTACTGCTTTAGTATGAATACATCAACACTGATTTAGCTGTACATTAACTGTTGCATAATCTAGTTATTTTTTGCTAAATTTGTTTAAAAATGGGAATCGGTAATAAAGGAATATTCTTCTGGAAAATATTCTTTTATGAAATGTCAGAAAACTTTGACAAGTTTTCAGAAATCTTCATATTTTAAACCCTTACTTTTACTCCTTTTTATTACTAATAAATGTAAAAAAAGGTCAAAACAAATTTTAGTAAAACAATACTCCCTGTATTTAAAAAGAAACAAAACTCTCTTCCCCTCCTCTGTTGGATTGCTTTTCCAAATGCATCTTTCTTAAATTAAAAAAAGGAGAAAATTTAAATATTAATGATAAATTTAAATAAAAATTTAAATTAATAAAAAATTAAATGGAAAAGAAAGGAGGAATTTTTGTTCTAAAATTTAAACTCCTTCTAAACATGCTTCCCTCATAATAATGAAAAAAGGAGGAAAATTACATAGACACGGAGACAAGGCTTTCAAAAAATTAAGCATGCTTCAGAACCAAAATTAAATATTCCTTTTAAAAATGTAAGCTAATTTTTGTGTTTCTAAAGGCAAGAAAAGAAGCTTTGAAAAAAAGCAGAAGGCTTAATTTTCTTTAAAAAAAATGTCTGTAGGAAAAATATTAGACCAATCTGACATACAGTTCACAAATCTTTGCACTGCACCTTACTGTTCCCAGTAATTTTTCCCGCTTGCAGAAATAACTTTGGCTTTGTCTGAGAATGACCACAGCTTGCAGCAGAGAGATGCAGGTTGTTT
Organism: Apteryx rowi; assembly: GCF_003343035.1. NCBI lineage: Eukaryota > Metazoa > Chordata > Aves > Apterygiformes > Apterygidae > Apteryx > Apteryx rowi. The sequence continues at coordinate 1,394,025 of NW_020448208.1, read as the reverse complement.
TTTGCAGCTCGCAGCCTGCCAAAGCCCAAAGATGTAGCTGAAGCAGGTTCTACCACATAAACAACTGTTGCTTCAGTTCTTTTACTTCTTGCTGGGATGGGAAGATTACTTGTGCCTTGGTTTATCTGCAGGAAGTTTCCTTCTGTTGTGGTTTTGCTTTGGTTGAAGGCAAAAACATATATTGCTTGGGGTAACCAGACCATCAGAGAAAAAGCCATTGCTACTTTTTGGGATCAATTTTCCACAGCGCCAAGAAAATCTACCTTTGAACTCTATAAAAGCGGTAAAGTTTTGGCAATGTGAGTGGAACTATAAAGCAAAAAACATGCTCAGAATAAGTTAGTATGTGTCCTAGTTAAAGAAAATGGAAAATGGGAATGATAAATGGACAGTTAGACAAATAATCTCTCCTACCATTGTATAAGAGAGGAAGAAATAATTTGCAATATAATGTTCAGAGACGTAATTAATATCCATGGCAGCATTTTTTTCGTGATAATGACCAGAAAAGTATATTTGCTGTTGGGAAAGTGAATGCAGTGCGCAATACCTGCACCAAACAAACTGAAGTGGAGCAGTCATTCAGTGTGGGTGTTTTTAAAATGAAACTCCAAGAAAAACTCAGGAAAGATCTTGCTTTGTTTTCCTGGTTAAAACTTGTCTTTTCAAAGAGGGAGAGGACCGTTGCTCTATAGGAACTTAACCAAATGGTGAGTTTGGGATACAGCTTCACCAACATAGTCCACAAAGCAAAATGACCTATAATTCAAGAAAAGAATGYGATAAAAAGGTCATGTTGGGGCAAAATCAGTGGACCACAGGCAAGGCAGTGAACATACTTAGAAAGGGCATTCAATCTGACTACATCCACAAGGTGTATCAGTCATTTTCTGTACTATTTTTCCAAGATAAAGGAARAACATGCAATCTTCTCACCTCTTACAGTTTGCCATTATACTTGTGTCTTTCTTCCTCATAATGTTGAATTCTGGTAAGATAACCTTAGAAATGATTTCCTTGTTCTATGGTTATTTCTCAGCTTTATGTACTAAACACATGCCATATCCTGTGTGGGTGGGAGATCTTGATATTAGCTGCTCTGCAAGTACCTGGGTTCAGGAACCAGATGCATTTTATAACTGGCTTATACTGAGCTGAGATGGTGCAACCTAGGACTCAGGCACAAATAATAAAACAAATTAAACAGCCCTTAGAAATATCTAGTAAGTGTTTGCCAAAGAAATGCAAGTTCCTATAGCAGAGAAAAAACAATGATGAGAGATCCCAAACTTGTATCATAAATGCAAAAACTAGCTAAATAAAATAAACTTAAAAGCCATCATTATCACCTCATGGAAACCAAGATGTAACCYCTTCATTGTTGTCATCCCTGGAAAAGTTACGGTGACTCATTACAATATGCAAGCCAAAAAGCTTGTGAGTTACAGATGCCAGTCTTGTGGGAATAAATGCCTGAGAATGGAGCTGATCATTTCATCCTGTGTGCAGCAAATTAGCTGACTAGTAAAAGCAGATGAGCTCATAATTAAAAAAAAAAAAAAAAAAAGGAAAGTATTAGTTCATTGTTTTCCGTTCTGCGCTGTGAGAGACATCAGCACCTAAGCCAGCCTCCTTTACTAGTAGAGGTAGCATACTGAAAACGCTCAACACTGTCAGAGAAAGCAAACCCTGCCATTTCCCAACTTGGGATCTGGATCCTATCCAATGATTTTGTTCTGAATCAGAAGCAAACTCCCACATCTGGTACACTAGCAAGCTTATGAAATCTTCTGCCTCATAAAAATGTGTGACCCCAAGAAAGCCAGGAAAAAATTCTCCCTATATTTTAGGTCCAGGATATTTTTTTCATTAATTTGAAGGTGCAGGAGTTTTATTTCACTGTGTATTCCTGAAAGTGAGAAAGGGGAAAGGAAATGTATTGCAGAAACATTATCACTTCTAAGCCAGGTACTGCTGCTAACAGAAATTTTCAAAGGCTATCTGACACAAAGCTATCTCAAAGTTTTCACAAAGCCTTTGAAGCAGTCCAGAAATCTTGCCCTTGCTTATAGTCACTAGGACACACATATGCATCCACTGCACCCAGAAAATGTGAAGTTTTTGTCCATGACTGTCATGTAGTTTCCCATCAGCAGGCCTCCAAGAAGCTGTGACAGTGATTGCACATGTCAAACATACTTGGCCTTTCCTCTTTCATCTGCTTGTTCCAGGTCTGCCTATTGGAGAATTTCGCCTTTCCCAAGTCTTCTCTTCAGTATTACAGCCTTAATAAGTTGTCAAAAAGACCTAGCAAACTGTATCAGAGCAACAGACATTTTGTCTAAAGCCTCTGAATCATTTCCATTCTGATTAGATGTGCTTTTGAAAAGGACTGGTCCTTTTGCTTTGGATCCCCCTTGTCACAGTTCAGAAGAGCCCAGTCCATTCACTGCATTTGAGTTGCAGACTCTCTCCAGGTCTTCTGAAGACCTCAGGCTCCTTTCATGGATCATCTCTTTGCAAAGCTCCAAGAACTTGTGGCAAGTTTATTTAGATACTTACCTACTTCTCCAGTGGTATAGAAATGGTTGCCCTGGGCCCAGGAGAGGAGACCTGAAGCTTCCTGCCCAGCCAATAACTTGCACGTCCCATCCAAACAGACTGCTGGACTCCAGCCCAGCTGACCTTTTGCATGCTTAGAAGTTATTCTCTTCGTTTTCTCCCTTTCCCTATCTCCAAACGTACTTCCCATAGAGCTTATGTTTCCTTTTTTGTTTTCTTTCCGTTTCAGTTGTGATTTCCCTTGATCCTTGGGTTCTTGTGTTTACTTAGTTGATAAAGTTTTGTAGCATCCAAAGTGTACAATACTCTTTGGAACATTTCCATACATCATGAGCATGGATCTCCATTCCAACTGCACTTCACCCATCTCTATCACCTTCCAATACTGTCTCTTGTGACAGGATCCTCAGATGGCTGACTTCTGGTGGCCATCAGGTGGCCATCTCCCTCTAACCTCTTGGGAAAGGAGCTTTCAGAGCATGTAGCAGACATAAGGCATGAGATTATCTCACCCCTTGCTTTTAASTCACTGACTGAAGGGGACCCAAGGGACCTCAATTACTCTGAATGACCTATGCATGTAGTCTTCAAAATTCATGTTTTGAAAGTCAGAGAGAGACTTGCAGTTCACCTGCTGAGCAAGTAGTTAGCTCATCTCAATGTAAATGCAAAGTAGTAATGCTGTAGTACTAAACATACATACCCAACGTATATTTATATTTGCGTCTACAGTTCAGTAATTAGACTCACATAGCCACAGATTTCACTTTGTTTAGCAGTTTTTGACTCAAGAGCCTGGTCCCTCCACACAGCTCAAGTAAACAAGCTGAGATCACGGAAGCTCCATGAGATTTGCTGGTGAACGAATTGGCAATACTTCGGGCCTCTTCCAGATCAACCTATTCCTTGTACATTGCTTCATACTGTCATAAATCAAGTCCATGATGCAAGCTACCCAAATAGTTGTTGCATATTCCACACCCTTTGGGCAGCAGATCTGCCTCAGTTCTCACTCAGTAAGAGGTGCTAGCAACCTGCATTCCCTCTGCGTCAAAACACCTGAACATGGAAGAGACACCCCCACCTCCGCAACCATCAAAAGCCAGAAACAAATCATTGGCAAGGAACAAATCCTTAGATAAGGTACAGTGCCAACACATTTTGTTTGCTGAACAGACTAGAGGCACTCAAAACATTAACAAAAACCCAGCCGTGGAAAACTAGCCAGATTCATTTTTCATCATAAACTTCCAGGCCAGACCAGATCTGTCAAAAGATTTACTTATGTTTGAAATTTTTCAGGCAAAGCCGTCGAGTATAGTTATATATAACTGAAGAAACAAGTGGGTTTGAGTAATTTTAGTGTAAGGAAATATCAAACTCTGCTATGCCAATGAACAGCTAAAAGCAAAACCTGGTGCAAAACGATGCATGGTTAGGCCAAATGAGATGTTTAAACACATCTATATAGTAAAAGCACTAAGTTCTACACAGAGATAAGCTATATCAGCATGCATGTTCACTTTGGTGAGGACAGGATAAACCCTCTTCATTAATCCAAGTTGATCTCAATGTTTTAAATTCGTTTGTCATTTAAACCAAGTTTGCAAAAGGATATAATTCTGTATTTGGGAAAGGCCTTTGCATAGTTCAGTGCTTCTTGGAAATGTCATATAACTAGGTGATATAAATTTCTGCATCAGAATTTATCAAAAGTCAAAAAAATGGATTAAAACWAAGCAACCTGGAAGAAAACCCTACCCAACAGGGACTTGAAGCACACTCATTCAAACTTTGCAAGTATGGCAAAACATTTTAAAGCAGCTAAGAAAAAAGAAAACACTGAAATTAGCTATTAGAACTGGAACGCACTCTGATCACTTCCCTTTGACCTTTTTAAGATCATGAATCTATATATGGCATGGAGGATGTTTGGTTTTGAAGTATGTCTAGTTTTTCAGTGTCTAGAATCCCTGTTTTTTGCATGAAAACTATGCATTGTCATTGTAAGTGTGGGGTAGCAATGGAAAGACAAATCAGAGGGAGGTAAAATGGCAAATGAGAATTATGGGAGGTTTTGTTGCCTTTTTTTAACTTACTGCTTGTTTTTCTACCAAGTCTCACTGACTTGTTAACTGCTTAGGTTGCCTCAAGGGTGTCATCAATTAATTGAACTCTGGCCTTCAGGAATTTGATTGATAGGCAGGTGATTGAAACACAGACTATGTCTCACCATTAATGACTCTTCCTGTAATGCTGGCTATTACTCAGCACCCCAGAAGAACTGCAGTGGTGATAGAAGGGTTGGTTTGATGTCTGGAGGTGTTTGGGTCATTCTCACACTACACTCTGAAAGCCTTAGATTTGAGAACATGGAAAGTGCAGTAAATACACTCAGAAGGTTCCCCTCTCAGAAGACAGCCCGTCTCTCCCTGCCCAAACAGCAGCTGCACAGCTTATAAGACCCTGGAGCTCTTATGATTCCTATCAGGACTTTAATACTCCCAGCTCATTCTTTTCAAGGCTTAAGTCTCCTTCTAAGTCTTGGCTAAGTAACAATAATAAATTAGGCATGCAATAACCCCAGTAGGTGGGATTATCATCTCCTCCTCCCTACTGCTTCACAGCAAAGTGCAAAAAAGACACATATCTTGTCCAACTGTTAGAAGGAAAGTCTGTAGCTGGCCTGGAATATTATTATTTATATTGTAATACCTCCACAGAGGCCACAGCATTACTGAGCGAGACACTGAAGAGAAGCACCTGACTTCATATTCCACAACTGAACTGCAACTTGAAATTGTAGTATCAAATATTGTGCCACCCCTGGAGACAGACCAGATTAGCTTATATCAAACAGAGAAGTGTTACAGGTAACAGCTGCATACAGAATTATCTCTTTTTATTATCTCAGATATGTCTTAACAGCTTTGCAAGTCACAAAAAATGTTGACTAGCAGAGTAGGAAGAGCAGAAGGATGCTCTTTTCAAGGATAGGCTTGGTTTCTTTGGAAATGTAGCATCTGTGGCTTTAAGAAAGCTATCTCCAATAAATATTTGTATTTTGAATTACTTCATGTCACCTACAAATGCCAAATGGCCTGCAATGGAAGGTCAAACTCTACACAGCTCTGTAAACCCTGGGGATCCTGAGCAAGAAAACACTGTTCCACCCACTTTCAGCTGTTCCTATTGCTCTCCATATACTGCTTGCTTGCCTTACCTGTCCCACACGTCAAGATTATGCAGATGCGTATAAAAGAGATCCCCTTTCTTCTGTGTGCACAAAATAGTGTCTACATTTATACTAATATATCAAACATCAGTTTATTAAGTATTAAAAAAAATCAATAGATTCAACAGTCTATACTGTTAAATGACTAGAATGGTCCTATGCATGGTTTCAACCTGTACTCTGTAGCACTGGGAGTTAGCATAAGTCAGAGATCATTCCCAGAAGGATGTTTGGGCTTGGAAAGTAAGATAGTTAATAATATGGCTCTGGCTGCTCTGTGCCAGCTGGCCTTGYAGCCGGGGAATGGTCCCAGGAACATTTGAATTACTAATGTAGATAGAGCCAGTGAGAGCAGTCTTCACACAGGCTCCACCACAAATGGAAATGGGTGGGGTGAAATGTGTTATTCTAAAAAACATGCTTTTTCTAATGAAGAAAACCAGGAAAATGCCTTTGTATAACTCTGCTCTACTTGTTCATATGCTGCTGTGTATTAGCAAGCTGTACCACTCCTGTGCTTCCAATTCTAATCCTGGACAAACAGCAGGTATTGCAAAAGTCTGTGAAAATGAGAATGTTGTGACACAGCATATTTATTTAAGAAGCCAAGATTTTTAATCACTCCTTAACCCATTTCAGGCGTTTTTATGGTTGACTGTATGGGACTAACAGGATCATAAGGTAGCATTGCTTCTTAACCCCTCCAGCAGTGCTGCCACTTTATTCCTATTGTTCCTCAAATACATTCCGGTGTCTGCCATCCTGATTCAGGTTGACACAGTAGCACTATCACCACATTGCTGTTCTTCAACCAGGACTGGGATAAACTCTGATCAGTTCCTTTTGGCGCTGGGTGGTGAAGACATTGCAAAAGTGCTCTCCAGATTTCTGGTTTTTACATGTTCCATGCTCCAAGAAGTAAAGCATCCTGTACTCTAAAATGATGACAGCAAAAAATAGTTACTTAAATCATTAGACCTGTGGTTTTAATGATTTAAGTAACTATCCATGAGCCACAAACAACCAGGAAGAATGCTTTCGCTAGAAGAAAGCATTTTTATAATAGATAAACACTGCCTTAAACTCAAATTTTCACACACTGAGCAGTAAATATATCACTGGAGAGCTGACTGGATTCCTTAATTATTTCCAAGCTTATTAACGTTGGGAAAAAATGGGAGAAAGAGAAAAGTGTGTTGGAAAGGAGTGTGGCAGGTCATTTCTGGAGAGTAGTAGAAGGGATCCACACATACACATAACTTTATTGAATTTCCCAGAGAAAAATAACATATGCTGTGGAGTAAATGTGGAAGGAAGGAAGGATTATGAATTCTCACTGTTTCTGGGCAAAAGCAAGTCCCATGACCTGTCCCCTTTAAAGGGAGAAAACATGTTATCTTTCTACTTACCTATATGGGACAGTTCMGGAAGAAAATTTCATCTCTTCTTCCTTTTCTCCTTCCCCTAGCTTTCGCAGAAAGAACTATTTACAATAGAATTAAACCCCAAATCTCCAAATTTTAAAGGGGTTTTAGCAGTCAAACCCCTTATCTCCAAGACAGGAACAATGCATTTGTCACCACAGACTCACCATGTAGGGAAACATTTGACTTATGAAAATTACTGATACCAACGTTTGATTTTATGGTTGGGTGTTCTTGATGTGAATGAGAGGGCATCAGTCTTCTCCCCCTCTTTGTTTTTTCTGAATACAAGGACTTTCTGAAAGTTTATGATGTCACCTTTAACCCAAGTTATAAATACACAACACTGAGATCACAGGACACATTAATTTCCTGCTCTGTCACTAACCATTTAAAAAAACCTCTGTGAGATATACATATATAAATCTGATTCATCCCCAATTTAAATCCTTTTGTTTCTAAATTTCTAATCTACTATATTAGCAAACACAGAACATTTATTATCAACTAACACAGCAAAAATGGAAGGCAATGTTCATGTAAACTTCTCCTCTCAATATCTATATAGTTGTTTACAACAAAATGGACTCTAAATTCTCAATATAGGTTGTAACACACAKGTAAAGGTTGCATACTGCAAATATTTTGGCATTTATATTAGGTAAAAATAGTCCCACTGCATTCAAGTGAACTGTCTCTATATGCAAAGTTAGGCACAAGATTTGGGTTAAAAAAAGCCTTCAGGGAACACCAGAACATGTGGCTTTGGTCATCCCAAGTCTGTTTGCAAGTTTATATGGAGAATGTTGAATGGTTTTGTCTGTGAAAATATTTTCCCTGGCTTGATTTTCATAGCAAAGAAAGAGATAATGATTATTCTGACTTTTACCTAATTTGTTTCCTTTTGTTTGCTTGTGTGTACCTGAGATGAAACATTTTGTTTGGGTTAAATTAAATGTTTTACTCGGTGTGATTTTTTTGAGTTTCCTTTTGGGGAAAATTATGAAATAATAGCAAAGCTACAATTTTCCATTTATTTACACAGCCCTAATCATTATGTCCTAAGTGCTTGCAGGATTGGAACCCACCTAACAGAGTGCATGAAATGATCCAAGTGTCATTAGGACTTGAGTTCCCACTTCTCATTGAGGGTGCCCAGCAGGTCTGAGAGTCTCTTGATTGTTCATATGCTCTGAGAATGAGAGAGAGTGGTGTTGGTCCAAATTTTATACTAATGACAGTTTCCTGAACACAATTAAGAAGCTTTGTACTTTCTGAAAACCAGCCCTAGAAATTATTTGCTCTAAGGATACCCATAGCTGCTGCAGAGGCAAAGTATAAGAGGTTCTGTTGTCTTTCTCGCTCCCAGATTTTTCATTGTTAGAAAATAACCTCACAAAATAAGAAAGATAAACAGTCACTGCTAAATTCTCCATTTGTTTTTTAACTTTACATTTTTTACAGTTTCCTTGTCTCTGTTGTGAGATATTCATTCACTCCTTGCCTGCTTTTCCTGTCTGTGCACATTTTTCTCATCTTGGGAGATTGTTGAAGCTGATTTAAAACACAAAACAGAAATGGACTTTGAYTTTTGTTGTGTTTGCTCCTTAGCCTGTCAGCAGACTCCTCTGGCATAATAGCTTCACTTTGCATCAGTAACCATTTCATGCTGGTGATGAACATCTTGTAGTGGCCACAAAGAGCTTGTAAGATACCGGGGGAGCAGATTGTCAAATATATTTAAAGGTAAGAAGTCATGTAAAGCAGTCTTAAGTTTAGTCTTCTGTTTTGGAGATAATGTCTTATGTTAGATTAATTACATACAGCCTGAAAAGTGTGGCTCATGCATCCACTCTTGCTGTGTGCTGAAAGATAAAAATCCCATTTGCTGTATTTTATATTGGTGGTCTTTGACACTGGTAATGCAGATCTGTATGTTCCTTGTAAATCACAGATATAATGACTGCCAGATAACAACTCACTTAACTGCTGAACGAAGTGTTTCTTAGCTGGAAACTGAGCTATGCCATGTTCATGATCTAGTGACTTACAACACAAAGCATTGGGCAAGTCACTCATTTGTATCCCCATTAAAATATACATTCAGAACTCTATGCTGTTTGGTGTTGTAGTCATGATCCAACATGAYTTGTTTTTCAGTTAGCCAAGTCTGTGTCCTGTATTTTAGTTGATTTTTTTGTTTGTTTGTTCGTGTTCTTCTGTCATAAACCTCAGCATGGTATCCAAGCACTTGGTGTACATCCAAGTTGGAGTATCTATCTAGAATTTAGAGAATAACAGGAGACTACTTTTCCTTTCAATGTTTCCTGTTTAGTAGGTTGGACTGCCATCAAACCAAGTGGGTCAGCAGTCACATCCGAATTCATGGCTGTTACTGCTCATAGTTCAGGGAGTTGAACCTGTCATCCTACAACTGTAAAAGGGTTGCCACAACTCTTCTGAAAGGTCCCCTCCTACAAACTTTCCTCTTTCTGCCCTCTGCCCTCCTTTGTAAAGTATTTTGATGTCTAAAGCCCCTGCAAGACTGTGGTGGATCTTGGGAAACTGCATAGACAAGATATTTGCATGAGAAGCGGTAGAGTAGGCGTAGCGGAAGATCACGTGGTGTGACGCGCAGCCTAAGGGGTGGAAACGAAGTGCAACTGTATGTAAGCTTGTACGCAGCTCACAATAAACGCCATTTTAGCATCTCTCACATTGAGGTCTGTGCTTGTGACCCTGCAGTAGGGGAAGCTGCAGTGCACCCCTGGTGGCGCCATGGGACCGAGCGAGAGCACGGCAACACAAGACCTAGGTATGATTGTCAGGTACTTCTGCAGCACCAGCATACACCTATATGATACTCTAAATTAAAACGTTTCTTTCTCAGATCTGTTTTGTTAATTATTTTAACCAAGAGATATTCAACCCTGTGGTACCAGCAGTTCTTACATCTAGGCCCCTGTCTTTGCCCAGGCCCTCACACCGCTCTTGCTAGCCAGGGAGCTGGCAGTCCCCAGCACATTAACTCACATTAAGCAGGCTGCTGTTCAGACAACACCTGGAGCAATACTCATTTTCTGTCCTTCCCCAGATGTCCCTTGCATGTGTCCTTCTGGGATTCCCCCTAATTTTCCCCCGTCCCTAAAAAAGTGCTTTAACAGGTGCAACTAGCAGGCCACATGTGAAAAAGGAGTCATGCCCTATGACAGCATTTTCCTTCTCTTGCAGTCTTATTTCTGATAGTTGAGGGGAAAAGAAAAGATGATATCTGAACCCAAAGTTCATACTTTGGCTGCTGTGGTGACATCTCTCTAGGGCATCAATTTTTCCTAGAAAGTCGGTTCTCGATGGCTAGTAACGCACAGATCAAAAGCATTACTTGCTGTATGGGCTAGCCGCCTAGCATAAGTCATAAATAAACCTGCTCCATCCTGCTTATTTTAGGGGTTCTCATTTTGACATCTGCCCAGCACCACTGATGTCTAAGCTAGGCTGCCTAAATTCATCAGGACGGTTGCATTACACAGATGAATGTGGAGGAAAATATCTAGCTCTGCTGAGCACAGAAAGAGACACAGACCCGTCGCCAAGAAATGCTCCCGCAGGCTGGCTCCGTGGCCGGGCTGGGAGCAGGGCCAGTGGGGTGGGCAGAGGGCAAGGGCAGCCCCACGGGGGTCGGTGAGGAAAGGCAAAGGGAGCCTGCCCCGGGGGCCTCACCGCTCGCCATGCCGGCTCTCCTGTGCACGCGTGGGCGCTGTCACCCGCCATGCTGCACCGTCACCCTCTCTCCCTCCCGGCTGCGCTCCCGGGACCATTCATCCTCAGCAGGCAGCTACTCTGCCCTGTGTAGCCAGTGCCCCACACGCCTTCTGCAAGGCCAGACCTCCCTTTCACCCATAATTTCTTCTAGCTGCTGGATTGTCTCCCACTCTTCAACCCACGCACCTCCGCACCACCAATTTTGCTTAAATTTACCTATCCAAGCACACACAGCCACTTTCACTGTCCTTTACTACAGTGACATCTCCACCGTAGGTCACTCCTGCCCCCACACGTCCTTGGAGATCCCTTGGCTTCATGCAGCTCCCTGCAGAGTCCTCCACAAACACGGCAGCCTCTAGAGAGAGGCCTGAATGCCACCATCTCCTCAGAGAGACGAACATCACCACCTCCTCAGAGACATCTAAGCACCACCATCTCCTCAGAGAGACCTGAACACCACCACCTCCTCAGAGAGACCTAAGTACCGCCATCTCCTCAGAGAGACCCAAGTACCGCCATCTCCTCAGAGAGACCTAAGCACCGCCATCTCCTCAGAGAGACCTAAGCACCGCCATCTCCTCAGAGAGACCTGAACACTGCCACTATCTCCTCAGAGAGGCCTGGCGTGCTCCCACGGTGCCCTGCACCATCCCATGCACGGCTCCGTGCCGCATTCAGCGGCACTGCTCAAGGCGGGGCATAGCAACCATCTGGCAAAATTTATAGCCAGATCCAAATCTGCAAGCGTGCACATTTCATGGGATTATTTGAAACTTTACTTAAAGCGTCACACATGGAACTATGCAAAACTTGGCAGTGGTGGGTTATGTAATATACAGTCATCCATTTGTTGGCTCTGCAAAAAGTGCTTACTCAGATGTCTGCCTGGCTGTGGGTGGAGACTGCACTACCCAGAGGCTGGCTATTAAAAACAGAGCTATTACTTATTGACAGTGACAACAAACCAGTAAAATCTCTCTGAACCTCCTTTTTTTCTGGCTGCCAAGCCTATCGTGATTGGGGGAAGGGGAGTCCACCAGACGACTGGAGTAATAAAGCCTGTCTAAATGGGTTTCTTTGCATGTCTTCATCTGCTGCCAGTATTGCTTGAAATGAAAGCATGGGCCTGGACATGTTAGACCTATCCATAACCTTTCACAAAGGGATTCCCAGACAGGAGCTCTCGTTGTGCTGTCTGAAGCTCTTGGGAACTGCTTTCCCAAATTGTGCACATATGCCAAGGGAGGCTGACAATCTGGAGAGAGTTCTCAATATTGTTTGGGGTTCGTATCTTTTCCCTGCTTTAGCCCAACCCCTGAGACAAAATGGACAAATATTTATTTGCCTTAGATCCTGTGGTTTAGGCCCAGAAGGTGACAGACGAACAAGTTTGTTTTTTAAAACACTGAGCTGTTTACAGAACAAATACAACTCCTCATCTTAAGCTGAATATTTTTAAACAAGGTTGTCATAATGTCACATCTGCCAGTGGTTTACTGGGGAAGCAGCGTTGGGGAAAAAAGCCTGTAACACTGTCCCTATCTATAATGGGAACAGTTTAAAGTAAACAGAGTTTTTCATCAGTGCTACACCAAGAGTTGGAACAATAAATAGAGATAGGAGGTAGCCTCACACTTCAAATAATTTGTGGAAACCTACTTCCACAAACTCAGCCCATTTCATATTTGTGCAGTTGCTGACCATAAGGACGGCCATAACCCTTGCTGTGTCTTGGACAAGTGCTGTGCTAATCACTCTTCACATCATCTCCAGCCTCAGTAACTAAAAGCAGTTGACACTGCGCAAGTGTCCAAACTATAATGGATTTCTTCAGCTTTAAGGGCAGCCTGTTCACTTTGATTGGCAGGTCAGCATAGCAACTGTCTGCCTGGGTGGCAAAGAGCAACTTATTTCTGTACTTTTTGAAAGAACCAGTATGAGGACAAGAAAAGGTAGTCTAAGATTGTTCTTAAGAAAAAGTCTTAAACATAAGCGAGAAGATATAGTAAACTGGAGTTCTGTTCAGCAGAACTTGAAGAAAACAAGCTTCTTATAGTTGAGCATATAGATCTAAAGAATGGAAAATGAACAGACCTTCAAAAATCAAGCTTTTGCTGTTAATAGGACTAAGATTTTCTCTGAAGATGTCAGATTACTCATTTATTTTCTGTTCTTGACGATAGGAGTCACCATTCACTTTGAAATCACAAATATGACCATGATATTTGAAAACAAAACACCTACATCTAGCAATGCTTACTGTAAAAAGCATCAGCATTTTCAGTAATTTTCTCTACCTTTATTCCTTTATGTTTTCTACCCTGGGTATTGTTTCACAAGATTGCATGTGAATTTCCTCTTCACATAACTGCCATTCTTAAAAATACRATGAGCCCAGTTAATTCCTAGTGAAATGTGACTTTGATTGCACTGGGGAAGAGTTGCTTCACTAGCTTTGGAATCAGTCACCAAATAACTGGAAGATATGCTGCAAAATCCACAGGAAGGATTTTTCCAAGTCCTCCCTCCAAGAGGATTTCCTTGCTGAGATTTCCCATTTTTGACAAGGGTAATGCATTTATTCCCTAGTTTTGCTGCCCAGAAAAGTGTGCACAAGCAGGGCAGGTTTCCTGGATTTCTTGTAAGGTCATGTCCATACACATGGAGGCCATGTGGCCATGCGTGATTTTACAAYACCCCATATGCACGCCTGGTTCCTGGCAATGCCATCCACAAAGATCCCAACTCTTCAAGTCTCCTGTTGTTTTGCTGGGCAGGAGAGTCTAGACCTGTATTTATAGGGAACTATATAACCTACAGCTATATTTGTAAGGATTTGTCCCCGACCCCATGTCTAGCCTGCCTTTTCCTCCTATCTGCTTCTAGTATGTGCTAATGACCTCTTTAAACAATGGCAATGGGTGGCAATATCTAACAGAAGCAACAGTGATTAACAAGCTTTTGGCACATCCCAGAGGCAGCTCTTGAAGGGCTGAGGAATGCAGATCTATTTGAGCCATCAGCCCAAGCACAGGAAGTCTTGGAAAGGCAGAAGGTAATACTATTTTGCCATGTGTCATTTATGAACTAAAAATCAATATCCCAAAGAGTCTGATTCCTGGCACTTAGGAGATGGTAAATATTATTATTATTTTTAAACCAATGTTATTATTGGAAAGACATTAGTAATTTGAAAATAAGATTAGTGTTGAAAAGACTTCTTTGGTTTTGGCTTTTGCAAGCATTAAATCTGGGTAGACTATTCCTGGACAAGTATTTCAGCTGGAATTTTATTTTCATTTTTCCTCTATTTACACTGTGATCTATTCCAGTATACACAGCGCAGAACTGACTTTGCCTTGGGATATCATCTACATTCTTTTACATTTAAAAGGTTTCAAAGAAAGAAAGTTAGAAAGTTCCTACTACATAAACACACTAGGCTCGTACACCATTTGCTGAGAAAATCTTACCAATTTCAGTGGCTATGGCCATCAAAACCAACAGAAACATGTAATGGGTGTAATAAATACATAGGTATTTCTATCAATTACTTTATAATTCCTGGAAGTGAGTTTAAAAGACTATTTCATCATTTTATAAAAATGTCCCTAGGTAGCTTTATAATCAATTTCTAGTCTCTTACTTCAGGAGTTGCTTGTTCCAAATGAACTATGCATGACAGTTTTACTTAAAAAAATAGAAAAAAACCCACAGAGAAATAAGGACTAGTTCCACTACCTTTCACTGTCTTTCCTCTTCAAAAAATAATCTTTGAGATGTATGGCCTCCCAGACCCATGCAGTAAAAGTAGGTCAGACACCTACCAATTCCAGAGACAAAAAGTAATAAAATAAAAATATATATAATAGATTGTGATTTTTTTTAATTACATACAGAGTTACATATTTTAGAATACTGGTGAAAGGGATATTTTATGAGATGTAAATATTAATGAACCTCATCCTGAAACCAGTGCTTATAAATCACCAAGTCTAGTTGCTCATCCAAATAAAGCTTTTCAGATCTTCTTACGAAGTGTGAAAAGAAACACAGCAAATAAAGTCACAGGAGTAAATATCACATACAGAACTTCAGAAAAGATGTGGGTCTCCATCAGAAGTTTGTAGATACAAATTAATAATATTTGTTGGATTTTTTCCTTTGGTTTCTGAATGAAACTTGGAACAGGAAGGAAAATCGGAGGTCCATTGCTATATCTGTCAGACCTCAGAGAGTAATGTTCTTGAGCGGCATAGATGGCAATTCTATTTTTCTCTCCCCTTCTAAATAGATAGTCTCTGCTGACTGGAAAGCCTCCAACTCTGTAAATCTATCTGACACAAACATGTAGATCAGAAATTAAGAGTGTATGAACATGTCTATGATTCTTTTTTGTCTTCCTTCTTCTCCAAGATGTCTCAGGTGTGCTTTCTGCAATTTATATAAGGATAGAGTAGAAAACATAGTTTGTGTGACAGTGGGGCAGGGGAGGTCTGGAAAATATCATTTATAATCTGCTGTATCGTGAACACTCAGAGCTCTGTCTCAGAAGATTTTTGATAGATAGAATATTGATATATCAATCAATATCTATGCTGACAGAATTGATAGAATCTTAATAAAAAAGACTTGTTTAAAATAAATAAATCAATTTACCTAGTTGTAAGAGTCTAAAATGAGTTTGCTGAAGAAAGGAAATCTTTTGCACCAATTTTAAGGAAATTCAGAAGGAACTGTGTTTGTGAAGCAACTCCCCTCAACCATTGTAATTAACCATAGAAGGCTGGGACTGCATGAAGGGCATGCAGATGATCATCTACAGATGCAAGCACCTTGAAGATCAGGAAGAAATACTAAGAAGTGAATAATTACTTTAGTTCCGACCTCAAGGAGATGAGAGCAGGTAAATGCTCTGATGAAGCTCTAGAGGCATGAAGTCATGCAGCAAGTACCTTCAGCAGAGTGGGTCAGGCCACTGTCACAGCCTCTGAAACATGAAAGGAGGCAGCTAGGCAGGAGGAGGTGAGGCAGCGATCTACTGGCCAGCAGTCCCCACAGCCTGCTTGGTAACCACAGAAGTGCATTGCTCTTGACAACAACCTTTTTCCAATACTAACTTATAATAAAATATTTGGCTTGCATCAGGCCTATAATGTGCTGGGTACTTTCTAAAAATAGCAAGATGTGGGCCCTGCCCCAAGCGGCTCAATATCTGTCAACCACTAGTTTAAGGGAGGGGAAAAGGGATAAAACCTTTTGAAAAATAGTATCAGCTACTTTGGCGTGTTATCTAACCACTATTATCTGGGAATTTCTTGCTTAGAGGCATGTTCAGCGTGAGAGCGAGCCGAGCTCCAAGCACCCAGAGGGCAGAACAATCATAGTTTGAACAGCTGCACGATCTACTGAAAGCGGCAATTCATTCTGACATCTCACAGGGACAGAAGTAATTCTGTGGAAGGACCCCGAAGAGCTGCCTTGTCTTTCCTTCCTGCTCCTGTCTGACCACAGATACTCAAGGAGGTCACCCACATACGACCAGCGAGGTGTGTAGGTCCTCGCTGAATTGGGCATCTGGGGTTACTTTCTCCCCCTCTCCCTCCATGATGTATGCATTGCAGCCAAAAATCACGCAGATTAAAGTCCAAAATCTCCATTCCTCTCACTCAGAGGCTGTGCACATTTATAAGGCACCTCCCTGATGTGTTTAGGATGCTTTCCTGGGAGATGGAAATTTGAACTCAGGAAGGCTGAGGTCGTTGAACCTTCCCACTGAATTTTCTACTTCATGAACAAACTGTAAAACTTGAATATTACCAAAGGACTAACAGGGGTGGCAGATGCTGCATAGTTTTTTCAGTGACTGGCTTTGGGGTACTTTGTGTGAAAGGATGCCAAGTATGGAGGCGGGTATAGGTAGCTCCTTGCAGCCCTGAACCAAGGCCTGMTTTCTGAAGGAAGGAAATTTAACCACTGAGCACCATGCACCTATCTTTTCCACTGTACTACTCAGGAAATTTCTGAACCAAACTGTGGGAATTGGATTTCTCTTTTAAGTCAGGCACTTAATTTATAGGTACCTTAGTATTTTATCATGTCTAGCCCTTAAATAGTAGCCTTTCAGTTCTGAGCAAAGTAATTGAAAATTGCATCCACATATTGTAAGCAGAATCCTGGCCCTATTCATCTCTTGAATATATAGCGAACTTCCTTTCCTTCTCCTGTCCTACTTCAAGAAAGTTTTACTGTTTGCTTTCAAAAAACTATGCTTTCCAGGCTATATCTCCCAGCTGTTATTTCTAACAATCTGATACGGTAGAAGATACTAGTTTGTCTGTTAAAAGTGGCCATAGACATGGATGACTTTGTTTAAATGTAGAAAAGTACTGAGGCACATGTAGGGAGCAGCTGATTTAAAATTTTAGTTTTGAATCTATCTTTCTAAATATTCTTCAGATCTGTCTTGATGGGCAAATCTTATTCTGCAAAGCAACTCTTTTTACTATATTTATCGCTAGCCATTTTCAGCATTTCAGTCTGAAGCACAAGGGGAACATTCTGAGGTTTTGATTGTTATTTTTTTAAGGAGCACAATCAAAAAATCTCCTTTGGCTAAGACTACATGTAAATGATCTGAGGATAGCTAGGACTGTTTTTGTTGTTACTATTATTATTCCTGAAAAATCCGAGCAAATATGAATATTAGAACAGAACTGTGATCATATTTTGTAGTGGATTCTGGAGAAAGCTATAATATGTATCTCTACCCTGGGTTTGCAGATTTCTGGAATCCTCTTGTCCTCAGAAATAGCAAATGAACTCTAAATATAAAACTTTGGTGTTTTAAGGAGAGGGATTAATAAAACTAAAAAGTGATGCCTGATAAGCATGCCATTAGAAGAATTCTGTAATATTCAAAGTATGTTTTTTCTTTTGCTTGGCCGGTAGCATGAATGGCAATGAAATGTATTGTGAATTTATCATCTATAGATTTAGCTGATAGACACACTTGACTGCATCATTTCTTCTTATCTTTTCCTAGCTTTCCATTCTCATGGGTATGGGTGTCAAATGCTTCAGATGTTATTAAATTTTACACAGGCTGGTGGTTAACGAGCTTTAGAAGTTGTGAAGCTCAACAGTGTTTTATTCCTAGGTACTCTTAAAAACCTCATCTACCTCCTGTAGTTAGTGATGTTGTGGTAAGGATTCAAAGAAAAACAATATGAGCTCTAATGTGTGCTACTTGAAAAGAGTGTATCCATACCAGCATATTAACATGCAAATTCTATGTGTGGGCCTGCCAAAAAATATGTGTGTTACATCCAAAATATATAAATATTGTCTACTTCTCTGAAGAGGCATCATTTTAATCAAATGTGCATTTGAAGCTCTACTTACTAAGAATTTATACTCTTCTTCTCATTGTTTATATTAATATGAAACAGATTGCCAAGTTTTAATAAAAAGGTAGTTATCTTCTTCTGCTAATGGATTAAATGCAGGACATTTGAATCTCAGTCCTGCATCCAAAAGCATAGGTGGCCTGAGTATTTTTGTCCTATTTCAACATTTAGTTATAACATCATATAGACAGAAACTTGTGTACATAAAACAGCTGGTATTCACAGGGGGAACCACAAGGACATAAGGAGTTTGTCAATTCCTGTCTCCATTACAGTGCAGCACCTCTTTGGAGCCCCTCTAAAGGAATATGTCTACAGCTCAAAGAGGATAGTTCCTCATGACTTCAAGGAGGTCTGAATATTTTACTGTAAGGCAAAATGCAACTTGACATTTGTATTTATCAAATTTGTATTTCTATTTGTACAAAACCAAATACATTCGTATTTATATGTCCTTGCTTTGCCATCTGTGATTCTCAGCAGAGGTCGTGTGATTCAATAGTTTTGTGCTTCTAGCATCCTGATTTGTTAATGCAGTTTGTTTTCCTGACTAAAGCAACTGCATGGCCCTGTGTGAGGTGAAAGACCAACATGTGGAAAAAACCTGGGATGAGTGTGGCAAGTGAGGCTTACCACTTTCTTCATGCTAGGCTCTGCGTAGATTTAAGAGCCTGCACAAAGTCTGATGTAAGAGTTTTCAAGTGAGGACTTTTATTGCACTGTTGCTACTTCTTCCTATTTCTTTAGCCTTGGAAACTAGTGAAAGTTTATAAGACGCAGAAACGAAAAAGACCTCAAGGAGTCAGAGAACAACCCAAGCCTTAGGCTGCTCTATGGACTTGCTAATAGCACATATTCCTCTGGTGTTTCTTACTTTGTCTTTTATTGGTGCTCTGTTTGAGTTCAAGTGACAGCGCAGTGACCTGCTATCTCAGGATCTGCCTAACAGAGGGTAATAACCAACACCTTCCTTGATATGATTTGAAGAAAGAAGTTTGCTTCCTTTCTCCTAACTTTTCCAAGTTTGGTACAAACTGGTGCATACTGGGAAAGGTGCCTGACCCTCCTTGAAGACATGGACCTGCCTACTGGGCTTGACGCTAATGAAGAGGTCTGACCATGCCTGCACCATCATCCATCACAGAGTGGTGTCGGGGAAAGCTTAGCTCCCTGCTGGTGCACAAGAAAGCCCATATTGTCTAATGGTTTAAATAGCTGCTTAATACATTCAGGCTTGTTTTTGCTGTTTTTGTTGGGATTCGTTTGTTCTTTTCAACCAAGTGTGGGGCTAAATTCAGACCTGGTGCAAATGGATGAAACTTGATTTACTTGAGAAGAGCTACAGTCAATCCCAGCAGGACTGTTTTCGGTCCGTGTTTGGAAGCATGTTCAGGCAGTTTTCTTTGTCTGTGGGACCATGCTGTACTTTGAAAACAATTCTTTGTATGCATGTGAAAGCATATTTATGTGTATCAAAGGGTTTTATGACATAGGGCAAACTGAATCACTAGAAATGGGAACCTGATGGCAATTTCTGCCTGTATTTCTTCTTGCAATGCTGAAAAATTGGCAAATGTACTGAAACCACACTTAGACACTAATGACGGAACTATAGCAAATAACTACATGTGAAAATGATCCCTCTGGTTGTGCAGTGTGTATACACAAGAAAAGTCAGGATTTATGTATATACGTAAGCATTATATGACAACACTGTAAATGCTATGGAATCACAGCACTAGTTATTAAACGATTTGAATTTCTGGAAGAAAATGCTACTGTATGGTATAACATTTTAGTATAAGGGCTAAYGACCCAAAGGGCATAAATACTGAATGGTGTACAGGACACAACGCTACACCCAAATAGCTGTAAATAGTAGATTATTATGGTCTGCCCTTTGAGTTTAATTCCTATGGAGTAAAACTGATTCACAGAATAAATCCTCACCCAGAATCCCCCATTGAAGAGGAATTTGCAAGGGCTGAAAGCACTTTTACCCAATGAGGCCACAAGAAAGCTGAAAATAAGTTTTTGCTGTTTTAATCGTTTCCCTTTGTTCACCAGCAGATGCTCACGAAGGACTCCCAGTCCTATCCATCCTCTGGTACATGGTGCTGTCAGGCCAGGCGGAGCTGCTCTTCTCCCTGTTCATCAATAGATGTCAATAGCAAGCTTCCTACTCCCAGAGACTTCAGCCATTTCAGGGCTCTCACCAGAAAAGCAAGGAGGAAATAGTGACTCCCTTCAGAGCGTGAGTTTAGTTTGCTGTGTACTTTCAGTTTGTCCTCAGAAACTTGTTCCTAATATGACTGGGCATGCTTCTGTATTTCCTGTTCTGAGAGTCTGAAACTGAGCCAACGTTTGTGAGCTTCAGTCATGACACATTTAGAATCCCCAAATTTGACCCAGATACAGTGAATTCAACACTGTTTTGCAAATTGGCAGGAATGTGACTCAAAGTCTCCTTTTCATCTTGATAAGCATGCTAAAGAAAACACAAGTGATGAAACTGGGCAGGGCGTGTATTCATATCTTTTTCTATTTCTCTTGCTTTTCTTTGGTTTTGGTTTTTGTTTCCCATGCATGAAAACTTCTGGCCAAGGATGGCAAGTATGTGCAAAATAGCCTTGCTGAAGAAAAATGACTACATTCTCCAGACATGTGCACTGACTGTGAATGAAATGGAATTACAATTTGCTTACAGATTAGTGTAACAGTGCAGAGAATCAGAATCTGGAACTGAAAAGTTGTATTTGGTGACATTGCTTCTGATTCCTTCCTTGCTTCCTTCCTTGTTTACTTCCTTCCTTCCTTGTTTCCTTCCTTCCTTGCTTTCTTGCTTCCTTCCTTCTGTTGGAACATAGCAGTTCACAGGTGATATTGAGCATGACAAACCCCAAGAAACAGTCTGGTGGCAAACTGTCTGTAAATTTGCTGGGAAGTCTGCTGTGCCACTTTCTCTCAGTTCCAGCTAAAAATAAATAACTAAGAAGATGGTGGCATCAGAAACCAAGACAGCAGAAATGGCAGTATACTGGCTGTCAGCCTGCAAGGACAGGCCCCAGCAGCTAAGTGCGCTGCCTGCCATTCACGGGCCCGAAAAGCAGATCACAAATCATGCCAGTTGTTCACAGAGGCATCAGCAAATGTCAGCATGCTTCAAGTGCAACAGCCTGAGGTCCTGCTGAAGCTAGCACATAGCTGCAGTGGCAGAAAGCCTATGTCATAACCTTCTTCTGAACAGGATTTTTTTCTTTTTTGCTTATTTATTGGGTGGGAAGTGGAAGAGTCAACTGATCCTCAGAGTTATGGAGGACCACCAAACCAAGCAGACACCATCTAGGAGCATGTTCATGCCACTATTGTCTCACATTTGGGGACAAACCTATTACATATTATTGCCTGATGTTAATATGTGGCAAAAAAAGAGCTCTTCCAGAAGCCAGATGAGGTGCTTGCAAATAGTATATCAGATGCTATCTGGAGGGGGGAAAAAAGAAAAGAAAAAAAAAGATGCTTGTATCTTGCCAAGTCCAGCCTATCAGACAGGATATTGTGTTTTCTCTGATAGGTGAGGATCAGACTAGAAGCATTAACAGCTGAAGATATAAGAGTGCGCTTCAGGAGTGGAATTATTAGTGGAATAACAAAAAGCCTTTATGGCTAACAAGCTCAGGCTTGTTATTAATCCCATCCTGTCTCCCTGGTTATCTTATGGATATTCTGCAAGAAGGAGGATCAGAGCTCCAATTTCTTGTGACTTCAGGAAGTTCATCATTCCAGTTCGATCATGCTGATCTCTGGTTCTGCACAGAAGGTTGCCCTTGTCGTGAGGTCTGAAAAAGGGATGTCAGGCATTGTCAGAGTGGGCTGTTCTACCGGAACAGAAAAGGATCAGTATCAAGCCAGATATCCCTATTTTTAACCAGGCCCATTTGAAACTTAGGACTATTCAAGCCACCGCCACTGGCTTTTGAAAGTGTGGGCTTCAGAATGTTGTTGGCACTGCCTGAGAACCCTGAGCTCTCTAAGGTCCCTTCCCCAAAAGCCCATTTGATAGCTGAGTCTGCCAGGCAGGGTGCCAGTTCCCAGCCATGAGTGTCACTCGCTTCAGGTGCTCTACTTTTCTCTAGCTATAAAAGGATCACATTGCTTTTCAGGCCTTCTGTGACATAGGACCTTTCTGAATTAATTCCTGTTTCAAGTTCAAGGGCTTTCATTGAATCAAATGCACATTCTAAGGAAATACCTAACCCTGGTTTAAAACTTCCTGGGAAGGAAACTTTTACCCCATCAGTTATTTCAGTGGTTGGTTACCAGGTTTTTGTCTTTCAGTTTATTTATCTTGAGCTTCCAGTTGTTGGAGTATGCTGTATCTTTGTCTGTCTCCCCTTGATGACAGTGAAATTAGAAGCAGTGGAGCTTCATAACCTAGTGTTTACTGACAATTTTTTAAGAGTGTTTCTGTGATTGACAGCACAGTTAGCATAAACATGAAGCATTAGAAATGCCAGGAACAGATTTTGCTGCAGCAGGCAACTTAGGCTAGGAAAAGTGCAAGTGCAGACTTCACAGTGGCACAAGATTGTGTGTGTTACTTTTCAGAATTTCCTTCTCTGATGCTGGTTTCTGCCACATGATTTCTGTCTTTCACTCCTGTTTCTCATCACACTCTTCCTTTGCAGCCAGTTTGGCTCTGAGGCATCCCCAGACTTAAAGATGTTCTGCAGGGATGCTTTTTGTCTGCCTGCCAGCTGAGAACTCCTTATCATCACAGCCTGTCAAAAATCCCCTTGTGTCTAGCAACAATTGCTCTTGCTGTTCTTCTTTCTGGTTGGTAGCATTGTTATCTCCTCTACAAGAGCAGTGTTCATGTCTGTCATTTCAACGACTCGGAATTTCTTATTTTTGTCAGGATTGATGGCCTTGCTGCTATTCCTGCTTATTGTACACACTCCAGGACTGACTCATTCCTGTGTGCTCTATGATTGCTAGGTCAAGTTCTTTTAATATAGGGGAGAGGCTTGTAGAAAGATTGGAGAGGGAATATTGCCTAACTAATGTCTTGATGTAACTTTCTGTGATGTGTCTAAGCAGTGTCTCAAACCACTTTGACATATAAGGCCATTTTATTTTCATAAAAAAACAGCAAAGAGAAAGAAACAAACTTTTTTATAGTGACCAGTGGAAGTATTCTTGTGATTTTCTCAGGAGCAGAATTAAAGATATTGAGGTGATTTTATGCAGAAGAGAAACATTAAGGTGAGTTCATTGAGCTTGGAAGTAGTGATTCATACTAGTTCTCTTCTTGTTTTTCCATGTGTAATTCAAATACTCAAAGAAATGTTTGTGACCATCAAAATATTTTCTGGTGATAAATCATTATTCAGCTAAACTCATACCAGAAATTTCTTTTCTCTTCTCTTCTCTTCTCTTCTCTTCTCTTCTCTTCTCTTCTCTTCTCTTCAAGCTAAGACAGATGGTGAATTCAAGAATATAAATGTAGTCCTACTGGGCCACACTGAAGGTCCATCTAGCTGAGCATCCTGTCTCCAAGAGTGTCAGTAGCAGATGTTTATCAAAGGCAGTAAGAACAGGGAAAGTCTGCAGCACTGTTTCCCCAGAATACAATCTCAGTCCCCAGCTATTTGTAGTTCAGGGACTATCCTGTCCAGAACTGTTGTATTTACAGGCCCTCAATGTTTATTTTTTTTAATTTCTTTGTCCAATAGCTTTTTGAACACAAGTAACTTTTAGCATCCAGATTATGCAGTCACAAGGTGTTCCATAGTTTACCAGTGATTTATGGGAGGAAGTTTCTCCTTTGTTTCTTTCAAACTTGCCACCTGTTAGTTTTATATGAGGTCTCATTCTTCCATTTTGCCTGGCTTTGTTTTGGAAGAGACAGTGGATATCTATTTCCTCTTTGCTTTCTATATGACAAGCATGGTTTTATAGACCAGTACCATATCCCTCATCCCTTGTCTCTCTCCTGGGCTGAGGATCCTGCTCCACTCAGTCACTCCTCACACAGAAGCTGTGCCCTGCTTTGGCCATCTTGCTGCCCTTCGCTAGGCCCTCCAGCTCTGTTACATCCTTGTGGAGACAGAGTGGCCAGAACCACACGCAGTTTTCAAGACTGACTGGGTCACCACAGATCGTGTGGTGGCATAATCACGCGTGTTTTTTGGTCTCTGTGTCCTACCAGTGCCTAACATCATCTGATTCATTTTCTTCACAGCTTCTGAGCATTGAGATGGTGTCTCCATGGAAGTGCATTGTAACCCCAAAATCTCTTTTGTGAAAAAGCAGTGAGCTCAGGGCTCACCACTGTATAGGTAATGTTAGATTTTTTTCTTATATGCATTATTTTACATTTACCTACACCAAATATCATCTGTCATTCACCCAGGTACTTTAATCTTATCAGGTCCTTCTTTGACCATGAAGAGGCACCATTGGCCCTTGTCCTTACCAGCCTAAATAACTTACTATCGTCAGTGTACCTTAGCACCTCATTATTCATCCCTTTTTCTGTATCACCTATGAACATGTTGAACAGCACAGACTACAGCACAGATCCTGCAGGATTTCACTTGTGACTTCCCTCCACTATGAACGCTGACCTTTTATTCCAAAGCTTTTCTTTCCTAGCTTTTAATCAGTTATTTAGTTATGTCAGAGTTTTGTTTCTCATCCCATGGCAGCTTAGCCTCCTGAAGAGGCATTGGTGAAGGAACCTTGTTGAAAGGTTTTTGGATATTGAAGTAGGACATAGCAGCTGAATCTCCCTCATCCATGTGCTTCAAAGAACTAATATGAAGGCACATGTCTGTAATCACTGAATATATTAAACAAAATATTGAGGCTTTTTTTTTTTAAATAGAGTTCAGTTCACACATGATTCTCTTTCAAGCAATCAGCTCTGCTGTGCCAATTCAGCTGACAGAAGACAATAATACATATTAGGACTTGGCAATATCCTTTCTGCAAACCCGAACAGCATCATGAGGTTGCCTATTGTATTAGGCCTGACTTTTTTCACTCCAGAGCTTGATTTTGTGTAAGACAATTGACAGCACAACTGATTCAAGGCCAAGAAATATGTGGTTTGGTTATTTGAATGATACCTCCTGGCAAATAGTCTTCTTTTCTGCTTGTTATTTTGGCCATAAAACACACCCTGCATAAAAATTCTCATTGAAGTCTGCTTTGAAAAATACATACCATTTTATAAACATGTACGAGGCTAAAACATTGTTGAAATGTATATCCACTTAGAAAGTTATTAAGTGAGATTCAGCCTGATATTATTTGAAATGAGGGAAACACTGATGTATGGATATCGGGAGTTTTAATCAAAATCTCATTGGGACTTCAATTTGGGATTGAAGCTGTACAAAATATTTGCATCTGAAGCAAAATTCACAAATATTTGGATTTTCATCAGTTCTGCTTGGATGCAAAACTGTCCGACACTGCAGTTTTGGCAATCAAAAATTGCTTTTCCTAAATGTTAACTGTGTTTCCCACCCATTGGAAAAATTGCAGAAGACCCAGGAGGCTTCTAGCTCATATAAAGTCAAGTGCCAAAGAAAAGAACTTCTCCAGGGGTTCCTTGTTTCTTCTCCAGGGTAGTCTGTCACCTCCAAACCTATGTTTCATTTTCTCAGAGGATTAATTCCTTCTGGCAGCTTTCCATGATCTTGCCTTGGAACAGGGATGTAAACTGCAATTCCCAGCAGCCACGGATGCTGCAGTCTTATAACTTTGTTTAAACAACTGCTTAGATTAAATATATATATATATATAAAAGTACAATATGAGGCACGATTGTCTTTCCATAAAAGGACTTTAAAATGTCTCTGCTCACAAAGCATTGTTTTCCCCAGAACACAGGGAAGGAACTGATGGCAGGCGTAAAATTTCAGTACATATATTTATTTTTCCAAAATCTTTGTGAGGAAAATGTCACAGATTTGACCATACTGTGTAATATTTCAAGAGATGCAAGAATCTAATTCCTAATATTGAATGTTTTGAATCCTAATTGCACGACAGATACTTACTCATTCTCCCCTCTTAACTTTTCTCACATGTAAGGTCTGTCAGCAAAGTCATCAACTTTTATGTAGTTTTATTAAGATATCTTTTTAAATAAAAACAAATTGTTTGTATGACACCAGTGAAGAGCACTAAGCTATTAGCAGGGGAAAAACTATTAATTTTTCCTCTTTCTTTTTTTCTTCTTTCTAAGACCTAGTTTATTTATACTTACTTTATGTTCCTAGATATCTATAAAGTGCAGTTTATAAATTAATTTGTTATTCAGAGCTGATCCCTTCAGCAAATGACCACATATATCAGTCATGAGATTTCCTCAAATTAACTGCGTGCTATGACTACTGTTACAAAACTTTTTACTCTTCATTCACACTTTGTGCCATGTGACTGACTAAAATACGAAGCATTCCTGTCTCCTCTCTGAGGAGATGATTCCTGAAACTACAAACTTATTTCCAAGATGCTTATTCAGGAACCTTGTGTAACTGTGTGTGTATTAACACCACTTCCTTTTCTGAAAAGCCTTCTCATTGGCACAAATGCACTCACATGAGAAAAGAGGAAGGGAGCCGAACCTAACAACACTGACACTTTTATTTAAAAAGTATTCCTGGCTCCTGTGTGTATGAACTATCTCAGTCCCACCTCTCCCCCACAATGATGCTGAAAGAATAAAGTGGTCAGACTGGGGAGCAGAGGAAACAACATGAAGACACAGACATAAAGATCCTTCCCATATACTGCAGATCAAGGCAAATCAGAAGTTGTTACACTGAATTTAGCCAGCTTACATTCTTGCCAATAAAAGGAAATTATTTCTTTTTTCTTTTTCATATTTCTGAGGAGTTACTAGAGTAATGTGAAGTATCTATAATGGAAATCAAACCTTACTCCCACAGCCTTGTGTTTTAACTATGGGACCATCATTCCTGCTAAAAATAAATTGACCCTGGCTTGAGCAAAGTATTGGACTGAGTTTTGTGTTAGTAATGAAATCTTATAGCCAGTCAGGTTTTAAGTTTCATTTTGAACCCTTCATTCTGTTCTAACTTCATAATTCTTTGAAAGCCTAATGCTGAAATATTTTTCCTTATCAGTTTATGTGTCCATGTACATATGTGTGTGTATATATATGTGTGCACATATAAAATAATAAAAAGTTATATGTGTAAACATAATATATATAATAGGAATTCAAGATTGTGTGGATATTGGTATGAAATAGAAATGACTACATTACTCATGACTGATAAAACCATGAATGCTTTTCTTGAATGAGTGTAAACATAACATTTCAGCCAAGTAAAGTTTGAATGAGATTAAGAACTTTATAATTAGATGTAAAAGTGGGAGTTGCAACTGGAAGTTTCCTTTCAGTCCTAACTATAACAGACACAACTGCTATAATGTGTTTACTTCAGTATAGATATGTAAATATATGGACAAAGCTCTTTTACTGTGAGTGAATTACATCAAGTGAGATTGCARCTTTACACTTTAACTACCATAATGTTGACAACACACAATTTTGTGTCAGTAGAGAGGGTGCATAGCTCAAAAAAAAAAAAAAAAGCAAGAAAGAGAGGGAGAGACTGATGCACCTAATTCTCAGTTATACTATGGCTCTTTGAGGTCTCTGACAAAGAAGGAGACCTTAACTTGGCTGAAATTATGGCCCTCTTCTGCTCTCAGGTCTGTGAAAAGCCTGAGTACCAGCAAGAGTCAAGGCCAGTTTTTAAGAACTAAAATAGTTAAATCATTTATCAGTATTATTTTCCATTGACATGCCTGAAGAATTAGTTCTCAGATGATGTACAAGAAACTAAGTTTTGAAATTTCTGAACAGACAGTAACGCAGGTCGAACATCAAGAGTGAAATCTTTCAGAGCGTCACTTCAGGAAGAGAAGCAGAAAGGGCTCATGTTCAGTTCAGCCAGGCGTAGAGGACCTGTTGTTCCAGGCACAGGTATAAATGTCACTCTATCTAATGGATACTACCTTGCAAAGCAGTGATAGAGAAGCACTTCTTATTATGAAGGAACCACCTGAGGGCTGAAAAGAGCAAAACTTGGAAAAATGATAAGTTGTTACAGTGAGCAAGTGCTCCCATGTGTAGAACGTGATGCTTATGCATATCCAAAGAGGTCCATAGGAAGTCAGAACAATTAGCACAGTGATTTTAGGTAAGATTCATCTCACCCAATTACAGGCTTCTACATGTTACATCTGAGCTAGGTCTCCTAGACTCCCTTTGTATTTCTTGGAGAGTTAGAGGTATCTGTAGAAAGTAATTCATCTGACCTAGTTTACATACCTTCTTTGAGACAAAATGAGGAATGGAAACCTAGAAGTTCCCATTTCCTGCCATGGAAAACTAATATAAAGCAATAACTAGGCAACAAGTTCATTTGTAGGCATCTATAAAGAACATGTATAAAGTTTGTGTATGGGCACGGATCCCAGCCTTTAACAAATGGAGGCTCTTCTATTCATGGTTCCCAGGCTGCCTTCTTGGTAGAAGTTCTGTCGGGCAAAATGACACGGCCCTGGCAGCTCCTGCAGCATGATAAATTCACATTTCACTCTGCCTTGACTTTGCTCCATTCCCATGTCTACCTCCCCCACCTGGCTTCTGCACTCAGGTACCCGAGGAGGTACCTGATACCACCACTACACTGGTAACAACACTGATGCAGCTGAGCCTTCACGTCAGTTGTTCAGAGGATCACTTTCCTGTGTCATTCCTATCACCAGTCTAGGGATCTCAGTTAACCAGAATGGGCATGAACAGGAGCAAAAGTGTTTTCTGCTTGAGTTTTACAGGAGAAAAATGTACTCTTCTACCTCTAACTACTTTTCACTCATGCTTGCCTTTTACTTTGATTCTTAATTACACATGGGATCCTGGATAAATGTTTTTGAATTTTGTATCTGAACCTTTTGCAAGTATCATGATAGACAATTACATCCTTATGAAAACTGCAACATGGGTCCAATTGATTTTTTATAAACATTATTATCTTGAGGTTTCAAATTATTTTCCTTTAGCAATGTTAATCTTCAAAATAAAAAATCTCTATGTTCACTGAAGCCTAATTGTTTGCAAATATTGTAAATCATCACTAGTTAGAAATCTTTCAGTAGTTTTAAAAAGTCTTTTGTTTCCTTTTTTGCCACTTTTTATTTGTGGGAGAAGGTGTATGGAAGTAATGAACAGCATTAAAAAAATAAAGCAGCAAGTCTGACAGTTTTTTGGGCAAGTTTCAGCTCAATAGTATTTCAAGTGGCCAAGATTTAGAAACCCTCCCAAATCATGGCTGACAGGGGAGAGTCAAAACAGTCAGTATCTGCTGAAATGCATTCATTTTCCCAAGACCTAAGTGTTTCACATTGCAAAAGATTGCAAAGTGCAGAGCTATGCAAAAATTTTCCATTTCACCTCACTAGGTTAAGACAGCACTGCTGCCAGCTAGTTCGACTTTAATAATATACCACATCAAATATACTTTTTTAATATGAAACTCCTTTAACACAACTTGGTCTTAACACCTGATGCATAGAAACAGCAAAGCCGAGAACAACAAGATCTTAAGAACATGTGGACAAAATCTGCTCACGTGCTGGCATTTTAATTATGTTTGCCCTGACCCTTTTCCCATGTTCTATAAAACAGACCAACAGTATAGAGGGAAAAAAAAAAACCTCAGTAGCACCACCTCAGCTAAACCAGATGAGTGCAGTGCTCAGGATATTATTACCAAATAATAATAATAATAAWAAAAAAATATATATATACACACAAGAAATTAATAAGGAAGCTGAAGCTGATACTTATAATAATAGTGTAAAGAGCTGCCACATAGTTCCTCTTAATAGCTTCAAGGACACCTTCCTCTGGCTTTTAAGCTGAGTCACAGGCAGTGTTATGTGCTTTTATGGAGTTAGAACTTTTCTCATCCCATCCTCCATGGAGGAGGCGAGCGAGATGAAATGGATTACAGGGATTATAGATGCTTGTGATCGAACCCACCACTGAACTGGGAAAAGCAGCCTCTGAGGTGATGAATTCCAGCCCCAAAATTCAGAACTGAAAACAACCTGGGTGGAATTATTCCATGTAGAGCTTGAATAAGAAAGTGAACATCAGGCGTAGCCAGAGCCCTGCGGACCGCCAGGGCACCTCCCCTGGCATGAGCACTATGCTGGGAACCCTGCTAGCAACATGCCAAGGAGTGGTTGGCGTCACTTTTTTTTTAATGGGGAGCTTGCACTGCAGGCGAAATGGTATCGCATTGCAAATTCTCAGAGGGGCCAGCTGAAGTTGCCAAAATGAAGGTAGCTATTGCTTTTCCTTAGCGCTCGAGTACTTTAATTGTTAAAACTTAATGTTTTGATACCCATGCTGTCTTCTGTTGGCAATATTTATTTTCAAAAACTCATTAAGACAAGCGGTAGCAAGTCATGTGGACATACTATTCTCTCTCTTGTCCTATCATTTGACAGCTGAACAAGATTATACAGAGTGCATCTAGGAATATGAAAATCAATAACCAAGCAAACAGAAGAGGCACGGGGAAGGCTTATTTTCTGTGCTGCTAACACTTGAACTGGTCAGAATGAGATGCTTGATGGGTGATGGATTACCTGCTCTGAGCCTCCAAACAGCAAGCAAGGAAGAAGGTCAGCTGCGTGCCTGTGCTGGGACCCCCCTGACCCAGGACAAAATTGTCTGTAACACCTGGTTCCCACTGCTGGGAGGCAGTTTGGGGTTGGCTGTAGGCTACCCAGGGACAGCCTCAGCCTCTTCCACAATGACAGGCTATTGCAGACCACTGTAATGACARCTGGCTCCTGGACAGATTCTACTAAAATATCCAGGCTATCTCTGTTCCCTACCCTATGTCAGCAGAAGCAGGGCAACACCTCATGGCCCTGATTCTTCCGGACAGTGATTACCTACCGTTATCACTTCACTCACTCAGAGCGTGAATCACAGCTGCTCCATAATTAACATAAAAAACATAAGCCTGGGCGGAGGAAGGAAGCTGAAGTGGCAGGGACTATGACAGATGTTGCGAAATGTCGACTTATTCATAACAGAAAGGGCAAATCTTTTGAAAGCTTTTTTTCTTTTCTTTCCCCCCTCCCTCCCTTTTTTTTTAATGTGCAGACTTCAAAGCAATGAATTGTGGCATCTGTAACAGCTACCAAACTGTGCCAGTGGAAGCCAGTGGAGCACAGTCTACAGTGATAGAATGCAAGTCATGCAATTATTCGAGTTTGCAGTTCTGGTTTTTGAAACAACATATGGTCTGCAGCAAGGAAGCCAGGATATTTTAAAAGAGCTCCTACAGGGTTTCAAACTTTGATTTTACAGAGGTGTGGGAAAAGAAGCAGACTCCATTCAGGCTCTGATATTTAAATACATGTGTTGTCGTTTTGCTTATTGAAGAGAGGTGTGCTGTGCTTTTACATATGTAGAGTGCATTCTGGGTTTCTAAACAGCAGACGGTAACATATAGATATTTTACACACTTCCTGCTTTTTGTTGACATTTGGGGGAAACAGTGCAGTACTGGACTCTTAGTGAAAGGAAAGTGGTCTGAACAGCTTTAAAAAAAGTCTAATGTATAAAGGTGAGAAAATTGCTGTTAATTTTAGCAATGAAACTGTTTAGCATCGTATTTTCAGTTACTGATTTTTTTATCCTGAAGTGCTGTTGTTAATGTAAAGTGAGGATCTGCCCATCAGGACCTATGGGCATAGAGCCCTCTGACAAAATGGTATGAAATACTGTGCTTGAAACATCTGCCTATCAGGTCAAAATGGGAGTCAAGGACCTGGGCTGTGTCCTTATCTGTGCACTCTACGCCGAGGGCTGCCAGACAAAGATGACACACAAGCCTAGCACAGTTGTGATACTGTGAGCTCTGATGTATGTGTACCCATGTAGCATACATGCAGATATCCCTTCAGTCTACTCATTCCCTCTTGACAGTGAAGGCTTCGTGTTCAGAGCAAACTCCATCTTTTAAAAGATCCAGGCCTCCAAATCAGTCTTTGGTGTCAGTGCCTGTCTCCAGGCCAACTGTCCTTCTCAAGTTTGACAGATATGGTCCCTTTAATGAAAATAAATATACTAGCTGCTCCATTCCTTTTTCTTACAGCTAGCTACCTACATCCCTTCAAAATCCCTTATCGCTGTTGGATGTTGAAAAGCTAAACCTGAACATTTAGCAAGAGTTACAGAAAGCACAAAAAATCAGCTCCAGGCACAACTGCAGCCATGGTATAGGATGTTTATGGTTTCAGATGATTATTGGATGAAATTTGGTTTCCAATGTCATTTTTTATTGGCCATTTTTTAAATCTGTTTTCTTCAAGATATACCTCCTAGGGCTAAGCTCCCAGGAAGTGTGGGACATCTTCCCTAGCTTTCAGCACCAGAAAGCATCCCTGTCACAGCTGGTTTGAACCTACACCTGACACAAATCAGAGCTCTGACCAGTAATTCCTGCAGCAAGTCCAGATTATTTGGTTGAGCTGCGGCTGTAGTAAAGCCCTTTGACCTCAAATACAACAAAATATATTAAACCTATTCTGAAAAATTGAGTGGTTTAGCCTTGAAGTGCGAAATCATAAGTATATATTCTTCATGAAGAGAAAAGAAACATCAGTCAGTTCAGAATACTGGTTTTGTTCCCATCAACAACCATATGCTGATGCTTTATGGAACTGCTCATGCTCTTTATCCCAAGCTTGTGTAGGCTTTCACCAAATATCCCTACTTGCTACTCTACAGTCTCCAGGAGGAGACAGACCGTCTCCTGCTACAGGTGTCTAAACCCTCCCTTAAACACTTTCCAATTTAGCCAGAGTCATCTTCTATGAAGTGTCAGCAATCCTCTCCTCCATGCCCACGCTTTGAGTAACCCAGAAACAGAGCCACGCAGGTGTGGATGAGCAAGCAGAGCAGTTTTCTCCATAGCCCTTCTTTCGAGAGGCTGAGAGGGCCTGACCACTTTGCATTGTCATGTCCTCACTCAGAGATGTGGACATAGCCACAACTTTCCTTCTGGGCTCCCTGCAATCTTCCCACATGGGAAGGTTCAAGGAATTAAATGCACTTGACTTGGTTACAAGATTACTATGATAATGCTTTATAATATCAGAAGTATGTAAAATTCTAGGAAAAAGTGGAATTTTTAGGCTCATAGAAAATGTGTAACTAGCAATAATGGAATGGGAAATACCTAAGTACACAATGCAGGAGTGATTCCCAATGTGAAGATCTGCAGCTGGTGAAATCATCCCTAAAAGGAAAGTTCTCAGCAGTAAGGTCTCATCTGTAAAGTAGACAGAGCATGTTATTAGCTACATAGAAATGAGTTCAATTTAATTCTGCTTAGGCATCAAGGAACCTCTAATGCACACAAGATTTGTACAGAATTGACAGGCATTTGCAAGGTCAATCTCCTATTCACACTGAATCACTGCATTTTAAATTGTGCCCCCATTCTAACTTCATATCTGCTTCTGCAATATTGAAGTCTTAACTCATACTCCTATGTAAGACGCCTTCTTACCTAAAACACTGGTATGTTAGATGTATTTGATACATCTCATTCTCTGCAAACTGCTGTAGAGAAGAAATGGAACATTACGCACTCAAAAGCTGTTTGAGTTAAAGTAAGTTWTAAACCATATATGACAACTGAATATGGTCTGAAGGCTGCTCTACTCATGCTTGTAGAATAGGAAATAAAGATTTCAATTTTTCAGCCCATGAGAAGATCTGCAGAGGATTAATTTATGATTGATTTGTTTTTATGCAGCTGACAGTGGTCAGAGTGGAACTTGCTTCACCAGTCATGATGTGCTTAAGGATTTTCATCTCACAGGAGCAGGATGTCACTTGAATAAGATGGCTCAATGAATGTTTTTAAAGGCATGTATGCAATGTTTAATGCATGATTTTTGCATAATGGAAATGAGCTATTTGCTCATGCATGCTCATGCAATCTATGTGTAGCAGATCTTTTGCTTATACACACTTGCAAGTAGTAAAAAAGCCAACAACTACAGCAAGAAAAAACAACTAAAACACAGTCCTTCCAGATGCAAATTTGGTGTGCAGAAGCACACATGTAGTAGTGGAAATCAACCCCTCATGGCTGCTTTCAACTTCCTTTGAAGTCAGTAGCAAAATTCCCATTGAATTCAATAAGAGCAAGAGGAGGCCCTTGATCTAGTAAAAAGTCCTTATGAGGTTTTATTAGCTCTTTATACAAAACTTTATGCCATTTGTTTATGAAATATATTCTGACTCTATACCCACCCACAAGACTTTGTAACTGATTGAGAATAATGTGACAACTCCACTCTGCCCAGCCAATTACTGTCATTCAAAGCACTGGTTATACAGACAGAGGAGGATTCCAGGATACTGGAATACGTTTTGTATGCTGCTTTTTCAAAGAGTCACTGAAGAGAGGATGACAGCTCAAGTAAGTTGCATCCAGCTATTCAGGAGCAGGTTAGGTCAAGGCCATTTCTGGTCCCTGATCCATCATCCCTCGTGACAATGGACAGGTGCCAAATGTCTCTGCTAATTCTGCTCAGTCTTGTGGTAGCCTTGGACACAGCTGATCACAAGGGATTAATACCAAGACTGGAGAACCTGGCATGAGGCGATGGAATTGCATTAGAGCAGTTTTGTTTCACTCCTTTCTGTTCAAGGCCAGAGTGATGGGCAGCTATTCCCTCTGCTTGAGAGCGCTCAGCTGTGAATTCCCCAAGGGACTGCTCATGTTGCTTCAGCTGTTCTACATTTATATGAAGTCTCTGGAAATTTGTGAGACAATTTGGGAAAATTATTACACTCAGTACTTTGTCTCCTTTCCAACTGACTCACACACCATGGTCACTGAGCTTAACCAGTACTGACAGGAGTCATGTTTTAAGCAAGAGCCAGCTGGCTGAAAGTCTACCTAGAAAAATAGGGAAGATGGTGATCAGCAAATATAAAAAATGGCAGACCTGGCAGCGGCAGGAACTCTTCTATCTGCTGAGGCCATATGATAGACTGATGCCAAGGTGGCCCAGAACCATAGGAACTTACAGTACAAACCATTTGTTCAGATTGTATCTCAAGCCGGAAGAACCATTCAGCCATGACTAGCAGAGAAGCTATCTTCCTTTTCCTCAGATCTCAAGATGGTGATTTACATCTTTGTTATGTCTCAGCTTTATGGCATCCAGATCACACTTTGGGCCAATTAAGAGAAACTCCAAAACTTCCAGGCAGTTCCATAAAACTGCTGTTCACACCCTGGATAGCCTACCCTAGAGGAAGCATCCCTATTCTGCATAAGTACCAGGGGACTGAAAGATGCAATCCCAAATCAAGTCAATTCAGTCTGGTCTATGCAACCTGCACCTCAGACCTAAAAAACCCTAAAAGGGTTGATAATGATTCTTTAAAGTGAAACCACAGATCAAAGTTCATAGCTGCCAAAATATACAACTTTCAAAACAACCCTAAAAAGCCCTAAAACCCACTCTTATCCACAGTTCCTATTCACAGAATCACAGAATGACAGAACCGTTGAGGTTGGAAGGGACCTTTAGAGTTCATCTAGTCCAACTGCCCTGCTAAAGCAGGGTCATCTAGAGCAGGTTGCCCAGGACCCTATCCAGATGGCTTGTGAATATCTCCAAGGATGGGGACTCCACAACTTCTCTCGGCAACCTGTTCCATATTCTAGGCTTGAAAATACGAGCTTTATCCACCTGATGGGAATCTTGCCACGCAATGTACAGCAGGATAGAGACCAGTAAGGAATGTCTGGTTTAGGGTTGATTCAAGCACACAAAGTTGGATGTTTCATGGTTTAAAATATTTATAGGAAGACCAATTTTCTTGGATCTTTGAAAACCTTCCCATTAAATTGTACCCAAATACTGAACAATCTATTACTAGAACACAGATAATGTCTTGTTAGACATTGAAATCTTTTGACTATCTGGAACAAAGACAAACTTTTTGTGGAAACTACACATTAGTAGGCTGGATTCATTAAATGCTAGTAATTTTAGCTCAGGTTAAAACATCTACACCCTTAATGGGATCAAGGGCACAGTATTAATCAACAAAGAAAGTTTCTAATCGAGTTTGGCCTTGGGAAATATATATATTCTTTCTGGGTGATGTTATTGTTTTTAGGAAGCTTATCTGCTATCTCGCTGGGAACAACTATCCACTTTATTAAAGTGCCTAAAATATTGTAATAAACACACAGTCTATATCAATAGCATCATATTTCCCCACATAGTATTTGTGTGTGGTTTAATTAGATGGAAGGATTACAGGAAAAGTTTGTGTCATAATGATTCTTTAAAGTGAAACCACAGATCAAAGTTCATAGCTGCCAAATATACAACTTTCAGAACAAGCTCAAGTGCTGCTATTAATCATGGCTGTTGGGGGATTTGATGACAAAGATTAAACTGCTGTAAAGGATACTGCTGTGCATCAGATTCTTGCAACTGTCATCAAATACTTTGCCAACTATTAACAGGTCAGAAGAGTTGTCCAGCATTTACCATGGGTGGCTGTCACTGCAGTTGGTGAAGCAGTGTGCACCATGGTGACAACCAATGACACTCTCCCAGATAGACATTTGTGGGCTGTTATTTTTTACAGCATGGCTGAAATCTTAAGGTCTGTCTGCAGAATAAACAAGAGAGGGAAACTGCAGGACCTCAGCCTCATGGCACTGTATCCTCCCAGGAATATCCGTTGTGCAAACTAGTTCACTCTGTTTGCAACATGGAGTACCTTCCCTCTTGCTTACTGCATGTTAAGAGTGCCCACCTGTGGAGCTGAGGTGTTGTAAATTCACTTCCTAGTTTATTTCACAGCAACCACTCTATATAGGTAAGCCCTCAGAGAGTGCCTCAAGGACCTGAGTTCATCCCATTTGCAGTTACACCAACTCTCTCTTCTTCTACACAGGATCATGTAATACCCCTGTGGGAAGCCTCAGCAATCACTTACAGAGAAACATAATATGAAGGAAGTATTTAAAGCACGTTTTGCAGCACCGGCGCCAACAACCTGTGACCCACCAGCCAGTGCTCTGTGGTGGGTCACCAATGGCCCTCAGATGCCGTGTAGAGAATTGTTAACCTGGAGACCTGCAATATGCTGCTGTCGCTGCTCATATGGAACAGTGTGCTTGAGAAACAGCCTTTCCGAGATTCAACTTTGTGGACTCTGAAACTGGTATCAGAGTTTTGCACTGAGCTGTCCGTGAAACAGATGTGAATGACAGTGTGATGCAACAAGCAACTGGAAATTCAAAACCACAGATTTRGCTATAGTCTTCAAAGTTTAGGGGAGTTACAGATCTGTATCCAAACTTCACAGCTGTGGCCAGCTATAAAACAAACTTATCTATATAACGGGTTGAAACCAAACTATATCTGAATATTCATCTCTGGGAAAGTTTGGAGACACATTTGGCTGGGAATTTTTGAGCATCATCTGATCTTTACTAATAGTATCTTTCAAAAAAAAAAAAAAACCCACAAAGAACAGAATGTTAAAGGCTTAAAAATGACACACTTTCAGCCCTGGATTATTGTAAGTAGTTCAGCCTTTTAACTTACCAAGCCAAGGCTTTCCTTCTATCCAACATGTCATAAGTTAAAGTTATCTACATGGTATACTTCTTAATGTTGTAATTCTGTTCTCTGCTGAATGCAAGGATGTGACACCAGATAGACCATTTTTTAGACATTTGTGGTGATATATTGTCAAGCCTAAAGCTTCTTTGTTTATACATCAACTTTTTTTTCAAGGGCTCCCCTCTTCCCACAAAATTAATTCCTACGGGGCTGAAAAATTGAATATTAAAGCTCACAGACATTCATTCCTCTTCCCTTCCTGAAATGCTTAGGAAATTAATGTATCCTTTTCAGTTACAGCAAAATGAAATGAAGGCTTGCTTAGATTAATCACTTTTATGTTCATTGTAAGATGTTACTTAATTACCACCAAAAGGATCACTGGATTGCACAGGCTTAACATAGCTTTGAGGTCTGTTTAACACTTGTGAAGCTACACTTGTGCTGTTATTAGGGMCACATAAATGGCATGTGCTCACACATCTTTGTGTGGCACTGACAATGCAGGTAATTCACACTATACATTGTTTAAACAAGCTGTTTATCATACACACCCACACACGCATGCACAAACCTACCAAATAGTTATCTACTTGATGATGTATCAAAGGGTTTTTGCAGATGTCTCTAGAAACATTTGTGTCTACATTGTACTTCAAAGAATACAAAGACTTTTGGGGAGCATTTCCATGAATTGGGACCCATTGTTCTGGCTTTCTGGTTTCTGCCGTCTTATATATAGAAGTGGCATCTGGTTTTCTACTTACTGAGAACTATATACTAAGCAGAGTAACCAGGAAAGGGTGGGGAGGTGTTTTCCTTTGGGTTAGTGAAAAATATTGCCCAAGGAATGGAAACACTGCTTTGATTGTGATATAGCCTCTATTTTTATTACTTTTCTCTGTAAAATACAATAAAAACATTGTGGGAAATATATAGTCAATTATCTGCAATAGAAATGAATGCACCATCCATCGGCAATGCTTTTGGCAGGGAGAGAGCCCTGAGTTCCATGTTTGTCTTACCTTTCCTGTGAGACAGCCTGTGGCTCAAAAACTGCAAGAGCACAAATTCAAAAACAAAATACGAGCATGTGAAATGCATAAAGCCTGTTATCCACCTGAAAAACACCTCAAAGGGCCAGAAGAATTTTCCTGCTGAAAACAGTATGACTACAGCTGTTGTGTGAGTAAAGCACTTAGCAACAGAAAGTGGGATAGCTTAGGGTTTGAAAATGTGGTACCCATAAAGCATAATGGGTGAAATCTCTCACAGGTCAGTGGCAACATGACCACTGGCCACTGTGGAGACCAGATTTCCTCCAACATGCTCTAAATTTACTATTGGCCCTATATTATAGCATTCAAATAAAACCCTGTGGTGTACAAATGAACATCAGGGCACAGCAAATTCAAATAGCTGTAGTGTTGACATATACTTAAGTTTGTGCTGTGGCTGCACTTAACGTTTGCTGCAATAGCTTTATCCTTCTTGACCAGCCTTTTCTGTCAGTTCTTATTCTAGGCTTTGGATTCCTGTGAGAGGTGCAGTGAGATATATTTGGACTGACTTCTACACTGTGGGTGTTGTCACAGTACATGTCTTCCTTACATTAGAGGTAATATATTTTGAAAGCCTATGGTAAAACTGTAGGGTGCGTCTGTGCTACCCCCATTTTAGCTGCTATTCTCTGCTGCAAAACTGGAGCCCAGGTGCTTGCCTTGTAATCTGTGCATTATCTCCAACATTTAGAAATGCCAACAAAGGAGAAATTTGGTGAAGTGTTGAGCTCTTGGAGGTTCTGTGTTCATTCTGGTACAGTGGAGAATGTGAAGTATTAACTACTTATGGTCCTAAACTGCTCATCAGAAGGTGACAGGCAAATAAATTTTATGAGAATGTTTCTATTTGTAGAGTATTTACTGATATGAGTACCAATTTACTTTCCTCCTTAAAATGTGAGTGCTTATTTTCTGGACTTCAAATTCTAAAATTTAGACAAATTTACAGAACTGTAATCCTTCAAGTATTCTAAAAACATTGGCAGTTTGCTCACAGACTATTGCTTAGTTTCCTCAAGTACTGCTAGTGTTTGAAGCCAGACCATCATGGTTGACATTTAGTAAATTGCTTGCTTCACTGTTGGCCATGAGTCCTTACTGTAAAAGTACAATTTGGGGTAATAACTAATAAGTGGCGCAAGTATGGACGTCTTCACCTACAAACTTGATCTCATGCTTCTGCAAGCAGAGAGAGCCTAATGGAGGGGAGCGCCTGGAACAGGGACTACATTTAAAATAAGGACAGGCTTTTGGCCAGCCTGCAGCGGGTTGTGTTTGGCAAGGAAAGACCTAGAAAAAATCCTGCACAAAGCTTAGATGTCAGCTTTTTTAGATCAAGAGAGTTCAGTTTTAATATAAACAATGGACAGAAAATATCACTCACTCAGGTCCATGTATTTCTCCAAGCAGGTTCAGAAGATTCAATTTCTCATTTATTAGAGCCCAYCTCTTTTGGGGTCTAGGGCACCAAAGTATCTGAGATGGTTTTATGGACAATTCAATACTGCTGTGCAAGAACAAGAGATGACTGCATAGGACTTTTCCCTTTTTGGTTAGCAAACACCTTTTTAGTGCATGAATATAACATTGATTAAAAGCCTTTAAAGCAAGTTGAGTCCTGTAGAGATTTTATTCCCTAATGAAGCATGACACCACATGTTAAAAGAGCATGTCATCTTGGCATGACAGTGTTTTGAATTAGCTGAGTAACCAAAGAATATGGTGGAAAATAAAGCAGAATATGAATGTTACTGTAGTTTGGCATAAATTAAATTCACATATCAACAACTTTGTGTTAAGCACAAAGAGAAATGTTGTGTCTGAGGATCACATTAACAAAGCACTCTGTAGACAAGTCAATATATTTGGTCAGTTGATGTGGACAGACAGCCTACAAACATCAGCAATTACCTCTTTATGATAAATTGTGGTTACTGATATTAAAAGTTGGACTTCAGAGTAAACTTGAACAATCATGCCATGAGAGTTTGAGAGCTTATTCAGAGGAATGCAGCAAAATAATAATTTCATATGTGAAGTTGGTACATAAGTCTCTAAAAGTAGCTACTCTGCAGCCTTTTTAAACACACTTCTGTATGGACTAATTAGGTCTACTATCTTAATACGAAAAATATGACCACAGAACCTGTGGGGTACTTCTCATGATGACTTAAGTTTCCATTGTTGAACTGCTCACAGTATAGACTTGCTAGCATTAATGCCAACACTGTCTGTGATCTTGAAGTTGCTCCTGTTCCTCTGTTCAAGCAGGGAATTTGACTTCTCAAGAGTCTGATTGTCCCATTACAAAAAAGAGGCTCTTCTCTTATTAAAACCAGTTTTCATTCTCTCTAGAGCAGAATCCAGCCTGATATTTAGGATCAAACATTTCATGCCCACTTCTCTTGTCCTAATTCTGGTCATTTGCAACAATGTTGGTGTTAAGTGACTATGAAACACTATTATTCTAAAGTAATCATATTTTCAGGCTCTGTGCCCGACATCACATGGAATCATTTATTTCAGTACAACGGGAAATAAGGCCACTATGGATAACAGTATTTCTGAGGGAAGAAATGTTGCTCATTGCTGAATGGAAGCATAGTATACCCAGCTGATTATATACTGTAAATTACTTCTTGAAAATCAATGGATTTTAGCATTTAGAATAAAAAGACAAGAGAGTGAATGAGCGAAGTAAGAGCACAGAGAGAAAATATGAAGGATATTGAAGCTTTTGCTGGAGCACCTGATCACATGTGAGTGTTAATTTCTCAGATCTGGCTAATGATGGACAGCTGAATTTGTCTTGCTCGCTGGGATGAGCTCAGGTAGGAAGCACCAGCAAGGCTTCATCAGTAGCTGGTCAGTCTTGCAAGCTCCTCGGTCCCTTCTTCCATAACAAATAAAACCCTCACAGCTCTGCTATCAGCCTCAGAATATCCTTGTGCTCAACATCTGTCATGGCCTTCACATACAAATGACAGAGATGTTCAGCACCGTATACTTAAATGGAAACGTGTAGGAATTGTGGACGAGTTGGATCCTTGCAGCTTATTAAGTCTTTGAATTTCAGAGCTCACTTTAGAGTTATTTCTTTTGTTTTTGTGGAAGCTGTAGACAAAAAAAGGCCCAAGCCCCTTCATTTTCCAAATGTAGTAAAAAGTGTTTAGATACACACTTTAATATATTTTCTGTGGCATTTTTGTAAAATACAGATATATAATTATAGATATATTGCATATATAGCATTTACTATGTTGATAAAAAGCTAGTCTTTTCACAATGACACACCAGTAAGTATTTACAATATGATTCAAATTTTAAGGAACAAATGTTTCAAACAATATTGTGCGGTTATATGATAAGAATAATTTGAGGAAAAATAAGAGACCAGTACTAAAAAAATCCCAGATGACAAAATATCTACTATTACCAGGAGCACTTCCATGCATAAACTTTTGTTTTCCCTTGTAGGAATATGCATGATTTAGCTCTTCCATATTTCGACCCAGCCATAGCCCCTTAAGATGACATGGAGAATTATCTTGCTTACACTTTTTCAAGTACAGATTAATTGTACCACTCCCCCCATTCAAAGCTTTATCCAACAGCAACATTTCAAAGTTTTGGCTAGAGCAGAAATTACTATACACGTCTTGTTAATTAAATCAATGCAGCTATGACAGTTTACATAGCTGAAAATTTGCCCATCTTCTGCACATTTTAAAACCATTTTACAAATTATTAGTTTGTTTTTTTGAGCAATGTTTTAGCATTGGAAGCCTTTGCTTGGAGATCTGTCTCAAAGGAAACTGGAGCACCAAAACCAGCAACAGATCCAAGTATATAAATGCTTTGTTACCTTCATATATGAACACTGTCTGAACACACTTGCATCTTTAGCATATTGTCCCCATATCCTGTGAGGCACAGAAGTGCTATTCCATTTTACAGTTGAAAAAAATTCAGTTAGAGAGAGGCTAAGTGAACTGCCCAATGTCACTGGGGTTGTTTCTGACAGAGCAGAGAAACGAACCCACATCTTCTAAATTACAGACTCATCCTCTAGTCTTTCCAGCTCTGAATGATAACTTCATAAATCAGCATCTTCTTTGACATAAACATATATATAACTAATAGAAATAAAGCATTCTCTGGGCAAGAGCTTAATTAAATACTATTGTGGTTTCTTTTCTCTTTCCAAATAGCAAGAAGAGATAGAGAAGGGTGTGTTTCTCTTCCACTGTCTCTATCCCAATGAAAAAATATTAGTTGCAATGAGCATTTCATAAAGTGGGAGCAGTTAAATCACTGTTTGCCAGAAAACATATTGGAACTTTTGAGAAATATAACGATCTCCTTTTACTGAAATCTGACAGAGAAAAACATAAGCTTTGAAGGCCTTATTCTCCTTTCCACAGTGCTGGCCAGGGAAGCATTTTCAATTACATTTGCACCCACTTTAAGATGTCTTTAAACCTGCATAATACAAAGGAGGCTTACTGTAATGTGGAAGAACTATTTTCTCAAGCATTAAAATATGTTCCATAACCTCTGCATTTAATGCTCTGACAGGTGGGCAGCTGAACAGCAGCTTTCGCAGCAGGACTGACGTGTGCAGGGGCTGTGCAGGTGTAGAAAAGGGCAGAAGTCTCCCTGTGACATAAGTATCTCCCCAAGCCCTTGTCATTCTGGAGAAGCCTGGTCAGGAACAGGTTTTGATCTGCGTTTTTATAAATCCTGGTTAAAACCAGAGATGGGAAGGAAGTGAACTGCTTAAATTCCACGGCAAAGATTGTTTGAAAAACAGAGCAGTAGTAACCTCATGACAGAAGGGAACGAGAAAGGAAGACAGATGGCTCCCTGGAGGGAGGGAAATAGGCTGTAGGTGTCATGCTGTAGCATTCAGAGTAAACTATTATGGGAATTTGGCCTATTGTAATCCTGGTCCCAATCTGGCCAATTTACAGGGAGGCAGCTACCACAAAGTTCTGCTTCCAGCAACAGTTTGTGGGCAAATTGGGTTATCATCTGCCTAGTTGGTATAGGCAATTTGTTTAAGAGATTCTGAGGATGGA
Organism: Apteryx rowi; assembly: GCF_003343035.1. Classification (NCBI taxonomy): domain Eukaryota; kingdom Metazoa; phylum Chordata; class Aves; order Apterygiformes; family Apterygidae; genus Apteryx; species Apteryx rowi. The sequence goes on along the minus strand of NW_020448208.1, from coordinate 1,349,730 downwards.
GAACATTTTGCCCTTATAAAAAAATACCCCAAAACACATTAATTTCTCATTCTGCTCGCTTTTTCTTTTTTTAATCAAACCTGCATTTTCCTTTAAAAAAGTAAAAATACAAAAACAAAGATACATTAGAATATCCTAATGTCCAGTAAATGTCATATAGGCAATATTTATGGTGAAAAAAATAAATGCATCGAGCCCTTCCTTTAACAAAATGAAGCACCCCGAAGTTCATTCTGTACCAAGGAATGCTGCTTCTTCTGCTGTTGGTTTAAATCACTCATATCACCACAGTTTGAATCTGCATTACTTTTCTTTAACTGTTGTCTTTAAACACCTAATCATAAATCTAGACTAACACTGAAAAAGATCCTAGTAAGAATGCCATGCTGCTGATAAGCTAGAAACAAATCTTTCCGTTCACTTTGTATAAATAATCCATTAGCTCAGCTTCTGTTTTAGGCTGGATTCTTGACGCCTAACACTTTAAGTCCAAATACCCTTCATACCCCTTATAACAGAAGAAACTTGTAAAATGTCTTTGGTGCATCAGCTTAGTGTTGTATGAATGTTTTAAAGAAACTCACTAGTACTATAGGAAATGTAAGTGGGCTTGTTTGTGTTGTTTAATACTCTAAGTGTCATTTCATTCTTTAAAGGGGTTAGAACAGAGGAGGGGGAAAAGGGGAGGAAGTCTTACTTAATTTGTTGCATATGTCCCGACGTGTTATACAACTAAGTGTATTATACCAGAAAACTAAAGCAGTCTGCGCTGCAACAAACTCTGTGTAACGCAAAATAGGAGAATAATCTGGCCACAAGCAAATCAAAAATTCAGTGAAACTTCCTCTCATATCATATATACATACACTTTACAAGCTACATTGAGTGTTCTTTCATATTCTAAAAGAAATACATTGTAGTCACCAAACATACTGTACTTTTACTTAAAGGCTTCATCAAACCATATGTGCAGACACTTGAGAAGATGAGAGTGTTAAGCTTCCTAGGGTCCTAGAGTCAAAGAAATTCTGCTGCCCCCCACTGCTAAGTAAGTGCACTCCTTCCACAGGGGGCAACATCTGCCGATCCGTCATGGTTCCACTTGGCGAGGACCCCAAGAAACTTCCTTGGGAAGAAACAATTTTCTCAGGACTGGCAGCCAGTTTAGGGGATGTGGAAAAGTTATATCCATACAGTGCACAGGGACTGTGCAGTCTAAACGTGTTGTAGGAGCCCTGGTGGGTTTGATTAGTGGTAAAGGCATTGCTGGATGGGGATGGCATGATGTACTGGAGCTGTGGAGACATCCCTGAAATCTGCATAGATATGCCAGTTTGTGGGCAGCTGAATGCATCCCCATCACTGCCACTCATGGACATATTCACAGTTGTGCTGCTCGACACACCAACATAAGAGGGAGTCCTTGGGGGCGCAAACGTCTCACTGGTTTGGTTTGTGAGCCTGTTGTAGGTTTCAGCCAAAGAAGTGCTGTATCTGTTCAGGGTCAAGCCTGAGCGGGCACAAGCTGTGTAGTCAGCTGGAGCAAGGCTACAGAGCTGGCTAGTGTTGGGACTGAGATGGAAGGCTGGCGATGAGCAAGGGGAACCCGGTAAAAGGTGAGGGTGGGTAGATGGCACTCCACTGCCAGATCCCTGGAGTAAAGTAGAGGAACCTGCATTTCCTGGAAGAGAATATTAAAGCGTGAGAAGCACGTTGAGAAAGGTTCATTTCCTAGATTGTGACAGATCAAGACCTTTATGTTTCGATAATAACCCTCTGACATGAAACATTTGACACAAAGAGATTCAAAAAATATTGTACATATGTGTGCAAATGTGTGTGTGCACATATGTACTTTTAAAGAAGCGACCTATTCAAGAATGAAACATAAGTTATGTTTCTGCAACCATCATTCAATACATTCAAACTTGCAGCTCCTGCCCATGAGGTTAACTACTTTTTATTTGATACTGGAAGCAAATTGCATGGTGATTAGGACATAGCGAGCACTACATCACAACAAGCCTTCTTCACAGCTATGGATTTTGTGCCATCTACGTTGTTGCTATAGCCTGGAGTGCATTTACAGCCCTTTGCTCTGTGCGACACGCACTTCCTTTGTGCCTATCATTATCAGCATGCCAGCTAAGGAAGCAGCTCTTTACCTCAAATGATAGGCTCCCATTGTTAAAACAACTTCAGGGAAGTCTAGGCTGAGTACTGTGCACGGCTGCTTCATTTTTTAAAGGGTAGATGGAGGTTTAGGCTCGTAGTGAACTGTTCACTTGCTGAAATCAGAACTTTTTACATGACAAATATGAGTGCTGAATGCTCTTAAAATGCACTGCTTGCTATAGGTGAAGCCTTTTCTCAAGATTCTGAAAACTTCCCAGCTGCAAGAAGAGCTTCCTTTTCTTAGAGATTATATTTCCCCAGAAAATGAATGTAGAAAAAACGGTTTTAGCCTTTCATAGCCTCCCAAAGACAACTAGCAGGAAGGACTCTCCTGTTTGTGAATAAACATTGCCATTAACATAAACATTAAACATTAACACTAAAACAGCTTTATGATACAAAGAGATACATAGACTGTCAATAAGTTAACAGAATTTCAGGATAGATGAGCTAGTAAAGAGAAAAATACATTATTATCAGTGAACTCTGCCTGTTCCTCTTGCTCTACTCACAGACCACAAAAGGCACAAAACACCACCAGACACCTCCACATACTAAAAATCCTAGTGTAAAGCATAGTTATTTTTCTCCCAATCCACGTCAATGTCTCCACTATCTGAAGATGGGCAATTCCAGAATTAACAGTCAGGATGATTTTCTAGAGGGGTCTTTCAGCAAGTCTCTTTGGCTAAGCTCTAAACCACACTACCAGCCAAGGTACATTAGATTAAAGATTTTGCAAGGATCTTAGTTCCCATTCTTTGAATGTAACAGTAACTTCAACAAACTCCTTAACTTCAGGCAACAGCAGGAAAGGAAGTGGGAAGGTCATGACTGTGACTCCCCTGCCTTCAAACAGTCCTGCTATATAAAAACAGGGGAAAACATTTGGTCTGTCTCTTGGACAGATAAACTTCACAAAGAGGAAGAATGAGTTGCCTTTAAGTCTTATGCACTCTTACAAGGTATTTCAGGTCTGATGCTGGCTTCTCATTATAGGCCTTTTTACAAGGACCATCTCCTCCCCCGCCAAAAACTTTGCCAACACTCACCCAACATATCTGTGACCTAGCACAAAACCTTCTTTTTAATTTCCCGCAAGCACTGATGATCAAGGTTTCTCAAGGGAGTGAGCAAAGGAGAAGTTAAGTGATTTCTGTGTATGCTATTGCTCTGAAGATTGCTTAACGACTCGGGAACATGTTATCAAGAAAGCAGGTGGGATGTTTTTAAGTTTGGTACAAGTAAATGTGAAAGTCAAGAGAAAGATGTCTGGTGCGCTTGGGAAAAGGCTGAGAGGTTTTCTACATGCATAGGGATGCCTCAGAAATAAAGGAATCCAGAAAACAGCACAGAGATGCCTCTCTCTGTCCAAGCAGGCAATTAAAATAGCCCTCTCTCCCCCCACAGCAGCATGTCTATGATAGGGGAAGTGGAAGGCAAGAGGCTGTAGACTGGGGAGCAGGAGAAAGCAAAATGGAGAAGTCCATTTTTTCAAGCTCTAGGATGCAGACAAAATTTGTAGGGACTTTTACTGAATAATTTTTAGTTTTTTAAGAATCAAGGAAGCTTCCCAAGGAGAAAACCTAAATAAGCTTGCTGCTATTTATTCAATACTTAGAGGACATTTCTTCTCTCCCTCTTTCTTTTTTTTTTAAACACAYAAGTAATTCCTACATTAGTGTTTGGATGTATACAGCACAAGTCATCTATAGATGAACTCTGTCTTGTATAACTAGCCCAAGCATAACACTAAAGAAGAGATTACTCTGTCCTTGAATAACTCGCATCTTCCTCCACATGTGACCTAATTTACCTTTACAACCTCACATTTTTACTGCCACAGTGGTTACATTAGTATTAATTTTGTAACTTGGAATAATTCCAATTACAGGTGATGGCCTGTCCTGGGATTGGTTGGTTTGCTTTTTTCTGCAAGCGACACAGCCTAGATTTTTATAAGGAATGATGGGCAGAGTTTTATCTTCATGCATTTTTGTACTGAAAGAACACAAGGAAGACCGTTACCTTGTTTGGGTATCCCAGGTATATCTTCAAATGTAAGTGTCCTCAGTGAAGGTCTCCAGAAGGCATAAGACTCTACCAAAGCTTCCAGTCCCATTCTATTTAGAACAAAAGCACCATGGTGTCATAATAGAATGCTGTGTCTTGTCTCACATTTCCCTGGAAACTTTACTTCAGACACATATAAAAAGTAGTAACATTTCAGGATTACTTTGAGGGAGTTTGTTTTGCTTTTTAGAGAAGAGCCTTATGTCCTGATCCATGAGCTCTATAGTCACTGTGCCGGTAGCATGCAAAGAACTTCCTGATTCCACAAGTTTGGCTCTCTGTTTTGCTTTTTGCTTTGGCTATAATGACATTAAATATTTTCCTAGTACGACATTTCCTTAAGAGCAGCTGCTCTAATTGCCAGAGGGTAATTAGATCTCCTATTTCTGATTGGAAGAAAGGTGATCCACAGGCAACTTTTATTTAAACAGGATTCCCAGTCATTACCCATGAGTTAGAAAATCATGCTTCTGACATAAGCAAGGCATGGATGTACCACTTTTTTGCCACTAAGCGTATAAGCAATGCTGTGACTTGCTTATTATCTGGGGACAAATCGCCTTTAGTAACTAACTATCTTCAACTGTTTTCTTTCAACAGTTTGTCATGACAAAGAAATAACTGGCTAGACAACTGTTGTGACAGACAATATGTAGAAGAAACTCTGTTTATTGAAGGTAACGGGCCATTCATTTTCCAACATAATTTTCTAAATAATGCAGCTCAGAGGTGTAATTTTGCTGTTACTTTTGGCTGCTCAGTCCCAAAGGCCTGTTAAGTATCAACATCAGGCACATACCAAATACAAGTACTCACCTTTGAGCAGCAACACTCTGTAAACTGGAATTATGCAAATAGCCCAATTTGATGCTACCAACATGCTCTTCTAATACGGCTTCTTCCACATTGCATTTCCAGCAGGATCACAAATATATTTCAGGAAACAGTTATAAAGTATATATTAGCTAAACCTGGCCTAAAAAGATAGCCTTCATTTTCCTCAGTAACGGTGAATTTTCATTTCTAGTTAAAGTGGAGATAAAAGCCACCTCCTGGAGGAGTGTAGCCAAGGCGATAATTTATACAAGATGCCTTCGAACAATTTCCACATTTTATCACCACCCTAATTTACGCTATCAAATGGCCAAGTTTATTTAACAAAACAGTTATGTTTTTCCTGAAGTATTTAAAGAGAGAAATTCTGGTCCTTTCCTGAGTAAAAGTTTTTATAGGGTCAAACTTAAGGCCTAACTGAAGAATGAAACAATTCTCAGCACATAAATTCTGTTGCACTTTGCAAATGTACAGGGAATGCATTTAAAAGGTGAAGCTACTGATTTCTATAAAATAGCCTGTGGGACTGAAAGGGAATAACCTGAAAGGGAACATTTTTAATTAAGCATAATTATTGCATGAAGCAGTGCAGAGTAAGATAGCTACAATAATTGAAAGAATACTGAAAAGTTGCAATTAGTGATACCACAGTACTTTTTTTTTAACATTGCTGTTGCAGAGTAAAATGTCTAGGTGATAAGCATAATAGAACATTGAAGATAACAGAATCTTAATATTTAATTTCTATGTTTGGCAACCAAGTAAATTAATAATCAGCTGAGTAAACTAGTAACTTAAATTAAAAAAGAAATCTTCCTACAGAATTAAAAATCTGAGCTACATTCACAAACATATTTATTCTGTACCTGAGAGCTTACCAAAGAAAACAGGAATACTGATTTTAGTAAACTGATGTTTATTTGCTGCAGATAAAAATATGCAGAATCACTTCTGTAACATCTGCATTTATTACATATTCTAAAGCCAATCCAGATACTTTTAGATAGAAGTCCTTTCTACAGGAATGACCTTTCAATCCATTTCTGTAAACTGTAACTGTCTTTCAATTCAAACATCATGCTCTTCTTTAATGCCCAAACCAAATTTACTCTTAGTAGCTAAATCAAAAAAAAATCTCTCTATAGCCTGATTCCTACAACCAGGTTTGCATGGTTGCAGATGCAGTAGTCTTACTGTATCTACCTAGTATTCAGATAAAATCAATGTGTTTAGCCATATAAATCTAGTTTAAGATTGATTTTGAAACAATTCTTTCCCCTCTATTTTTCAGAGCATCTTCTCTTGTTTTGTAGAACATTATGGATGAAACTCTAACCTCACTTGAAGTYAGAAATTTCAGTGGAGCCAGGATTTCACCTACACATTTCTTTGAAGGCTCTCTCAGTATTTATTTTATAGCTCTGCAACGAGCACGGATAGCAGAGACACTGTCTGCGGGGAGTTGTCAAATAGGGCATGTATGGCAATTTTTTTCTTCCCCAAGTGTACACAGCAGGTTTTGTTTTTTCAGTCTGGATTTATCTGGAAGTTAATGTTCACTTAGTTTCAAAATAGAAGGCTACAAAGGAGGACAAAACTCTTATTTATGCCTGTGGAAGGGGGTTTACTTCCAGGCCTAAGGACAGAACATGGCCAATTGTTTCTTGCTGGAAGACATAAATCTCAGAAAACAGCAAACGTGGAGTGCAAACTGAAAAGATGCCTTTAGTTGATGCCAGACAATCTTTAAAACCATCCCGCCCCTTCTGCAAACGTTCCTCTCCTACTCTTCCAATAGCTTGCATAAAAAAATATTCTAGTTTGCTGGGCAATCTTAGCCTTTTTGTAATTCAGGTGGAAACAAAATGGTTTTTAATGCGTTAGCCTCCACTAGAAGAAAAGCTCAGTGTACCAGCTAACAAAAGATACTCTCTGAACATTCYTACCGGTACACAGTTTGCTTCCTTCTCTGGAAGGTTAGGTCATAAATACAGCAGCCGTAGAAACCAAATGCAAAGTGGTCACTGGAACCGATGTATACTATGCACCACAATTAAATGCTGCTTTTTTTAGCTGAAATGGTTTAGCATACAATTCATAACAGGCTTAAGTATTTTGCATTAAACAATCTTTGGATAAAATACCTCATCAGTACTGGCAGCAGGGACTAGACCCAAGTCTCCACTTTGCAGTACTCAGATTCCCTATTGCTATTTTGAAAGATTCATGGACCAAGAGAGAACAAGCTATTAATCAGTCCAACTGCAACATAAGAGATGAAAAACAGGCCTGTTTCAAGGTCATCTATAGCCTAGTAGGAAGGGCACTCACCTAGGCATTGCATAGTGTGGATTTAACACTCTTTAGGCTAAAGAGACACTTGAACACAGGCCTCCCATCTCCTAGGCAAGTGTACTAAACATCCAGCTACTGCATGAGGGACCTAGCTTCTCCCCTTTTAAGAGAAAACGAGTCATTCATCTACCCTAAATGCCATTTAAGTGCAAGAGTCTGGGGCTGTAGTTTTATCCACAATTTGTGCCTCTGGCCAGGAGAGAGAGGAGATTTCAAGAGCAGCCTCTCATGCTGCTCAGTTGAATTGCTACTAACTTGTCTGTAAATACAAATATTCCCCTTTGTAGGAAGGATATCCACTGAAAGCCTTCAAAAACTGATTCTGTCAGCATTAAGAAGCCTATCTCCTTCCCCAGCACCTACCTGTTACGTCCTGAATCTCTAAATCCTTTGGCAAATGGATTTCTGTCGATCTTCAGACGAGTTATCTGTGAAGATGATTAAAGAGAGATGGTGAGAGTTCTGCAAATTCAGCTAAGTAACACAAAATATGACTCTCCTGACAGAACTAAGCCGACAGTGAAATTTTCTGTCTTCTTTCACTTATAGCAGAAACATCTTTCCATTTGCATCATTTAAGACAGTTTTCTTGAAACACAGCAAAATAAGGCCCAGCCTTGTGATCATTGTTTTCACAGATCCCCAGAGAAGCTAACAGGTATTTACACTACCAAAAGGCAGGTTGCAATTCTGGCAAATGTCATTCTTCACCTACGAGAGTACATTGCCTAACTGCGATAAAATTGAAATTAAATTTTATTTCTATACGGGTCAAGAAGGGGACATGGAAAGAAGACTACCTGCAGGCCATTATCCTCTATAAAAAACAGCAAAGGAACAAATATTTGCAGTTTATTTAAGTAAATGGGGTAGGTACCAAATAATTATATTTCATTATTTACATGCTCTCCAGCTCTGAATGTCTATTGCCTCATTAAATGTCTTCTCACTGTAAAGATAACAAGGCATATATACCTTCCCAAAATATGAAATAACATATGTGGAATTAATAAAATGTCACAACACTAAATATGGTGTCACCATTAGTGTTAATATTTACACAAGTGGTAAGTGAGAGCCAAACACTGGAGTCAGGCAACCTGCAGTTTATTTTTGACTCTGAAGCTGACTGCGTGGACCCAGATAAATTGCAGTTAATAATGAATAATGGATGCAGTTAATGAAAATGACTGCAACTTGCTCTGGGCCTCCGCCTCTCCTTTAAGATCTTGGGATATCTTTTTCAGGAAGAGTTTTGAAATTATTGGAGTCAGGCCCAAATGTACTTTAAAAATCTATCTGGACATTTATCTACATTTGAAGGTACAAAAATACCTTTAAAAACTAGACCCCTCTTTGCCATGTGCTTCAGTGCTGCATTTGTAATGAAGGCACTATTAATGACGTTGTCTACTTAGACTGTGAGGTCTTCATGATAGGAATTACTTTTTATACACACCAYGTAGTTCACACAGCCTGAAGTCTCAGCTATAGCCTCCAGGCACTGCTGCAATACTACTAGTGAAAGCTATTAAATATTAAAAGGGTTTAGTCAATGCATTTTTACTAAGTGCTGTAATAAAAGAATCTCCTTTTCTCCTATCTTATACTTCTCTGGCCTACGCTGAGAAGCCCGTAAACTTCCAAGTAGAAAGCCCATGTTACCTGTTGATTTTGGTATGCTGTGACAGTAGTGAAAACCGTCTCTGGAAAGGAGAACGCTTTGACCCCTTCTCCTGAAGGTATAGGCTTGACGGGGGACAGATCATCTCCACAGTCCTTACGGATGACGTGGACACGAGGCTGATATTTATGCATAGAGTGCAGGATAATCTACACAATCAAAACGAAAGGAAAAAGATAACATTTATTAGAAAGGACACCCTGCTGTTTCAGACTAATAGCTTTTTGGAACAGATTATGGCATGCGTTTACCACRCCATTTACTGGAAATGAAATGTTTTCTTTAAGCTCTGAAGGTTCTTATTACAGTAGTCTAATCCCTGTGCATTTACATTATTGCCAAGCCTGAGCATTTAAAAATTATGACTCGGGAGCTTCAAATTCAGGAGACTGGCTTAACGAAATCAGGGGTGAAGTCCTGGTCCCATTGCAATTAGGAAAGTTTTGTTGCTTTTTTCACTTGAGTCTGGATTTGATCTACTGAGATTAACAACAGCAGCATTTGCCTTTTGTTTTCAGAATCTTCAGGATATGCTTGAAGCATTTTTTCCCCTGATATCCTGAAGGCTGGAAACATACTTCGTTTTGAGCACAAGTTGAGACTATCACACTCTGAAGGAGCAGAAACTTTGAGTAAAATAACACCAAAATCCCAAAACTCCAAAATGTTAATAACCCTAAGTTTATAATATGCATACAGACACAAAGAATATCAATACACAATCTCCTCACAACATACAAAAGCCAAGTATAAAGGATAAACCTACAGGAACTGTATGAACTCACAGTGCCTAAAGTTAAACACAAAAATGTTTTCTGGTATTGCTCCCAAATTTTAGAGGGGAATTAAAATGCAAAATTTTCCCTCTATTTTACTTCAGTTAAACACTACTAAAATAGAAAATTTCAAGAAAATAAAATAATTGGAAGCTCAGCTATTATTTTTGGAAGGTCTAATAAATTAGTAACTCAATAAATAAATAGGCTATTGGCCTGTGGCCTGTGGAAACGCTAATCAAAATTCAGGGGAAGTTTTTTAATTTCCTGCTCCTCAAGCAGCCACAGAATGTGTATGTGCGCAGGCACTTCACAGAGCCCTCATGCCTGAACACCAGATACCATGCAAGCTCATTCATCCAAATGACATAGAGGACATTACATTCATTTGGATAAAYTACAGTTTGGACAGTTTAACATGCTTGGTTCTGGCCAGATGACATGACTCCATTTTGGAAAAGCCAAGTTTCTGGATAATCAGGGTTTTTATTAGCCTGTTAGTGGGGTTTTGACAATGACATCACAGGCTCCAATAAATTTGCTCAAGGCATGCCCTACGGATGTTCTTATATGAGGCCTTTTCTCAGTTTCTGAAATCTTGCAGAGAGCAAGACTTTTTTACGTGCAAATGTGTATTCTCTTTTACACAATCCTTTCAGTTTTCTGTTGGCAAAGATCTAGAAAAGGACAAATGCAGAGAGGACAGCACATTCCTGAGTCTGCTTTCCTGTAAAAACCCAGTGATACAAGGGGAGGCACCGGCGCAACAGAAAAATGATCACAGAAGTCTCTAAGCCATGGTTCATATTGCTGTCACTACACCGTGCCTTGTCGCTTGCCTCGGCACAACAGAGCACAGCACGCTCTGCTGCCACTCGGGATTAGTTTCCCCCACCAGTTTTGAGGTGCAAGCGAGTCTTTGGCTGCACTGCAGACCTGACTGTAGACACTGATAAACCAGGTAGCTCTGAACAACTTTGCTCATGTAGGAGAAGCAGTGAAATCACAGCAGCATGGAGATGTGCGCTGCCCACTCCCCACCTGGGTGGCTATCAGAGCTAACCTGACCCTAGTTATGGAAGGAGCCTGGCTTGGCTCTGTGCCACTTCGAAATTTCCCAGTGTTGACACATTGTTAGACCATTAGTGATCTGTAGCAGGGAATATTTTTTTCTTTTGTATGGTGCCTTGTACAATGGGATCTTTTGTTAATGGCTGGGATTCTGAACTCCAGCTATATAATACATAATTGCAGAGCCCTAGAGAAGTGAAGAGCAATACTATGTAAACAGCATATAAAATGACAGGGAGATGCAACACCCTCCCTGGACATTTTTTACCTCTATTATTATAAGCATCACCTGAAATTACCCTCATGGAAAGGCTAAGGAAAAGGAGATCCCTGCTTTTCATTTTGTTTTGCTTGCGCATTTAACAGCACAAACAGCATTTAACAGTTTATCTGCAGAAGCAGCAACTTGCCCTTTGTACCCTTAAAGAACAACAGCAAAAAAACCCAGCCAGTGCAGGCACCACCAAATGCCAAGCAGGGGCTGGCATTACTTTTGACTCCCTTTAAGCACCTTGCTTTTTCTAAAAAATCCCTCATGCCGTATAACTGGACCTCACATATGCCTCCCACAGCTCCATGGAAACTCACACACAGAGCCAGCTACCAGCAGCACTCCACCTTGGTTACAACGCTAAAAAACAGAGTGTTTTGGTGGCAGTCTCCTCAGTCCAATGTGACCTGCTCCTAGCAAAATCACCCATCTCAAATGTTACCTTCACTACAACAATGTTATAAAACAACCAGTCTATCTAAAATCTACTTAATTCAAACTTTCCTTTCGCTTTTCAGCATGCGCTACCCACCGGGCTTGAGGCACCACACTGTCACGTTCGAGCCCTCTGCCTTCTCCCTGTGGTGTGCGAGCAAACAGCACAGCGCTACCGATGAAGAAAGAAACGGGACGGTGCCCATCAGCACCACCTCACCTCTTTGTGGGGGGATATATATCTCTCCCAAAATGCAAAATACCAGAGTTACTACATTTTGAGCACAACAGCTGTCACGACACCATTACTGACCAGAAAGCACCGCAGTACAGAGCCTGGGGTAAGCAGAACAAGGCAGCAGCTCTTAAGAGCAAAGACTGCATCCAAGGAAGAGGCTCCTGAGCAACTGCTGGAGCTGCACAAGGGTGTGCCGGGGCTGGGAAAAGGGAGCCCAAGACAGTGACGATGTAGGATATGGACCAAAGCATCTGCAAACACACAAAGCTCTTTCTGGCAAGAATTATCTTCGTAATATGTGCTGCGTAAGGCTGCCATGGTGAGGCCTCCATCCTGACGGTGACCTTAAGTACTGCCGTGATACATGTCTCATGGCCAGCACAAAAGACATCCCAATTCTCCTGCCCTGCAGCTGAGTGGCACGTACATTACGCAGCCACTTCCCCACCAGTGGCAAGGTCCTCACCTTGCTGTTTTCCCCCAAAATCTCCCTTTACCCTCTCCGCAGAGCCCTTGTATTCAGGCTTTCTGCAGGGAGAGAAGTGCCAGGAGCCAGGGAGCATGAATTCTCTCTTCACAAAGACCAAAACTGCAAGTGCAAATGCTGATGTTTTCCAGCTTTTCATTGTGACAAGAACATATAACCCACTGACTGGAAGCAGAGCTTACTGCTTTGAGCCAAGTCTGGGCAGCATAACAGCCTGCCTCTGCTTCCAGCCTAACCCCACTTTCAAATGGGAAAACACCCCCCCCCCCAAGAAACAATTAAGACAATAACCATCTCATTTTCACTAAAAGTTAAAAAGATGTTTGTTTGCATCAAAAAATACCTAGTTGAAAAGCACAGAAAATAGCATAAAAATAGACTTTTCCCCTCTATTGAAATTCAGATATAAAACAGCATCAAAATCAAAAAATCAAACAGCTCTAATCAGACYGAGAGAATGATTTTACAATGCAGCGCTGATTCCATAAACGGAAGATGAGAGGCATTAACATATGAAACAAAGAATGTCAAGAGCACGTACTTCTCAGTGTCAACTGCAAAATACAGATTTACCTTTCTTTATCATAGCAACTCATAGCAACTCAGATGAAAGACACAAATGCCACAGTATAAGTCTTAAAGTTGTCATCAAGCCTTAACGTCTCTGTAGACACCCTAACTCTCCAAAGTAGGCAATTCACTCTGGGACTTCCTTTTGAGAACAAAAATACACAGGGAAAATATATCCTTACTAATTTTGCTTGATCTTCTCAGTCTCAGAACCCATGTAGCAGAGCATCCTACGTGCAGATGAACTGCAAAACCTCTCCAAAGAACAGCACCATACTCTCATGTAGTCACAAACTCCCACTCCAAATGTTGATGAAAATAGCAGCAGGCAAAAGCAAGAAGTCCAGAAAGCGTTTGAGAGGCAAAGCAAGTTGTCCTAGAGATGGCTGGTTTCCTTTAACAAGAAGCTGCCCCAGGCCAGCGCTGCCATTTACCGCAGGGCCCAAAGCAATGCAATGGGAGCTGGCTGCCATTAATTACTGCCATAATATAACTACTACACAGAAATACTGCCTTATCCTCTGTTTGCAAATGTAGTCCCCATTCCCACAAACATGAGCCGCTTCTGTCAATGACTCTGAGAGTCAATACTCTGGGACTGATAAAAGGGCTCTGGATCTATCTCATTCTAACTCCCTAATACTCAATGAAAATCACACGTGCAAGAACAAAGCCTAGCCCTCAAATTTTAGCATGAAAACTCTGCAAAAGCTGTCACCTCTGAGGAGAACTGAAAGAACAAAGAAGCAATTGCAATAAAGGTTACAGGCCCTGAATCAGACACAGCATGGAAAGTATACCCAAAGAAAAACAGCTAAACCCCAACTTTGATTAAACTATCGGAGGAATGAAGGCAGAGCATACAGACCTCATGGAGTTTTCTCTGAGCCATTCTGCCCAAGCAGGGGGAAAAAAAAAGAAAAAAAGCTTTCTAATAACCTAAAATATACCCCATCTCCATAAAAATAAATATTCTAAGGATGGTATGGCCTTGACCCCTAGATCTTCTAATCTGCTATCCCTCCCCTGGTACCCTCTTGAGAAAAATGGTTCCTTCCTGCTTATGAGAAACAATTGTTTTTTATATTCATCACAAAATATGATTATTCGTTTTCCATTATTGCTGGAGGCATTCAGAGGCTACATAGCTTTTTCAATACAGCATTCCACACTACCATAGCTTTAAAAGAAAAAATGTACCCATTGGAAGAGACACTTTTCTGCTTTCTGCTTTTGCCTTTTCTGGTAATTATGAATGACATGTTTGCAATTTCCCAGATTTGAGAAATATGAAATTATTTTACAGTCATCCTTCTTTTGTCCTTTTATTTTAATACTTAAATTTCCATTTTGGGGAGGAAGGGCACTGCTGTAGCTCTGAATCAGTTCAATGTGTCTCACATCACTGCACTAGAACTTTACTTCACTAGTTTCCAAATCGAAACACTTAACTAAAGACCAGAAAATTTATATTCCCCGACATTATGAATAATGGTGTGCCGTGTACACTACACAGGTTTCAGTTCAGAATAAAAACAAAGCTAAGATCTGGGATGGAAAAATAGAGTAATACAGTTCTCTACATATCCAAGATTTTATCACAGGGCAGGCTGTGACTGCAAGTGCCTGGGTGGACCACTGTATCCACACATCGCCCCTCTGAAATGACTGAGTACAAAAACCAGCTGGCATGCTCTCCGTTGCAGAAGCAGCGTTTTACCCAGTCACATCTGCTTCACTTGTTAAAGCCTTTACGATAAACTCAGGACTCAGCGGATGCAACTCCCGCTCGACAAACGTCACAAACACACAAGTATTGGGGAAACTACGGGAACTACCTGTGCTAATATTTTCTCAAACGAACCTTGTCAAATCAGATCCCCAAACTGTCATTCTGGAGATAAACAATGTAAAGTGCCTCTTTTTTAACAATCCTAAACAGGAGCATTGCTAATTCAAAAGACGTAAATACCCACAAGTTCTTTTTCAGGAAGAATGTGATAAAATTATGAACAGTATTAAATGAAAGGGAGCCGCTTCATCCTGGTTATCGCATTCACTAGCTCAGTCCAGCCCATCTCCTGTATCCTATGTCTGTAACATAAATGTCTTAACTCCTGCACAATTTGACTATAGTCTTGAGTTAATCTCCTTTGCAAGCACACAGGAAAAAAAAAACTCTTATGCTGATACTTGGAATAAGTTTTGACAAAATACCTGGCTTAATGTCACAGAGTTACAACTACACTGAAGGATACACCTAGTGTCTTTGTACTGTGCGGCAGGAACATTTTCTTGCATTTCTTTCAGTGAAAGAGAAAGTATCCTGCTTAATAAATTGGGCTATGTTAAGGTCAATGGAATCTACATCCTGTCTCAAAACTCGCCTCTTACATCTTAAAACTCCACCACTTGGAATTCAACGTTCCCTTTGAAAGAAAGCCAACACTGGCTATTTATTACTGGATTTTACAAAATTAAAGACTTCACCCTGACTAAAAGCAATTCTCATTTTTTAATTATTTCCTAAGGTGTCAAGTAAAACTATTCTAAGGATTGCTGGAAAGATACTGGCTTATATCTGTCATGTTTCAACAGTTTTGAAGAGAAAAGGAAATACTAACGTAACACGTTTTGTCACATTAGATAATGTCATAACTAAACAATTTAGAACTTGCAAACAGAACACTCATATTGCATACGTCTTCGCCAGTTTTTTCAGAAGTAATGAGCCTCAGCTGTGAAAGGGTCTTGCTTCATAAGGTATGTAATAAATCATTATCGGAGCAAACCCAGCTCCCATGTTGTTTATTTTTGACTGCAATTATTAACACCTCATGGGATTTCACACAACTGTTTAGGTTAAGAAAATAGTTAAGGGTATTTTTATTCACATGAAGTTATTACACACTATTAATGTTTCTCCTAGCCACTTGTGAGTTTAAACATACTTTTGATTAGAGCAGAAGTTGTGAGTAGCACACTTGGTGGGAAAACACGAGAGCAATTCTGTCCCTTCGTATTAGGCAATTTAGCCTTGTAAAGTATTACTTTGCAGGATTTTGAGGGGGGAGTAAAACAGCATGCTCTAATAAGCAGTTAATTATCAGGCTAGAAAGTAAGAAGATTTCAGATCTGGACAGTAAAGTTCCAAAACAGCTTTGAAAAGTCAAGCCGATTTCTGGCACCCCACGGCCGTATGTCAGTCCCCCAGGGCTGAGCCCTAAGCCTGCGCTGCGCGCAGCACCGTAGAGGAGGGAGTACTCACATGCCCTTGATCATCGAGCTCATTGTTGGTGAGCTTCAGTTTGTCGAAGCTGATCACTTGCCTCATCCACGTCTCCCCAGAGGCGGGGGAGTCGGGGTGAATATACACGCGAGGTGGTACCGGAGAGTCCGCGTTACCGGCCACCATCCACTTGGAGCTATGATAAACGTACCTGTAAAAAGAAAACCAGTGTCTATAACAACAAAACTGGAAATAATTTATCTGGCCAATTCAGTATTAATATATTAGGGCCTATCCATATAGCAAGAACCCATCTGTTAACAAACACGAAAAGACAATAAATAAAAGTTATTCAGTTTCAAAACTTCAGTTCTGGTAACTAAAAAAGGCACACTAAAAACCACACTCCCATCTGACCATGCTCTTGTTAAAATCAGTAACAGTCTTTACACCTATCTGCTCACTGAGCTTTAAGCTGGTTTAAGTTCACTGAGTGCTGCAGCTCTGCTCTAAACAGGCATTAGCACACAGGCAGATCTGCTTCTTAATTTATCACATCAAGTAATAACTCCGTATGTGGAAGATTCAACATGCTGAGTCTAAAATAAGAGTCTATGAATAACACTATTGAAGGGAAAGCATCGATTACGATTGTGAGAAATAATGAAACTATGTCGAACTATGTTCTTGCTATTTCTGCAAGACCATATTAATTTTCTTGAATAGTATTGCAGAAAGGCTTAAAAATGAAAAAAAACACAGCCCATATTTCATTTGATAGGCCGATGCTGACAAAGCCATTTTCTAATAAAAGTAGCGCCTACTTCAGTAGGAAACTTATTCTTAAGGTAGATACTTCATGGGACAATTTAAAAAAGACTAATTAAAAATGKCAAGGTATTTTTTCTTTCAAGTACAGTAAAATTCCTGAAAATCAGCTGTATTTTTTTATAAAAACATGAAAGACTATCAAATCATATGCTTGTACAATTCAGTTCCTTAAGAGAAAATTAGAAAATGACAAACAATCAGAAATGAAAACAAAATGATCCAAAACATGCATAGCTTCGTGCAATTCATACCAAGCTGTAAAACTAAAATCTAGAACTGTGGTGAAGTTTTTTCCTGGAGACAAGTTCTCACCCCCAACTCATAGAGCCAACTGTTTTAATATTTTTCATTTATTTTATATTTCTTGTTTTATATGAAATATGTCCTTCTCCTACCAAAGTAAACAATGTCCTAAATATTGATAATGTGTTTCAAACAGAAGCTTAAGCTTCCATAAATTTACAGGAAGGTCTAATTTTGCTAGAAATCTAGATCTAGATGTAATTTTCTTYATTTCCATTTAGTTTTGGTATCTGCTACGGCAGCAAAAGATTAGGCCCAATATATGACTTCTGTTGTATCTTTCAAATATAAAGATTCTGCAGGACAGTCAGTTTGTAAAGCCACATGAAAAGTACATTTAAGTAACAGTAATAAAAGAATGCAGAGACTGCAGTACAAGCAATGAAAAGAGAAATCAAGTAAAACATCAACATCTAGCAGGAAGATAAAGGAAAGGTACTAATATATGATTACGTCAATTTAAGTTTGCCAACTAAGAAAATAGTGCCCTTCRTACAACTTTTGTTAAGTTACTTCAGTTACTTGGGGATCGCAATATAACACTGGGCAGACAGCACAGATCAATATGCGTGTATTTATTTTAAATGAAACACTGTTTAAAAACTCACACTAAATATTACTGTCATTTTTAATATTAACATTTTTGTTCAGTTTGGAACATTTACCTTGCTTTTTGCATGAATTAAGAAATAGTTTAGACATTCTAGGAACATGCTTAGACTGCTAAGTAAATGCACACTTGCAACACAAAGCAACACAAGGACTTTCCATTTTACTGAACTGCACAGGTTCAAAAAAAAAAACCCATCTTTTCCCTCGGGCACAGACCAAAAAAAAGCCTCCCCTCAGCATTTATATCTTCACCTTGTTGAAAAATAAAAAAAATTACAATGGTCATAAAAAATGTCTTATGTACTGCATTAGAAAAGGACAAAATTACAGTCAATGAAGTAAGGACACGCAAAAGACATAGGGCAGTGTTTGTCTAGGAAACATGGAAGCATTCCTGAAGAACCAAACTTTTAGTCTTCGTCTGAAATGTTCCTATTTCTACAATTAAATCTGCAGTGGTTTTCCCTAAATTATACTAAGTATAGGGTTGAAATAATCAAAACAGCAACTGGTAAAGACCCAATCCTGTCTGCATTGAACTACTTGGCAAAGGTCCTCCTGGCTTCTACGGAGAATGGGATCACATTTGCAAAGCAAGAGCTACAAAATGTGGACAACTCATAACAATAATTTCCGTGGGCCCACTCCTGCAAAAATTTCCACAGGACAGCAGTTTCAACAGCATCCAGCTAGCCCCCTAGAAATAGGACTGTCCTTGCAATAAGAGTTTAAGCACATACTTCCTAATTTCAAATGTTCAAAGAACATGTAGTTTTCCTTCCTCACATGATTCTTCAGAAAATGCCATTACTTCATTAAAAATAAGTAAATAGAAATACTATTCCATCTGAATCTAAGCAACCAGCTAGTGAATATATGAATGATAAACAGCTACTAAAATAAATTAAATAATTAGTCTGAAGCATGACCAAGAATGTTTGTATGGATTATATTCTAATGCCTTTTATTTAGACATTAATGCTAATAATGCTACTAATGTTATCAAAGTTAAGGTTAATACCATTTAGCACTAGAAAAAATGTGTATTTTCATATTTTTTTGTTAATAGGAAATAATTCCCACTGACATGAAGTAGATTTAAGCCACTGATGAGGAATGAAATCTAATAACAACATCTCTTTGATTACACTAAAACTGCTGTCTGTGAAAGCAAAAGACTCTGAATATTTGCCTTCAGTATATATACAACATCAGCCAAATGTATAAAGAACTTCAATAAAACTGCAGTTGTTTTATGCATACTTGGCAAAATGTTCTTTTTTTTTTTTTTAACTGTGCTGGGATGAAAATAGGAATCTGAAGGAGAGTTAAATGCTACCTTCTGCTAATTTATATACTGTTAATATTTTCTTCCAATAGCCAAGATCCCTATGGCTTGCATCATAAGTTTTGTGCCTTAAAGTCACCATACCTGTATCTTTTGTTATCCACTGGCACAATATCCATAGCAATATAATACTGCTGATGTGGGTCTAAACCTGAGATCTTCACTCTCATTGCGGGAAACATCCGCCTGAACATAGAAAGAGAGAGGTCATTTTTAATATGAAACAGACTTGGGAATGATTGTATAGGCAAAGTAACCAGTTTGTGGGCTTTTTCTTGCTCTTCCTTTTTGCCTATAGAGTCCTTTCTGATGATTACAGTTACATAGCTATGAAATGGTCCTCTCGATATGTCAAAACAGATTTTTAAAGTGCATTTACTTGAACAATGCTTCATATGTTTTGAGATACACTTTGGGAGTACAACTATTACCACATCATTTCAACTTTATTGTTAGACAGTAAATCATTTTGTTTTGAGACTTTATTTTAGCAGTACATGCATTTAAAGCCTGTTAGAGATATTAACYAGAAATATACTTCTGGAGATGTGCAAATGCCATCCCTTATCCAGGAAGACCAATATTGACAGAAATGTAAATTGTCAGTTAGGTTTTAACAGACAGCAGCAAATGGTGTGCCATTTATATATCAGCAAATTATAAAGTTAAATCCATGGTGATACAATTATAACACTACAAGGATGGAGTTATAAAACCCAATGTGCTATGCTATAACCAAACAATATGGTCTTTATTGAGACGGGACTTCCTGTCTGCAACTTACTAAGGTGAAGTGCAAGAGTTACTCTGTATTTGAAAGGTATAGTAAAACTTCTTTATTGAAAGCAGAAACGAATGTACAAAGTAATTTCTAAAAAAATAAAAAATAAAAAAATTCACGATTAAGATCATTCTGTGGGGAAAATGGAATAATAAACTGATGCATAGATTTTAACATAAAAATACATTTTGTAATTCACTGTACATTTGGCATGCCTTTTATCCAGAAAGTTCATTCTTGTGGCCAAAAAGAAACACCATAACAATGAGTTTACTGCAAGGTAATGAACGGTGTATTTCTTTACATCATAAACCTGAAAGCCATTCCAGTTTATGCAGTATTTGCTGCTGTTTAAAAAAAAAAGATTAATTAAAACTCATTACTGGGAAGAAAAAAAGCTATTTCTATTATTTCTGAATAAACAGGAGGGTAAGCCTCACTGAAGTTTACTAGTTTTTGCTGTTATTTCAGTGCACCTGTAAGATAAAAAAGAAAATCTCTGACTGGACTCTCTTAAGACAAATGTTGCTTTGTGCTGTTTAAGACTGCATTTCAATCATTAATAAAGCCTCTCTGAAAACGCAGAAGGTAGCATATGGATTCAATAAAATATGTTTTTGTAATTTCTAATAAGTTCAGATACTTTTATACTCTCCATGTTTTTACCATGTGTATCCACTGGAAAGGGGGAAAAGTTTCCCTTCAGAGGCACACGGCGCTCGCAGACTTCACCCTAACGAACAGGAAACCCAACACGCCACATGCTCCCGTGCCCATCTAAAATTATCGCCATCTACCTGGCTCGTAAATCAATGTGCTCTGCCCGCTTTGATGTGCGGGCGCGCGCGGGGCCGTGCGTGCCGCTCC
>NW_020448208.1:1327113-1328260 GCF_003343035.1 Apteryx rowi | reverse complement strand
CGGGATCCCAGCGCGGGGCCGGGCCGGGCGAAGGCGTCGCGGGCCGCGCCGGGCGAAGGCGCTGGGCGCGGGTCCGTCATGCGAGGCCGGCGGCACATTTCGTTTGGGCACGTTTTAACTTGACCTCCGCCGACTGTGGCCTTCTCCCGCCTCAATCTGACAGCAACCTCGGAAATACAGTCGCCTATATACAGTGTGCAAATACATGTGCACTGTATGCATTCGCGTATATATACGATTTCATATATATGTATATTTATATGTGTCTATATTATAGGCATATATATATAAAAAAAAGTTTTGTGTGTGTGTATATATATATAAAGTTTTTTTCCCCCTCCTCGGAACAAATCCCCGTCGCGGCTCCCCCGCGCCGCGGCTCGGAGGCCGGCGCACACTCGCCGCCCGCGGCCGCCCGCTGCGGAGTGGCTGCGCGGCGAGGCGGGTGCCTGCGCCGGGGGCACGGCGCTGCAGGCGGCGCGCAGCGAACCGCGGTCCCCTCTCCGAAAACGAGTTTTAGCCGCCGCATCGCTTGGCACGCATTGGGGGGGGATTTTTTTTCTCCCCCAGTGTTAAAAAGAATTACGGGGRGAAACAAGAAAAAGAGTTGGCTCATGGGGCCAGAGCGGGTTGGGAAGAGCGAGAAAGGGGAAGCGGGAGTCCCGTCGGGGGGCCAGGCCTCCTGCAAAAACTGGTAGGAAGGGAAGCGATCGGCGCGGGCGCGGGGCTGGCACTCACCGGCGGCTCCGCGGGCGGCGCAGCCCAGCTCCATGTCGCCGCAGGTCCTGGCGGCGGCGGCGGGGGAGCCCTTGGCGCGGCAGCCGCTGCCCCCTTCGTCCTCGGCCGCCTCGTCCTCGCCGCCCAGCTTCCGCCGCTTGGGCTGCCGCGGCGGCGGCGGCGGCTGCTGCTGCTGCTGCTGCTGCTGCTTCTCGGCCCCGATGAGCGCCTCCACGGAGAAGGCGTGAGCCTTGAGGCTCATGGTGCTGCAGGGCGAGGACCGCCGCTTGTCGGCCATGCCCGCCCCCCTACAGCCCGCGCATCCAGGCGCGCTGCGGCCGCCGGCACCCGCGCCCGGCCCGCCGAGCTGGCCGCCCTCCCGTCCTCCCGACCGCGCAGGCAAGGGGCTGGGGCTTTTCCTCGCCTTTCT
>NW_020448208.1:1325143-1326788 GCF_003343035.1 Apteryx rowi | reverse complement strand
AAATAACCCCCCCCGCACACACACACACCATAAGCACTAACGGCACCCCCTGTCCTCTGTTCCGCTGCTCACCCGCCGAGAGCCGGGCCGCGGGGCCGCCCCCGGCGGGGGGGACCCGGCCGCCGCGGCCGGCCTGGGGGCAGCGTCCCTCTCCCCTCCGAAACGGAGGGCGAGGGCTGAGCCCTCGGGGAGCGCTGCCCCTGGGATTTCGTTTTGCTCGGAAAAAAATCTTACGAAAAATTACACTGTGCGCCGCATTAGTGCTGTTATTAATAATTACGGCTATTACTCAGCTATTGCACTTACACATTCTTTACACTGTTTGTTAAACACTGGCGGCAGAGGGTTTCCGCGCAACATTCAAAACCCCCTTTAAACCAAACCTATTAGACAATGAAGCTGCAATAAAGAGAGAATTAAACTCAACCTTGTATGAACATCTATGCATCCAGCCGCAATGACTTTAATAATAATCACATTCAGGTGCATACAATAGTTAGGGGAAAAATCCTTTCGTATCTTTCGTATCTTTCCAGTAAGTAAAACCATTAAAAGCTACAGATCTGGAGCCAGATACTCTGTTCTTTGCTTTCCCAGGGAAATGAAAACGTTATTGACTTAGAGAATTTTGTTGCGATTTTCCTTTCTTTTCTTGTTGGGAGAGTTTGCGTTTGTTTTTTTATGCAGAACTAAACGAAGAGGTGGCGATAATGGTGGCATGCTCCGTTGAAGGAGGCAGGACAGAAATCCGTCCCCTGTAAAAAAGTCATGGGGCAAATCTGATGGTTTCATGGAATAGTATCTTGGGCTTACTTTGCTGTTTTGGGCTGCAGAGAGAGGGATTAATTCATAGTTTGCTTCGTGGGTGTTACAATGTGGAGCTCTTGTTCGGACAGTCGAGTGGCACAGCTGACAGAAATGGAAGATTTCTGATTGTAATCTAAAAAGGAAATAACTGCCATTTAACGACGTTAACGTTCCCACTGTACATTTTTACCTATCCCTAAAATGCCAGTTTATCAGTAATTTCAGTAGTGACTGGGCTACTTCGCCAGAGAATCTGAGGAAGGGCTGACTAACAAATATACCCTAGAGGTAAATTATCCCTTCAAATAACGTTATCAGCGTTTCAGTTGCAGTAGTGTTTTCGAGACACGAAATTATAGGTACGTGACAAATAGATAATTGATTAAAAAAACCGAAACCGGCACAGAAGCACCAACTCTCCCTTCATTGGAAGGGATGGTAATTTGTCTTGGAAAAATTCAGCACTACGAAAATAATCCCTCTACAGTTTCTGTCGCTTTGAATCGATAGGATACCATAAATTGCCTACTGCCTGTCACCGACGAACAGTACTGTGGAGTTAGTTTATCTTTACATTAAATCTGGGACATATTAACTGTTCCCTGGTCTAAAGTCTGCCTGCTCTGCCTGCTCCAGCCGTGATCGAATCTGAAGGAAATCAGATGTGCAAGAGTGGTCGAAACGCGCTAAGCTAGCGGATCTTCAAGAGTTTAAACGCCATCGCGATGGGAAGGAGATCGATAGGGAGAGGCAGGAAGGAAATGGATGTTATCAGTGCGAGGGCGCTCCGGGAGGCTCCCCGCTCGCCCATCACCGACGGCGCCTTCCGCGGCCCGGC
>NW_020448208.1:1320737-1324843 GCF_003343035.1 Apteryx rowi | reverse complement strand
GCGGCCGGCGCGCAGCGGCCGCGGAGCGCCGCGCCGGCGCACACGCGCAGGTCGGACCCGGAGGAGGCTCTGGGCACGGAGGCGGCTGGTCCTGCCCAGTTTGGGCCCCCCCCCCCAGCGCTGACTGGTGCGCTTCCCCGCGGAGCGGCGCTTGACCTCCTGCTCCGCACCGCACCGGCCAGCCCGTGCTACGGCGGAAGGGACAAATTGCCTTTTCTTTTCTTTTCTTTTTTCTTTTCTTTTCTTTTCTTTTCTTTTCTTTTCTTTTCTTTTCTGTCTTGTCTTGTCTTGTCTTGTCTTGTCCAGGGAGGGTGGGCGCTTGTTGTTGTTGTGGATTTTTTTTCTTTTCCTCACAGATTTCTGTAGTTTGATATGTGGCATGTTATTTTCATTTCTTGACTTTTTAAAATAGCTCGATGGATTTAAAGTTATTGAACAACCTGTGATCCATATATCTGTCCGATTATTTTTTTTATGGGATGATGAAAGAGAGAAGAATCTCTCTATATAGTGTTCTGCTAATGGAATAATATATATATATTTAAAACACCTTTCTGGGGTTACTTTTATTTCCGCACTTTAAAATGCAGACAGGGTTTTTAGGCAGCTGGGTGAGGTGCTACTCATTTGATGTAGGAGAATTGCGTATTTAGACTTCCTGAAAAAAATGTTTAAACTTCTTTCCACCAGAAAGCTGTTTTCCTGCGCTCTGTTCGAAAATCTCGGATGACATTTAGAGGAGTCTTCTGGCCGTTTATTGCCGGTCACAGCGCGATTTCTGCAAACCTTTTGCGAACATTAAACTCGGGTGCCTTGAAAGGATAGAAGAATATCCATAGAGTCCTTTCCTCTGTAAAGACACGATTTTCCATAACTTCCCGGCAGGAGCGGTCACTAAGGAAAACCTATTCATATTATTATCCATTTTTCCCCCCCTAGTGAGCCTAACCGCTTCCCCCTAAGGAGACGTGGCATATAAAACTGAGAGCAGGTAGCTGATTGGCGCCGGGCAGCCAAACCTTACGAACTGAAGAGAAAATACATAGATCGATGAGAAATTCTCATGTAAGCCCCGTCACTGTCAGTCCCAGGCGCACCTTCGCCCTCGGCTTTCCGACTTGCTCTCCGCGGCCGCGGAGGTTAGACGCGCCGGAGAGCGGCTTAGCGCTTTGCAGAGGGCTCAGCTCGGAGTCAGACCCAGCGCGACCCTCCCGGAGACACCTTCAAAACCAGGCTGGAGATAAGGTTAAGCGCAGCCCGCGGTGCCCCGGCCGCCGGGGGAGGTGGCATGAATGTCACCGCGGCCTGCTCCGCCGTGCCCGCCCTCACGGCCCGCTCCGCGTCCAGRCGGCCCCGGGGCCCTTTCTAAAACCGCGGGGATTTAAAACAAACAAACAAACACCCCCCCCCCCAAACTAAAACCCTTGCTGCCCTGCTGCGGAGTAGGAATAAGATGAGGGCACGGAAATAAACGCGCGGCCAACCGCCCCACTCTCCAGGCGGGTGCAAACGCTGAGGAATTGCATTAAGGAATTGAAAGCACCGTTTAAAGGCACCCGTGTTAAAATTTTAAATATTCTGTTGATTGCATTTTATAGCGCTGAAATTACTACCTTAATTTGGAATTACGCAGCCACGAGTATGAATCATTTTAAAGGAAATCTCCAGTCTTTAATATGACGCTCCCACTTACATTTATTGTTCGTTTCAGACAAACGGTTTTTAAAAATAGCCTTTTCATGACTCCAGTCACAAAATAAACGTTTGCAAACGCTAAATGAGGGTTGAAGAAACCCCTGGCTTAACTTTTTTATTGCTTTCCTATAAATTTAACTCATATTTTCACTATTGTCTCAGGAAAAATATGAAAACATGTATGGAATTAAATTAAATTAAATTAGGTAGCCTTAAATCACAGTAGTTTAGGGTACAGTCACTAATTGGAAATATTTATGTTTGTGAGGCTGAGATTTCAGCAGTAAAAAGATACAGTATATCCCCTTTTTATCATAACGTGGGTCTACGGGAACGTTTATATCGTTCCATTGTAAGAAATGATGTGTAGTTAAACAACATTTTTTAACTAAGGCTTGTGTCTTTTTATGGTAACTCTCGGTCTTTAGTCAGGGCTAGTTCTCATATTACATAAAATGTACTTTAAGAAGTAGTACCTGCTCCAGCTGTCCAGGAAAAACTGAATTATGGAACTAGGAAACATATGGCAGTTGCATATTGCACGAGTAAGGTACATATGAAAGTTATAAATTTCTTTTTTAAGTAACCATTGTAAACGCATTTTTATAGGTTTCACAGTATGTATTACATCTGTAATTTTAATTTTTGCAATATACCTTTTTAAAGATACCTATGTTTTCTGTACCCCAGAGAAGGAAATGCAARGAGACATTTATGCGTAAAAAAAAAAAAGCTGCGCGCAAAACAAACAAGCAAGGTAAATAAAGCGGGAACTGGAACTTCCGCACAATGGAAAGGACACTATGCCATCTATTGGCAATGCAGTTATTTACAAAGCCAAGGGTACCCAAACGAGTATTTTCCATTCTTTGAATACTGTGCAGTCATAGTTTTGGTATATTACAAACAAATGAATAAAGACATTTCCATGGAGGTCCATGAAAAAAAAAGAAAAAAAAAGAAAAGAAGAAAGCAAAGACAGCTAGTGAATTTATACCTCACAAATTAGGTCATTAACTCACAGGGGGATTTTGCAGCTAATTACAAACTCCCTTCTTGGAGCATTCGAATGGGAGAGGTTTAGTTTTTTTCGATTGTTTTATTACTGAACCATGTCAAAGAAGACTTCTTTTTTCTTTCTTTCTTTTCTTTTTTTCCTTTTTTTTTTTTTTAATGCAAGGTAACTTAAGGACTTTATGGCCACAAAACAACCCAGTAGGCTGCTTTAGAAGCTGACTTTACAGTCGCTGTTTGGAAGACTTCCTTTGAATGGTGCGCGAATGTAACTGTAGAATCGGGCCTCCTTTTCCCTCGCATATATTGCACGCCTCGAAGAGCTCCCCTGAAATATGACACTGCTCTGAGATGCTGTAAAAAAGAACAGGCTTTATTGGAAAGATATAGGCGAGAGGGGCAGAAAACTCGGCAGCCTCCGTCGGCGGGGGCCAAGCGATGGGATTAGCTGACTAAGAAGCACTCGGGCTCGCAAGCGACGCGCGATGCTCCGCATTAAGCTGATACCAGCCACTCCGGATTTTTACAAACAGCGTTTCTTCTGAGCCACAGAAAAGCTGATCCTCTAGGCGAAAGCTATTAATGCTTTTCTCGTTTCCAGGGAGGGGTATTTCACCATCAGCTATAAATAAACCGAAATAATTGTACAGATGTAAAAAGAAAAGTCAATTTTTCCCGTTCCAAATGCAGATCAATTTCTCAACGAAAGTCACTGCTTCTCCGCCTTGATCTGGCTTTCTTCCTGTTTCTCTCACTTGCTAAGGACTTGGCTTTTTCGCTGCTGTAGCTAGCCCGATACTGCTCAGTGGGAAATACGAGAGCCCTTTGTTTTAGCGTTCAGCTTTGTAATCTCTCTTTAACTGTCCCGCTGAACGCAGCGGCGATCCGGCTCCTGACAAATTTGTGTGTTGGGGGTTGGGAGTCCAGGGAGCACCTGTATTCCTCAGCTTGAAAGGTTAATCTTTCCCCACATAGAAAAGAAAAAAAATCCCTAGAATAGAAAAAAATCCCTAAAGTAAAAAAAATACAATTCCCTCCATCTGAAACCAGACCCCAGAGGACAGGAAAATATAAAATCCAGACCCTGCACTCATACCCTTTTACTACTCTTCTCAGTGTGAACGTGTGAGTAGATGGTGTTTTACAAAGTTGTCTGAATTTCTTGAAAGGCCGTTCCTGTGTTTATATGCGAGGGGAATTGAAATGTCTCGCTGACTAAAACGCACCTTCGCTAACTGCTTTTTAAGCGCGCATCTGAAGCGGGACTTGGAGCCGAAAGTCGCGGCTGCGCCTCGCTGCGGGGCCCCGCGGGCGGATTTTCGGATGAGCCCCGCGCGTCCCGCCTCGCCGTGGGAACCCCCGCACAGCCCGCCTGAGGGTGCACAGACTCGCTGTTG
>NW_020448208.1:1096752-1319474 GCF_003343035.1 Apteryx rowi | reverse complement strand
GCGGGGCCCCGCGGAGCCCGGCGCAGGCGCGGTGGCCGCTGCAGCCCGCAGCCCTTTTCCCGGGTTTTTCCTTCCGCCCGGTGCGTCCCGCGCCGCACCGGCACAGGGCCTCCAGGCGCCAGCTGGGGACTCCCAGAGGAGGAGGGACTGCAGAATTACATATATGTGTGTGTACACATACAAACACACACACATGTACACACGCGCCCACGCAGGACATGGCAGCGTGGGAAGTGCTGGGGATAGCTGCGGCACGGGTTTGCTGCAGGGCACATCACCTCTCTTGACGCTCATCCATCCCTAACTCCCTTGCTCGACCCATGAGGACTGTCGCCTCCGAGGCCCTGAGAGGCGCTGAGGGGAGGGACGGGAGCTGGCAAACGCCCAGGGTGTTCGGGACCCTCAGTGCCATGTGGCGGAGCAGGCTGGGGCAAAGGCCAGGGTGAAGGCCTGCCGCCAGCACCCCGCTCCGAGGGACGCGAGGGCGTACGCAGCGTCCCTGCYGGCCTGCACCCATGACTCCCCGGGTACCCATGGGTCTCCTGGGGGATACATGCATCCCAGCCTTCACCACCAAAGTCAGTGACCTTATATGGCCACAAACTTTCTTTTCTAGGAACAGATTGCCTGGGGAAGTGYGGGCATTAGTTGGTGACCTCCAGATCTCTGGATCCACTACTCCTTTGGCCAGTGCAAAGCAGAGAGCTGCTTCTGCTCTTGCACACTTGACTGGCAGTGAGAGAGGGTGATGCTGAACTTGCTCCCTTCTGCTGGGAATGATGGTGCTGTTTTGTGGGGCTAAATAAAAGAGGAACACTGGAAGGCCCTGTGACCTCAGGCTTCAATTCACAATGTTTTTTATCTTGTAGATAAAGAAAAGATAAATTATAGATAACTTCAAAATGTATTTTAAATCTTATTCTTTTTCTCATCCTTTGAGCTGCGTACACTTGAATACATGATAACTGAGATATTTTGCTTTATGAATAAAAACATCCACTATCCTGTTGTGTCCTATCACAGTATCCTTGTATTTCTGCATCCTCTCTGAGGTCCACTTGTAGCTTGCAGACTTGGATGGTTTGAAGGAATGTGATCTGGAAATTAGGTTTTGGACCACTTTATTTCCATTTTGCAAATGCAAAGATGCTACAGTGTAGCACACAGAGAGTTTTCTATTTTTTCCTCTCCATAGGCATGTTTAACTCCCATTGACAACCGGTGTGAGTTATGCACATGTCTAAAGAGGAGAAGGGAGCCTTAGATCTTTTTCTTATCGTTTACATGAGATCAAAGGAAATCAAATAGAGTTAATGAAGGGCCAGATGGTGCTTTATTTGTGCTCTGGAAGTCAGTACAAGAGAATGGGAAGGGATATGTGTAGTTTAACCTGGCAAAAAGGAGGAAAACTTACTATCCATTTAATGGGCACTGAAGCAAGTATGCCATATCTTCAGAAGTGGRAAAGGTTTGCTTGTTTTCCCTCTCTCAGTAGATTTTGGATGCAGGGCTAGAGTTGCTTTTGGAAAGCTTCGACTGAAAGGATTCCAGACTCTGAAATCATTCACATTTTGTCTTTTTTGGAAACACACATTTCTTTGGACCGTCAATTCTTCAGATTTTGCTTTTAAGCCGTAGGACATGGGTGCTTCTTTAGTCCATGGAAAATGTGTAATCTAAGCTACTAAGAGGAGGCAGGGCTACAGAGGGAGGAGAGCCTTTGATTTGGATCCTCACTGTGAGCGGGAGCTTGGCAGGAGAGGCACAGGATGCTGCAGACATTACCGACTGCGCACGCAGAGCCACTCGCCTCCCCGAGGATGCAGGCAGGGTCAAGGCCATCCTGCTCTGTGCCTCCGTGCCAGCACTGACTCCTTTTCCTCTGGCACCATGGCTCTCCAACTGCCCCCAGGATCTTTTATAGTCTAGGCTACAGCTAAAGACAAATTACTTTTACCCTCACTGTTGGCAGGGTTATCTGAAAAGAGATGAGATGCTTGTTCCTCTCATCCTGATCTTGCCAGGCACTGTCTAATAAAGTGTACCCACAAGTGTACTACTTGGAAACTGGTAGCGAAAATGGGAGACATTTTTCCAGAGGTGTATGCCCACCAGTGCTGATCTTGCAGGAGTGAGTCTGCAGGGGCAGTAGAGGCCACCTTATTATTTTTCTTGTGTACATCCCATCATTGTTTTAATGCACGACACGCTTATTCAAGGATAATTTAGCACCAGGCCACAGATTTCCCAATAGCTTGATGTCATGTGTTGGCCTTGCATGATATTGCAACGCTAGTGGACAAAAAAGTCTCTTTAGTGATGTTCCCCAAGGCTCCTTTTGTTGACAAAGTATCTCTCTGGATTTGGAAGGGCTTGCAGTTGAGCTGAAGGCCTGAGGGCTTTCCTGTTTTAAAAGCAATGGGAAGAGATGCAATTAACATCTGTATGCTAGTTTAAGTATGCCAGAAATTGTTTGTGTTTATGATTTCTTTTACAGAAAACTATATCACAAATATTATAATGGCAGTATAGCACAATCTACTTTCTGCCCCCTGGTACAAACCTAACACTACAGCTCCAGCTGACGTTATTTCCACCTGCTTTAAATGTGTTCATGTGCCTCTAATCCTGTTTGCAGCTTCACATTTGTACCCATTTCCTGTATTTTATAGGCACATGTGGTATGTTGAGGTTTGGAAATGTAAGCCCTCATTTTGTGCTGCTTGTTTTTTAACATTCATTTTCCCTGGCAGTATTCCTTGTCTTAAAAAAATATATATCTTTTTTTCATAGTTAGGTTTAAGAAAAACCTTGAGAACTTCCTTTCTCTTTTATATATCTAGCGCTTTTATTGAGTGAATGTTCAGTAATTTGGCGGCTTTAATAAGTAACTTGACAGTTAATGGGATACATCTGCAATAGATTCCAAAATAACTGGCTGCTTAAAAATATGGAAAAGACTAGCATTCTGACTCCTTTTGCTTCTGAGAAATTCATATCTGCTTTAGCTCCACGGAAGTCAAGCCTGCAATCAAGATTCATATACTTTTAAGAGCCACTACCAACTATATTAAAACTCATTAGAGTTGACCCTTCCAAAGCTGCTATTATATTAAGAAATATTAAGGATTTTAATCTGAGGGATTTAAGAAGCTACATTAAAAACATGCACAAGCATACATACACCTGGAGCTACACAGTGGCTTTATGAGGTTTAAGAGCATAAAAGAAGCCTCAGCCACAGAAGAACTTCATTTTCTGCAGACAAATTGGCTGCTTCACGTTGGTGATCTATGCTTGTGTGCTTACTCTCTCATATGAAAAGGGAAGAGTAACAACATCAACAATCCTTCATGTGTTGGACCATGACCTAGAAGGGCTGGAAACCCTGTGGTGCTTGAGGATGCAGACTCAGTCAGCTGGGGTTGGAAATTTATAAGCGGAAAACCCAAACTAGCAATCGCATATCCCTGAGAAAATGTCTGCATTTCTTAGAGTGCTTTCTTTATGGCACCATCGTCAAGAGCTACTCACCCCTTTACATAAAATTTTTTTTTTTTTGGGATAGCCCCCACTAGAGGGAAGCTCCTGGTAGCACGAACCCACTGGAATGAACAGGATGGGGGAGGAAAAACAATGTCTATGCTGGAGATGCGGAGCCCGAGTGGATATTTCTAGTGTCCTGCGGTTCCTGAGGAAAAAAAAAAAAGGAACAAGATGAAAGAAATGGAGCAGAGCCTTCCTGTGCCTGAGCAACTTCCCATAGGAGGGGGCCAGTTGATCTAGTGCCTTTACTGCAGCCCAGTTAATTTTCACTTGCAAGATTATAGATGGCTTCAGATAGGTATTGTGTGTTAATGATGATAGACGTTTTTGGTAAACAGTTGATACGTCACATGACACTGATGTGTCTAGCCTTGCAATCCATGTGTCACTTTTCACTTGTCAGGATCAGAAAGTTTGTAGTGGGAAGACCTTCATCAAATTCTTTTTGCAGTCTGTGAACAAATTCCCAATACCTCCTTGCCAAGTGTTTCTTAAAGGCCTGATGTGTGTCTGTTTATTCATTAGAGTGAAAGGAGATCCAGAAACATAGTGCTAATGTTTATGTTCTAATTAAGGAATTCATTTATGTTGCCTCACTTAAAAATATTTTCTTCAGAGAAAATATGAGCTCAAAGCTGATTTATCAAGTTTAAATTTAAGAAAACTATATTGTCAGAATAACCACACATTCCTTTTTGCACCACTTTTGAAATCTGTTTCCTGTTACCATCTCTGCATCAGACAAATACAACCAAGTTATTTACAGGCTGTGAAAGATACTAAATCTTTTCAGGGTAATATTACATTGGATCACAAATTCTCACTTTTAATAATAATTGACAACAAACTAAAGCTAAGGATATTCACAATTAGTAACAACAACACATAATGCTCTCCCAGTGCCTTGTATCTTCAAGATTCTATGTATAGACATAAGCTGCTGAAGTCTCATTAACATTTACTTTGGAAGGATGTTAAATATTGTTATCTCCACTTTACAGATGGTGGGAGAGACTCAGTAGGATTGTGACTTGCCTAAAAGCCTCAGAACAGCTTAATTGCAGAAGCAAGACCAGAACTTGCAAGCTCTTGGCTCCTAGTTATGTGAGAGAGTGAAACACATTTTTAAAAGCATCCTGTGACTTAGGAATCCAAGTTGCAGTGAACATCAGTGCTTGAGCAGCACTGAGGTGGTGCAGCTCCTTGGGGGCATTTTGGGCTCCCAGCTCCCATTAACTTTGAGTGATTCTGGAGCTCTTGAAAACTCCTTTCACTCCTTCAAGGGAAATGCACAACACCTGTAATTCATAGAGATTGTGCACGTAGAGGTAAAGCAATGGCTCAGCGCTATAGCAAAGCCCTGGTGCAATGTAGCCACGATTCAGAAGCCCGTGGGTGGCATGGCGAGCTGGTCCTCCAGGGCTGGGAAGCCGGAGGCAGCCAGCGGTGCTGCCAGCTCTTCTTGCTGACATGATTTTCTCAGGAGCGGAGCCAGGAAAGATCTGAAGGCAGAACTCCAGTCCTCCTATAAATTTTGACTCTGCCTTTGGGAGGAAGACCTCCTTGCTGGGCCCCTTGTGCTGTTTCCCCCACCTCCCAGAGCAGGGAGAAGCTCGGGTGGCTGCGTTTCCTCGGGCCACCTGTCGCCCCATCGCCATGGCCTGTCATGTTACAGCAGCAGCCTAATTCTCCCCCAGGCTGAAGGATGTGCAGGTGTGAGGCATGCAGGTCCTGAATTAAGCAAAAGCTGAGGAGAACCTGTGAATGCCTTAATGCCTGGAGGTCGGCAACAGCTATTGCTGCCCAGGCCAAGCCTGGAGCAGCCTGGACACTCTCATGCATCCACACAGGGCCTTGCACTGCCATGGCCATCACAGCCTTTGAAGATGAGGAACGGAAAAAGACTTCAAAATCAAAGGAGGGACCAAAGACATCCCATCTACATGTATGTGCCTGGGGCCACATCTGAAGYACTGCATCCAGTTCTGGGCTCCCCAGCACAAGAGAGACATGGAGCTACTGGAGCAAGTCCAGTGAAAGGCTACTAAGATGATTAAGGGACTGGAGAATCTCTCACATGAAGAAAGGCTGAGAGAGCTGGGACTGTTCAGCCTGGAGAAGAGAAGGCTGAGGAGGGAGCTTATCAATGTGTATAAATATCTGAAAGGAGGGTGTAGAGTGGATGGGGCCAGACTCTTCTCAGTGGTGCCCAGTGACAGGACAAGAGGCCATGGGCACAAACTGAAACACAGGCAGTTCTGTCTGAACATGGGAAAAACTTCTTCACTGTGAGGGTGCCAGAGCACTGGAACAGGTTGCCCAGAGAGGTTGTGGAGTCTCCTTCTCTGGAGATATTCAAAACCCGCCTGGAYGCAATCCTGTGCAATGTGCTCTAGGTGACCCTGCTTGAGCAGGGGGTTGGACTAGATGATCTCCAGAGGTCCCTTCCAACCTCAACCATTCTGTGATTCTGTGACATATATCTGTCTGTTGCCCAGCTCGTTATCTTTTCACTTTGGCAACACCTGTGTGCAACTGTGATCCTGGAATAAGAGTGGTTAGAGCTGAGGAGGCAAATCACTTCATCAGCAGGAGAGAGACTGGATATTCCACAGATTAGGACTGACTTCCCCAAACTACTGGTGAGAAGGGAAAACCTTGGATGGAAGAGGGTGCGGAGGCATGGGCAGAGAGCTGGGCAAGAGAGAGCCCCAGAGAAGCRAAAGTGTCCCTGCAGCCTCATCAGGGGTGCAGCAGCCCTTTGAGGACCAGGTGGCAAGCCCTGGTTTTCCTGTCAGTTTTAAATTTGATTCCTTGTCTATGAGTTTTGGTCTCAGATAATGCTCTAGGGGATGCAGAAACCATTTACAGCACACTCATAAATATTCGTGTCCAGGTTTAGAAATGGTAAGTAGCTTCATCACATTAAAACATTTGGGAGGAGGGGTGTATGGCTAAACGAGTGCTTACTGCTAAGAAGATCTTGAGGTAATTCTGAATTATGAAGAATGAGAAAGGCCTCCATTGTGTGAAAGAAACTACCAGAGGACCAGCCTTCTAGACCAAAACCTATTAAATCCAAGAGAARAACAACTTTTAGATGGCCTTGTGCTTACAGTTAGAAATTTAATTGAATTTGGAGTAGGCTTTATAGACCAAGGGACTCACAGCATGAGATTATTCATTGCAATGATGGCAAACACAAGAAGTAACCTGACCAGTTGGTCCTATCCAGGGTGTAAAAATATCTAATCAAGGCAGTCAGGATAAATCAGGTAAAATCTCTGGATGGTGGAATGTCACTCCAGGGGCCAGGTTGGGGAAAGGTTAAGGGTCTCTGGAAAAAACGTTGCTTTTTAGTGTTCTTCTTGCTTGAACACGCTGATGTCCCAAAGGCCTGGTCTTTACATAATTCTGTTTGCATAAGATGAAGGGGGTACCAGAGCTTTGCCAGCTTCATGTAATTCATTGCAAAATCCTTCAATATACTGTTTAAAAATATTTATGCAACAAAAAGTTATTTCATGCATTTCTAGTCAGCAGCCAGCTTTTAAAATAAACCAATCTGTCCTCAGAAATAAAAAGAAGAAGAAATAAAGATCCAAATTCTCAGTTGGTGTAAATTACCAGACTTCCACTGAAGTCAACRTAGGGTTGCCAATCTAAACTAACAGAGAATCCAGTCCAGAAACTGTGAACGTCATTTTAGAAGTCTTTGAAATTGGGACTGTGAAACATTATATGCCTGTAGAGTACCTGCACAATGGTGAAATTCAGGGGGAGCCTCCAGGTACCTCAGGATAGACAGCAAACAGCAGCACCATGACTGAAATTTTACTTGAGAAATGTTATATCAGTTAAAATCAACTGTTTAGAGAGTACCAATAAATGACATGTACCAATCAGTAACTGCTTCTCTGCTAAACCAAGTTAAATGGCACAGTAACTAGAGTTTTCTCATTCTAAAACAGTTAAATATTTAAGCTTTATGTTAAAGCTAATGGAATACATACATTTTAAAATTTTGACGTGAAGAAATAAACAAACTATGGAGTCCTGTGTCTCTCCAGCATTATATATCAAAAGCATAGAAAACTTCCTTCAGACAGGCTCAGTTTGGTAGCATCTCCTTTGTCACTCTCTTGCTGGCAGGGCACGCTTTAACCTTTAAAGGCATGTCCGAGGACCAGAGGCTTGGAGCAGGTAATTTCTAGCTCCCTT
This sequence comes from Apteryx rowi, assembly GCF_003343035.1. Taxonomy (NCBI): domain Eukaryota; kingdom Metazoa; phylum Chordata; class Aves; order Apterygiformes; family Apterygidae; genus Apteryx; species Apteryx rowi. Next base: position 1,311,707 of record NW_020448208.1, on the reverse strand, counting down.
TTGGATTTGAAAGGGCAATCTTAGCACCCAGGAGGGACTCTAAGACAGCGGTTATTCTAAGCTATTAAAAGCCTCTCTGACGGGCCRATTCACGACTGGAATATTTCTCTTGAAAAACAAACCAATAAAACCTGTGGGCAGATCAGATATTTACTTATTTCTGTGAGGGTCATGGTGACCTTCCTATCTTACCCCCTGCCTTATGCTGCATCCTATAAGTTTTTTTTTTGCTAGTAGATTTCTTTAGATTATGAAAAGAAGGGTGGAAATCCACTCTCAGGACATGAAAGGGTGGATATTCAAAGCCAGAAACGGCTGGTACACACCTCCCTCACAGCAGCTGGGGTCTCCTCCTGCTTGATAATTTAAGTTCTACTGCATCTGTGTGGCAATAATTTCTGTTACAGCAGGGCTGAAGCCTGGCCTGCTAAATCCTTGGACAAGGCCCATGACTATGTTTGTTCAGCGTATAACTTGATGAGACCTAGTCCCAGGCCTCTGGGTACCACTATAATATTAGCATTACCGTACCATTATAATAAGAGTACATATTTTATGAGAACTCTGTTCTCAGTGCTGGAAAAAGCAGCCAGCATTGGAAGGAAAAGTGAAGTCTTTGGCTGAAAATCACCTGGTGAACTTCAAGAAAGGCTACTGAGACCAGGGGCCAGGTCCTCAGGAGACATAGGCTGGCATAACTCTGCCTCGATCAACTGGGCCACACTGGCTCACACTGGCTGAAGACTGGTCTCCAGATGTATAAGGAAAAAACAAGAAGTGACCATGCCAATGACTTAGTTTTTTTTTTTTTTTTAAACTATAGTGATCTCTTCCATGCAGCCAAGAGAAGCTTGCATTAAAACACTTGGAGTCTCAACATGCAAAATCTGAAACATGGGAAAATCGGTGGACTTTGCTTTCTGCCAAGGAGCACTGTCTTGGCTGGAAGTGTGTACCCCGAGGGGCGCCTGGCATCACCAGAAGTGGGAACAGAAACATATCCTCTGACTCCTGTCAAAGCTAAATTTAAAACTGTGGCAGCTTAAAGGAAGCTGTGCAAGGAAAAAGTGATGGGTTGGAAAGGGAATGAGAAAAAAAGGCAGGGAGGAACAGCTACAGAGCTTTGACATGGCAAAAGTGGAGAAAATCAGAGATGTTTGCAGGCAGCTGTACAGGATATAACCCCGAGGGAAAACAAAAGCCATGTGCCCTTGCTTACCGCTAAGGGACACCTCAGTTTGTTTTGGGGAGGAACATGCCCTAGATAGCGCCAGCCCCTGGACCTCACACCAGTAACATCCGGAGAGCTCCCAGCCCTGGCTGAGGAGCAAGCGACCTTTTCAAGACTGCAAACTCTTTAGGGCAGGAACAACTTTGTTATTGTAGGTGGGCAAAGTGCCTGGAAGAACTAGGCCCCGATCACTCAAACAGACTGCTAAGCACCACACTGAGAAGGCAGTTAGTATTGAGTGGCCTGTTTCCAAAGCGCATGGTCTAATGTGGCTAGTTGTGCTGGTGGATAGCAAATGAGCACTTTCCTATTTCTTCAAACGGACAGCTGAGGAGCATAAGGCTCGCTGCTATGCATTGTAGGAAAAAATCCACCAGGCAAGTTTACCTGTTCGCTGTGAAAAAAAGAAACATCCTCTCCTGCATCAGATAAACTTTGGATATTAAATGGTTGAATGCTCTGTGTTACAGAAGTAAATGTTCCCCCTGTGGAAGAAGAGTGCAAATGTTTATATTATTTATATGTCATCCAACTATCTGGCTACATATGTGTGGTATATTTAATGCATGCTTGTTGCATACTGTTGTATAAGTTCATCAATAGAAAAGTGATTTGACAGGCATAATATAAAACTCAGATTTCTAATTTGCCATCATTGTTTTATCTTGTTATAACTAATAATTATAAGAAACATCTGTGTCACAACTGCACTCGAAGTGTTATATGAAACAGATCTTCACATTTTAAAAAGCTGTCCTGATAACTTTTTTCTTTCACAGGAAAAAAGAAAAAAGGAAAAAAGGACAGCTATTCTGCCAAAGTAAATCAATTAGCTCATGGATTAAATGTGTCTTCAGAAACCGGTAAAGATGACGAGTAATATTCTCCCTTTCTTTGGAGAAAGTTTTAGGAAGCAAATTTTGTTTCTTGAAGCCTATTTTTTCTTTGGCAGCAGTCCTTTCAAAAATGTTGCTGGCACTCTTTGAATGTGGATGGGTAGATTCAGACTTTAACAGACTTTAACAGGAACTATACTATGTTATTTCCTATTATTCACAAATTAAAGTATTACAGAAAATGTAATTAAGGCTACATAATTGTTTCTCTCTTTCTTCACTGACCTCATATCTGCTCCATCTAGGACCACATAGCAGAAGAGGAAAATAAATATGAAGCTAGTCATGAAGACCATTCAAAGGAAACTTTATTAAAATATAGAAAACAAAGATGGAACACATTATACAAAAATTCAACATATGAACAGTATGGTAGGATACTTAAAATTTGCTTGCTGCTTTTATTTTAGATATATTTTAAATTATAAAATACCTTGATAGTAAGCTCCCATTAAAAGTTTGTTTTCTGATTTGATTTCATTTATCATCTTATTGCCATTATTATTTTCAGATAGATGTAATACTTGTTCTTAAGATTTACCAGTTATTATTAGTGTTATGTGTATATTTCTGTTGTTTTACAATTTTGACTGAATTGTTCTAAGGCTCATTAAATTTATTGATATATGGAAGAAGTGTTACATTTGTTTCAGGATTTAAATGCTATTAATTTAGGGGATTTCAATGCCCTCCTTCCTTCCCCTGCATGAAATCAGTAGTGTTAAGCAGTTCCAGAATTTTTTCCTGATAACTTCTTGCAGTCATTGGTCTGAGTAACAAAACAAAACAAAAAAAAGACTTTGATAAGACACAATGAGATGAATCTTGCAAAGCAAAAGGAATGAGTTTTGCTGATTTTGGTGGAGATATCACAAATGTCATCATGATTGAATGAATCTTATAACAGGAACCAGCTGATTTTATAGACATAAATCCTGATCCTTACTTTGATAAATCTCTTCTTATCTGAATCAAGATTGCAGTATTAGACCCACATGGAACTTGGCCACAGGCCAACAACGGGAAAGGGAACAGAATTTTTTGTTCCCATGCAAAGTGCTGAGAATGGAGACATTAGTTTGTGATTAGAAACCTGACTCCACTGTTGTGCAGATTTGCTCCAGCTATCATCATATAAGAGAGGAAAAAGGCAAGTGAGATAAAAACCTCTTTCCCTTAATAAGGGTTACCTTCCACCTGTAATCACAAGATCCTTATGTGCTGGTTTACTCTCTAGCTCTCCAGCGACCTGTCATATGCGAGTGGCTGTACTCCTACATTTGTGCAAAGGTGGTAGCGGTGCTAACACATCTGGAGGTTCACATTGCACTCATGCAAACTTCTTGGAATCTGGCTCAGATGCAGCGATCAAGATATGTTTGTGTATGGCAGTTTGCTGTGGGTACTCCAAACATATCCTGGTTCTCTCTGCTCAGCTGGAGCTTGCTGGGACCTCCATTCCTGGACCTCGAAAGGTCCCTCTCAGACATGGGCTGACTTTCTTCTGCCTTTGCCAGGATGCTGGGTCAAACCTGAAGATGAAAATATGTAATCAGCTGTTCTCCTGAGACTTATGTGCCAAATATCCAACATTGTGCAAGAGTGTCAGACCACAAGCACTTTCTGCTGCACAAAGATCTAGGAGAAATAGCTCAGCTCAAGACGTTTCTGAGAAAATGGGAATTTTTCYGTTCTTGGTCTCCCATGAAACCAAAACTAGGAGCAGATTCTACTCTGTGTCCATTCCTGAAATTCAGCATTCTGGTTTAGCTTTTGATCTGTGTTGYGGCAATTCCTGTTGACTAAAACCCATCGGATATGTGTACTCTGTGACCTTACAGGAATCATAGTCATTATGCATACTGGAATGTTAGTCATACAGAAGTCATATACACATAGAAATATCACCAGATAGCTTTACTGACTATACTGTCCCATGAAGACTGCAAATACGCATTTTGTTAGTTTGTCAAAGTCTATTAGTATGGCAGGATTATTGCTGAACTCCATTCAAATCACCAGATACATTCTTTGGACTTTGGAAAGCATGCTGCACTCATTAGCAGGCAAATAATTACTAGTGGTGGCGAGTTTGAGGAAAAGCTGCTGATGTTTAATAACCCTTTTCTCTCTGGCTTTTCTGCTGTCGTTATGTATTAGCGGAAGCCCTATATATCAGGTTCAGGCAGCAGTGTATTATACATATTTCTTATTAAATGGCTACTGTTGAAATGGAATCTATTAAGCAACAGCACACCTGTGCTTCAACGTCCTTTTGTAGGATTAGCATTTGCCAGTGTGTTTTCAGATGTATACTGTAAAGAAATGTATCTTCTGGTACTTATAAGATCCAAAAGGGGAAAATGAGCTACATTTTGTGGAGCAGCTAGAATGGAGATCGCATTTAACAATATCCAACAGAAAAGCCAATTTGGTCAAACTACTTTACTGCTTGTAGTAGGCAGCTGAGTGACCCGTTGTACTTTTGTCACATCTCTTCTCCCTCCCCACCCCCAAAGCTGTAGCACAGCTTCAGCTGATTTGTTTCTACAAAATGATGCTTCATTATAAACAAATGATTAGAAGCATTCCACCTCCCCATTCTGAAGAACATGGGATGCACCTACACCAGGTGGTAGATTTAGCTTTCTATGGGTAAGAAAGCTGTCCGCAGGGAAGGAAAAATGCACAAATGAACATATGCAGACACCCTGGGAAGCAGGAAGGAAAACTTTAAGTCTTTATTCCTTACCTGCCTGTTACCTAGACTCAGGGGAAGTTGCCAAGAATTTAGCTTATAATTTTAAGTATTTATTTCTGCTACTTACCTACAATCTAAATTTTAGGTTGTTTCTTCAACCATATTTATTTAATAAGGAAGCTTTTGGCAATGATATTATTGTTATCATTTAATTCTTTTGCAGAATGAAGAAAGTTTAAATATGCAACATAATTTGTAGACTAGAAATGTTATCAAATCATAGAGTTGTTGGCTGGTTAAATTATTCTGTTTTTCAAGCTGCCTTCATATAATTGCTTGACCCTCTACATATTTATAGATATTTTCATGACAATGGCATCTAGCTTTCTGCAGATCAACACACAAAGCCAGGAAGTTCATTTTGCCCTCGTTATTTGGTGYGGATCCTTCTTCCCCTTCAATTTTGGCTCTGTTTAACACTATAAGAGAGCTAAAACTTTTCCTGATATCACTGTTCAAGCTAAACAATAGCTGTACTTCCAACAAAATTATTATGGGCAGATAAAAGAGGTGGAAGGTGGCAGCTGTGAATAGCAATAAAGACCTGGTAGAAAATCTTTGTACCAAAAGGTGATCTGCATTATCAAAGTCTCTATGAACTCCACTTTATGGTTTAATATATTTAACAAAGTTTACATATATATATATATATATATATTCCTGGCTTTTGTTAGTCTCTATACAGCCTTAACAGTAATAGAGTTTTATGTTTTAATTTCCTTAAAGGAAAGTCTTCTCTGGAACCCATGGATGTTTCAGTATTTTGGAAATATCTAAATAGCTGTTAAATATCTATTGAGACCTATGATATTTTGTTTCATCCACTCAGCAATCATTTCATGCATTATTCTGAGAAAAGGGACTATTGTTACTATAAATAGTACAGCCAAAGTATATGTCTATATATTATCTGATAAGCTGAAATGGTTCTGTCTATTGGTTAATTATCCAAATATTAAAGAAAAGTTAGGCTAATCATTTCCAGACAGTTGTTATGCCATATCATGTTAAAGCAGCTGTTAACCATATGCACTACTGTAGTTCTGCTTATATTAACCACAATGAAATTTTCCTTGGGGAAAAAAGGCTCACATGCTTGCAGAAAACCTCTCTGCCCTCTTTTTAAATGAAATAAGTTGGTTATTCTTAGAGCATGGCAAATAATTTGTAACAAATCACTTGGTGATTTTCTCTTGCTTGTGAATAGAGACTATGTTTTTCCAAAGCCGTCATGTACCATAGGAACCGAAGTCTCACAAGTAGTTTGGGATGTGTCTGTAGCACACAATGGAGAAGAGGTCTGTAAAGGAGCTCTGGGAGAGCTATCTCCAAAACTGAAGGTAGTATGACCGCCCAGTACAGTGCCGAGCTCTCATGGCTCCTGGGCCATGAGACTCAAGCTGGCACCTCTTCCTGTGCTGCACTGTCCTGCACTGACATGTCAGCTCATCAGAAGCTCACGGGGCAGTCACTGATACTGCTGCTTTGCACAGGGATATGTCCCCTGCAGCAGGATAGGATTTCATCTGACCTTTTTCTTTTCTTTTGAGAGTGATCTGTGAATTCCTAGAGGCTTATGGCAGCAAATATCATAGTGATAAACACCACAGAAACAAGGTTTATGGGCAGAGGGAGTATCTTTTACTAGGCTAACTGATATAGTTGGAAAAGACAGACAAGCCTTTGGGTCAAAACTGCTTTTTCAGGTCCTAGATAGAAGCACARCTTGTGTGCTTGAGAGCTTGTTTGTTTTTTGCCAGTTATAGCAGCTACAGAATAAGAAGTATTGTGTTTTCTTTATAAACTTTGCCTCACTTTTCTTAGATGATCAAGACTACAACAAGCATGAGATACATCTATCATCAGCTTAATGAGTATCTACCATCATTTTTATCAAACGTGCAGAATAATTCCTTATCTTAGGTTGCCTTAAGAAAGAGTGTCTCTGTTAACTCAGAGGGAGAGTACACGTACAGGAATTTTAGGAATACTAATCTGAATTTGTTACATGTCTTTATGTCTTCCATTGCATTTACTTTCTGTGACTATTCAAAGAAATCTTCACAAAAACAAAGGAATTTTAAGATGAAAATGTTTTTATTGAATAATGGTCACATATATGTTTTCCTTAAAAAGAGTTTACCCTGGTTATTGTGTGAAAGATTCCCATTTCTTTTCTCTTCCTCCAAAACTCAGAGCTGTGAGAAAGGCAGTTGTTATGCTGGTATGTATACAAGAATATCTCCTGTGAGCCTTGTGATAATGTTCTTTCTATTCAGTAATATTCTTTCTATTCTTTCTATTCACTGAATGGAGTGCAACACCCAGGTCCCACCTAGGACATGGGTGTTGCACTCAAAAAGGTGTGGATGGAGACTAGAAGAGACCACTGACCATGGTCAAAGTAAGACTTGAGACTGTTTGGTCTGCGGAAGAGAGGAATAAAAAGAAACTGTGATAATAGTCTTCAGACACATGGAGGTAGCAGCAAGAAGAATGAAAAAAGTTTTCCTCTGCCCTTTGTGCATTAGAAGAGTAGTAATTTAAGCAAATAAAAATTATCTTAAGTATCAGAATAGTAGGAAAATTGTCACTACTGTAATAGATTAAGATAATAGATTGCCTAAAGAAACTGAGGAGCCCAGTCATCAAAGGTACCAAGGAACAGGTTAGAAAAACACATGCTAGGAGTAATGTACATACAGCTGTATGTCCTATTGTAGTGGTTGTCTCCAGCTCACTGAACAAATAGGACAGAAAACTTCTTAGTGACCCTTATAGATAAGTTTTCTCTGATCTTATGATTGATGATTATGTGATGATGGCAAAAAAAAAAAAAAAAACACAGAAAAGATGCACTTCAAAATCCTTCGGCTTTGTCTGGCCTGAATGCTTGCCAGTGAACCAACACAGGATTTTTTTTTCCCTAAAAATTTTAATGCTTTTCATCTGAGACTTGGCTCTCATGTTATAGTGATATTACACTAGCATAACTCAGCTGTCCTCACAATGGTCTGTAACTTAATTTCAAAAGTGTATTATTAGATTATATTAGGAGACTACTGAGCAGATTCAGCCCACTGACTTGATGCAGAGAAAGCTCCAGACAATATGAGCTTGCACTGTGTCCTAATAGAAATTTTGAGCCTAAACATCTCCCCTTAGCAGCCCAATCCCTTGCTGGGATGTCTGTTACTGCTTGTGACAGATCCGAAAAATCACATTTTGCAAAGAGAATGAATTTGCTCAGACAATGACAAATAATTTGAAAATAACTGGTCCGCCCGGGTGTCAGAATTGTTGACAGAAAGGAAATGTTCATGTGTGCAACAAGCATGAGAGATGAAAGCCTTTCCCTGGTGCACTTCTTCCACTGGAGCACTTACTCTGACCAGTGTCCTCACCAGACGACCTGTGAGCAGAAAACAGTGTATAAGAAAACAGTTGCTCCTAAGACTTCTTTTCTGAAGAAAAGTCTGCCACAGTTATATCTTTCATATTGCTTGTTATCTGTCTGAGAAGTAAGGTGGCCTGGAAAATGAGGTGATAGTGTTTTTTAAAAATAGGAAGATTACATATTTATATTTTATATTTATACATTTTCTCTTTATATATTCAGATCCACCCAGGCTGSGTTTAGACCCAGTCAGATCCCACCAACTGGGCTTAGACAGCTGTCTATAGCTCCACTACCCCTTCCCACGCCCCTTTTCTGGGATGCCTCCCCTTGAGTGRGTGCTCCCTGCCCACCCTGGAGGCAGGACACCACACCGGCCACACCTTGGGACTGGCCCCTTACAGCTCTTTTTGTATCCTTAGTGCCCCACAGATTACTGTGACTGAAAGGCCAAGGATTTTGCTTCTGACGCCTTAATTTTTTTTTGCTGAGTGTGAGCCTGGGGGAGCTTGACTCAGCTCCTGGTGTAAATTTTACCTGGCATATGAAATATTTAATACTTATAAAGGACTGAAAGGACATTGGGGCAGGCATTGCTTCTCGTTATGAGTATCTAGTGTTAAATACAATGAGACTGTTGGCTCGAGTTAGAGCCATCCCAAGTAAAAATAATTTCCAGGACTGTATCCACAAGCATGCTGGTCCATTAGTCCCCTTCTTCTCAAAAAGTAGGCAGAAAGTCTTATTCAGATATTTCCCATGGAATAAGAGCTTCTGCATAGCCAGATTATTTGGAGATACTGCTTTAAATGACCTTGATCTTGCAAAACTCTTTTTATCTTAGCTGTTGTGATACTTTTCTCATATTTTAATCCAAAAGAAAGCACATCCCAATCCTTTTTATCCTGTCCTCCAAACAAGTAACCAGTGGACTGGCCTAGTATGGCTTTAGCAAAATTCTGGCTGGAATAAGTTTTAATTAGCTGTCAATGATGTCATGGCCATGTCTGTGTTAAACGCATAGGTCTAAGTGTTCCTCTTTATTTAATGTACTGTAGAAATTCCATTTCAGGATAGCAATAAGACACTTCAGAGCCAATCTTGTATTTCTCCCGTAGTTAAGACACTTGGCCTTCAGCCTTCTGACTTCTGACACTACCACAGTTGTACTATAATCGTCCAGAAATACACTGCCTGTTGTGTTTTATTGCTTATGTGAAAACTGTCCAATTCCTTGTCGGTTGACAAGGGAGGAGCGTAGCACTGAAGGATTGCACAGCAATGTGTCTGGGAGTTACGTTATTTCATGCCACCAGCAACCTTTCAGTGTTTGCACTGTAGTCTAGTAGAGCGTTGGTGCTTTTGCCATACAGCAGAGAGCAAACCCTATTGTAGTCACTCTCTCTGCCAGAGAGACTAACTCATGTTGCCAAATATCTCCCCTCAACACATTTATTGAACATTAAAACAGCAGAATAGCATTGAATGAAGTCCAGTAATTTTATAGGATATATTTTAGTCACTAGGCTTTGAAGACTAGTCCAATGTTAATTATAAAGTTTCTGTGTCTGGATAACGTATTGTTAACAGTTATTTTGTAAGTGCTAATGGCAAAATGGAAGATTTCCAATAGTTTTATTGAGGAAGTGGCAATTAAAATGTTGAGCACTGCAACATACATACAAAATAAAAATAATCCTGCATACACAGCACTTATGTTAAAAAAAAAGAAAACAGAAAAAACAGGGATGAATATTTCCCTTTGAAATAAATGCAAACATTTTATTTTTTAAAAGATTTGCTTTTGCAAAAAAAACCATCAATTTACTTGCCAACTTCAAATGTCACAAGTCTTGAACAAGTTTGACATTGTTTAAAAGCACATCATGAAACTATTAGAAAGTTAAGACAAGTTGCTATGTTATGTTTTTCCACACACAAAGAGCAACAATATGTTCTCAGTTTGAGTAACTTCTTTTAGATTAAAGGAAACAAAACAAGAAAGAGCAAAAGTAAAGTGTTCACAAGAATGTGTGGAAGTGTCCACACTGGGGAATTTTTGGTGCATGGGTGGGAAAACGTTCTCTGCTAGCACCACCACTAGGTCAGCTGGGCGCACTGTGGTTCTTGCCATGGTACCATGGGACGGGAATCAGTGTGTACCTGCATGTAATCAGTAAAAAGTGGACTATCTACAGCATCATATTATTCATCGATTAGTAGACTCAATATGGATCTTGCTTTGCAGTGAAAATGACTACCACCTGCTAAAAGGAGCCCTGGTGGGATCTATAATAGTCAGGAGTCCAGCAGTACGGGGGTTTGATTTTTAGCATGAAGTTAGTCAGCACAAAGCACATAATCTGTGCAAGCTGAGCAGGAGTCCAGGGGCTCCAACTGGTTGAGTGGGGTTGGTTTTGCCTGCAGCATACCTGCTTTAATCTAAACCTGCTGCAGTGGACAGGTTTTAAGGCCCTTCCTTAACACTTTTCCAGACAGCTCTGTTTCCAGACAGCTCTGCAAGGCTGGATTTCACATCCTCTTCTGGCCTTGTGGATATGAGCTCACGGCCCAAGGGAGCCAAAAGCTGCTCAAGCGCCCAGGGGCATGTCCCTGGCTCCCTTGGCAGCGCCAGAGCAAGTAACAACATTGGCAGCTGCAGGTGTCTGGGGAGAGTGAGGAGACACAATTCCTCATTTTCCAGGCCCTCCGGACCCCTGAGCATTGGTAGGCCACAAAAGAAGCCCCCTGGATTTCCCTCTCCTCCTCTTCCCTGCCCCTTCTCCTTTCTCACTGCTCAGTGGTCCCCACATGTTTTTGATATGTAGTTGGCACTTGTCTTCATGTTTGGGAGATTTGTCCCTATTTCCAGTGCAGTGCCTTTGCTGTTGAGAAGAAATGGATCACTACACATGTAGGCACACTTTTATTTCATGTTTTTAAAGACAGATTCATTCTAGGCTAGTGTCCAATGAAAGAAAATTTGAGGCACAAATGGCAACTTTTGGCACTTGATGTAAGCACATAATTCTGCTCTTCTCCCTATAGACTCAGGAAATAGAATGAGGCATCTCCAGAGGTTAAGTCAGCCCATCTGAGGTCTGCATTACTTCTGGAGCTATCTTGCACTCACCACAGCCTGTAGGGAAGTATGTTCCTAACTCAGGTGTAACTTGCACATTCCTAARTTTCAGTGAGGCAAGCCTGAACCATCAGTCCTGAAGGCTGCTGCTGGCTGCCTGCTCATACAAGGGAAAAAATTTGCAACATGAAGGTGGAAGCTCCCCCTGCACTAGGATAGCAAGAAATGTTTTGTTGAAACAAACGGCAATATAAAAATTGAATGAAGCATCAATGAATCCTAGACTGACTGTTCCTTCTCCTCTGTTCCTACCTTTTCCTTGCATTTCCACAGGATGAAAAGAAGAGAGAGCTGGAAACCCTTGCACTTGACCTCTTATTCTTCCTGTTTTCCTTTGCTTCTGTTTTTCTTTTCTTTTTTTTCTTGATTTTTTTTTTCATGGTTTTCTGTCATAAATGGTAGTGAGAGATTCTGGCCCCTCCATTCACACAATGCATGGTTCTCCAGCGTGGCCCCACTGCTGTGTGGCAGAGCACAAGGACTGGATTTTGGGGTCTCTTGCAGTCCCTGGGCAAGCGAAGCTGTAGTAATGCAAAGGGCTCTCAGCTTCTCCTAGAGCTGAAAGCTGTGGTGCATCAGTTATGTCTGGCTGGACACACAGGAAAGATGTTAATGCAGACCTAAGGGACCCCAGTCCAGCTGAGGTCACACTGGCTTACCATGGGATCCCAACTCTTTTTCAATACTCATTTAAAAAATATTACCTCTCATCTGCAGTACAAATCTGTCTGAGTGCAGCTCAGCAGCACAGCCAATGCTCCAGTGTCAAGGGCTGAACACCTCTGAACACCAGGGAACTTAGAATTCACACCTGCCATTTTGGCTCAGGTATATGTCTCACCCAGCAATATTCAACTGTTTTCAGTACACAGACCATCTTTTAATTTTTCAGAGAAAGCACCCTACACAAATACAAGCCTCCAGGCAACAGGAGGTTGCTTGTCTCAGTTACATTTTACAGATCCTTTCAGAGTAGCATACAACTTTCAGCAAATCCACAGACTGAAAACCACTATATATTCTAAATGCACCTCTGCTCCTTGCCCAGAAAATATGAACCTGCCTGAGGATAGACCCCAAGCTGTGCCTAACCTGGAGCTCCCTCCCAAAAGAGGGGCAGGCAGCTCAGTAGGAAGAKGGTGGCATTAGATGCCTTCTGCTAGTCCACATGGCCACTGCATACAGGGAAAGGCATCCCACAGCTGTTGTGGAAAGCTACAAGAGTATCACCTGTTAAGCAAACACTTTCCTAAGAACAGCTTTTAGCATCAGTTTTAATGTCTGGTTTTGCGAGTGTCTTTCAAGCTAGTGCATCCTGAACTGGTCAAAGAGTGGATTTACTGGGAGAAATGGTCACCATGTCTTCAAAGGCACGCTTTTGCTTGCCCACTGTCTTGCAGAAAAGAACCAACATGTATTAGCAGTAATTTGGAAAATCCAGTAGTGATAAAATACCACTTTTGAGATGTTCTGCTATAAAATCTACCACAGCCCCTTTCTAAATCAATCCAAGCTTTAGGTATTACTTGATAAAAGATTTATTAGGTGAGGGATAATAAATATGTAGAAAAGAAATGTATGGAAAATAAAAGTAATATACCCGTAAATGGTCTGCTATACTGAGCTGACCTAAACAACAGCTCAACTGGGACAAGTTGCTCTATAGGACATATTTATTACAAAAAAAGAAAGAAAAAAAGGAGGAAGCTGTAACAATCACATGTAATATCTATGGTACAGAGCAGCAGTTTCTGACCACTGATGCTCTGGTTCTTCAGCTGTTTTTTTAGCATCTCTATTAGGTTAAAAGTTGACTCTGAGATGTTAGATTTAGTGTTTGTTCACAGTAAGTCACAATCAAAGAGCAGCTAAGATCAAAATGCGCAAGGTAGCAGGCACTGATTGGGAAACAATATCTCTGAGCAAAATGTTGGATGCCTTCTGTGGGTGGTTGAACAACCTGTATGGTAACTAATGGGACTGTGACACTGTGAATTACTGTTATTAAGAAGTCTGGGAACACCTGGAGAGAGCACTGGAAACTTTCAATTAAATGGTTATACCAGTACTTTTGCTGTGGCCTAGGTAGTAACTTAAAGGCAATGTGCTTGAAAGCATCCTTATGGTACACTCTCAAAACTGCACCAGGACTGAACTGGTGCATGAAATGAGAGTCCTTAAGAGCAAAATTCCCTATGCACAGATACACTTGCTTTCAAATGATGTCAGCATTTTTCCTTGTGAATGTTACTGTCAGCACAGAATCTTCTCCAGAATAAGCCAGAAGTAATGAATGTTTATTTTCATTATTCCATCACCTAAAAATGTCAGCAGTGCTTTCTATGCCATGTCTCTTTATCAAGATATATCTCTTCTGTAGGGAGAGCAGTGAAAACACTTCACACCAAGTAAATGTTCATGTGTGTGACCATTCATGTCATTATGCTTTATTATAATGATTCTCTTCAAAGGTAGCATATAATATCAAATCAGTTAGTTAGAAAACAGTGTGTCACTCCTGATTTGCCTCTGCTTCATGGACAAAAGGTTGTGTTTTTTTGTTTTTTTTTTTTTCATTGGACTCCAGCCTAAAATGAAACAGCACTAGAACAGAGGTCAAGAACTTGCAAGAATTCATTCAAGGGGAACCAGGTACAGCTTGATTCAATATCAATATTTCATATGCTCTGAGATTGTGGTTCAAACTACAAGATAGCAGAACACCATTTTTATAGCTTTCCATCTGTGAGAAGTTATTTCTCAAAGTGCTCTGTATGAACAATCTAACAGATATTCGTTTTTGAGATCATATATTCTGCTAAGTGGGATATTTTTGATGCACAATCTGGCTGTGATAGTAATTTTAAAACTAGAGAGAAAGACTTAGAGCCAGATTCATAAAAATAAATGTCTTCCACACAAGATTATTTTCCATGATGCCTTAACTCCTCCCTTCCCAGGCATTTGCAGAAAAGTAGTATACTTGATATTACATATTTGTGGAGCAATGGAAGAAAGAGTGTAAGAATCATACAAGATGATAAAGCTTATGTTTAAGTAATAAAATACACACATCCTTTCTTTTAAAAATATTTTCTTGTTTATTCCAGTACACAGACCATACATACAAAGCACAAATACTTGGCACTTGAAAACAGCTCTAAATTCTTGGACAACAGTGCAGTAAGAGCATTTTACATTGATGCTCTTCTAATTATCATGCAATACTACCGTATCACATACCTGGTATTTAAGGCAGTTTGGAAATGTCAGAAATCAGTTTCACCTATTCAGGACCTATCTAAGACCAGTTGTCTCAAGAGGCCAGCCTGGATAAGGAACAATGTTTTCTGTAGCAAGCAGTTGATTAGTGTGGCTAGCACCACATGCAGCTACCTCTGATTTCCCAGTGCAGGTGAGAAGGAACCTACCCAGATCAGGGATGACGAGGGATGGCCTCAGTCATCAGCCTGTAGCAAGTCTTGCCATATGCCTTTGGACACACACCAATGTTTCTTAATCCACTCTGCCACCACACCCCAATTTCACCTTACCATCCTTTTGGTGTGATAACAAGCAATCACCAATGAATTTGCAGAAGCTGCAGTGTTAACCCACCTGGTTACCTCAGTCATTTATGTAAGGACTGAACTTGAAGTTCCATGTCTAATGTTATGCAGAAGATGGGACTTGTGGATCAAAATAGTCTTTTCTGGTGTTACCATCCATGACTCTATTGAATTCCAGCAACAGAATTATAAGGAAGTGTTAGCATTTGTTGTGCTCACTATCACCCTACATTTGTGATATTTCTATGAGCTTCTGAAACAGGCTGCAGCGACACAGGAGTCTCTGGGTCTGTCTCGTCAGCCTTGTCCCCTTTCAGCTTTGCTTGATCTGACTCTAAGCACTTTCAGTAAGTTAACAGGCTTATAATTAAGAACTAGCAAGTACATGCTAGAAGTTAAATCCTGGCCTTACCAGGTGCTGGGAATTCTGCCAATGTTTCCGGTGGAACACAGCTTTTAATGCAAATTGAACAGGTAGAGAAATCTAGGTTTGCTGCATATTTCTTCTTCTTCTTTTTTTTTTTTCCCCCTCCAGGKCTGCACGTAAGCACAAATAGAGCAGTTTGCATATTCATCTAGCATTTCTGGATGTGTCTCAACTTAGTCAAAGCAGCAGTGGTAGCTCAGACCTACCTTTTACATGTCAGGAATTACATTTCTGATGCTTAGGTATTGATTAATCCCATGGTGTGTATGCAATGAAGCCAATGCTTCTGGAAGAGCCACCATCTTATGTGTACTCTGTACAGATGATTGTCCAGTGCATCATACACACATCAACTTATTGTGCTTGCATGGTTGACATGTACCAAAATCAGTGTCAGATTTGCCCCACTCAGAAATATGTAGCATCTCCACTCAAATGGATGGCTCTTTGCTGAAGAAAGGTGACTTTTCCAGGTTTTGTGGGTGTAGCAGAGTGGTTCAGTAAGAGTCCTAAACATACAGGATGATCTCTGAGGCTGTAGGCATCCAGCAGGGAAGGGTCGCCCTTCCTTGTTTGGGGCTTAAAGACGAAATATATTTGTGTATTAAGAAAAAGCAAAGGCTTTTTTATTTTTGCTCATAAAGCAAAAACATTTAACCCACTCATTAAAGCTAAGATACTCTGCTTATCTGTTCTAGAGCTTTCTTTATCCATTTTGATAACATTTCAGTGTTTTCCGAGATGAAAGGACAGTGCTTAATGTAGTTCATGGTACCTTTTTCCTCTTTTTCCTCCCTTACTGCGGGAGAACGTCTTGGCTGAGTTATCATTAGACAGTTGTCTGTCACCCTCTTCTGTTTTCATGTTCCATATACTTAAATTTTCATACCTATGAATTCACAAAGAGAAGTCTTGCAACATGTTCTAAAGGTGGCCAGTCTCTGGATAACTAACATCCTGCGGTGAACTACTTCCATAGCAGGATCTCTTGACTGTGAAGACTATTTCTCCCAGAGTTTTGGGTTTTGGTAGCTGTTTTAATCTGGAAGAGTACAGTTGTCTTGATGGTTCTTGGACAATTTAAAATAGAAGATGCAAAACAGCAATAGCAAAAGCTGATACCAAATAGTATAGCAAATAATAGCAAATAGATGATAGCAAAAGCAATAGTGAGTGGAAGGATCAGGTAACAGGAAGGAAGCACCTACGATGGTTTATACTAATATGGTGGAGAGCTGCTGTAGTCTTCAGGGCCTAGAACCCCTGCATTGTTGTTGTGTTCAACTCCAGATTTGAAGGCTGATGGCTCTCATCCAAAGAAAAAAAAAATCATGATAGGGAAATATATGAGATCTAATGGGGGTTACTGTGATGTTGTATTCAAATATTAATCTTCTTTATGTTTCCTTAACATGTTTCTCAGGTGGGAGCATTTGGAAGGGTCTCGGGGGCATCTGCTGTATGCAAATACGCTGTAAAAATGGCAGTGGTTTGAGGGCATGGGGGCGGGGGGGGGGTTGCACATGTGCATGGTGTTAAGCCCCAGAGTACCTTTATAATTTAAAGTGATGAGAACAGCAGAGCTCTGTGGAGATATAACTCCATCACAAGGCACAACAGGAAGCTGCTCTGCTGTTCCTTAAAGAGAGAAGGCAACCCAGGCTGAGTGGGATATGGGGGCTTAAGGACTGGGCTTCTTCTCAGAGAGCCCTAGGAATGGAAACATTATTTGGTGCCAGGATTTTTCCTTCGGCAGAAGGAAAAGATACATTCTGAAATGTGTAGGGAGCCCTTGGCTATTCCTTCCTCTCCAGATGACCAGACAGCTGGAGGGTATCAGTACAAGTCAGCTTAGATCCAACTGTGAAACCCTTCACATAGGTCTCCATCGCATGAATCCTCTGAATCTTCAGGTCTGAAGAGTCCTCTTCAGATCATGTAAGAACAGAAATGAACTAGGACTGAGTGGCAGCATGGTGAAGGAGGCTGTGCAGATCTCAGAAAAGAACACAGAAGACAAGGGGTGCTTCATATAAACATTCAGGCTAGGAGACATTTGTTCCAGCCCCTGACTCTCTGTTGCTTATTGCAGATGATACAGAACATTGGAATGGCACTACAAGTACAATGTGTGGATGCACTGATGTTTTCCAATGGGGCAAATTAAAAATAGAAAGAAATTAGAAACTCATATGTGACTTGTAACTTTGAACATTTAGACAGGATAAATATATGCGGAGTGCTTAAAAATGCTGTGCATTTTTTTTTTTGAAATATATACCCCCTAATGTACTTGTAAGCAGGGGGAGTTCAAACAGCAATCAGCCAAAATGGAATAGGTACACTCCATCAGAATAGATTTTCCTTATAGTTGCCATCAAAGCAGCATCATTTCTCATACTACTTGAAACTGATTTAAGTGTTGGGTCTGTGCCAATCATTTGTTAAGTCTTCTGTCTTTATTTTATAGCTTATATGATACAACTGACCAACTCAGGCAAACATCTGTTGCACGCAAAGGCAAAAGGTACTAGGAATCTACTAATGTCTAGATAGCTGCTTTGTCCTCTTTCTGCCATCATTACCTCTGCAGGTGGCCTCAAATACAGATTAAACTAATCTGAAATGTTGTTTTGTTCATTTTTGTATAGGTGGGAATTTATTGCTCATTTAATTTGACTAAGTCAATCTGTGTTAGCTAAGTGTGCAATTACAATTAAGGCATTTGATGTAGATCTCGGTGGCTTATAGCACCAGTCTCTCGCTTCTAAGCACAGAGTTAAGGTTCATCCAGAGGTCTTGCATAATATGAGTTTTCAGGAATTTTAATATAGTCCCCACTGGAGTGTTATCTACAACACAAACAACTATACATCATTTGGCAATCCAGGACAAGTTTTTGATTAGGGAACACCCCATTCTAGCTAATTTTAACATAGCGAGGAGTGTTCTCCCTTTGCACAACAGTTATTTCTGGCAAGGCCTGAAATTGTTAATGAAGAAGAGGAGATTGGCCATATTATCTAGCCTTCAAAGCATATCAAATCTGGCACTTCTCTTAACAAATTTATAGCACAATATTTCACCTAAAAGATGATGTAGGAAGGCAACCTAGTGCCAAGGAGATGTGACTCTCTCAATCAAAAACAAATATTTGCCTTTCATTATGTTTTATAGTTTAACCTAAAACTGGTTAGTGCCTTCAATGCCATTCTCTCTGAACATGTTGCAGCAAATAGCAGCATTTTATAGAATAAAATCCCTTCCTCAGTAAATCTGTTAAACATTTTAATGGTGGGATTCATTTTGCCTAAATGTATCTGTGTCAAGATTAGGTGTCTAATCTAAGGAAGCTCCTTCTAAAGTAAATGACAAGAGACAGGTTCCTCCAGAGATTATCACATCCCACCCTAAAATAGGTGTCTACAGTTAGATTAACCATCTTCAAGATATTCCTCTCTCTCACCCTAGGCTTTAAAGAGAAGGGGAGATTAGATAGGTGAGTAAATCCCATGCCAAGTCCCTGCAAGAAGTCTCTCTTGAGGGTGGTCTTTTCACTGAGGGATTATGAGGATTATAGTTTAAAATGCTGGAAAGGAAGAGTGGATGAATCTAGATTTATCACCATCCAAGTCCGTCATAAGATGCAGTTCTTCCATTAGTCAGTAAGTCAATAATTTTATTTCAACTAGACTATTCAGAGCCTAAAACATGTGTCTTCTCTGACTCTTCTTGCTGTAACTCTGTCTCTCTTGACTTTGAACCCTAATGGCTGTTAATTCTACACAGAGATACCATTATACTGACACCTGTAGAAAGCAGGCACTAAAATTCTTTCAGTCTGTGTAAAATTTGGCAGCTGAAAAAAGCAAAATCCAATTTGAAAACATTTGGAAATGCTGCGATGACATTGTTAGGAGAACATGATTTTCGAAGATATAAATTCAAATCAACAAAAACTAAAAAAATTCAGACAGAATATTTTCCTTTTCATAGGCTTATGTGAGGAAAAATAAAAGACTATGAAATGTAACACTGTTGTGAAATTCTGCCAGTCTCTGGTTGTGAAGGAACTTCCCRCTGAACACAATTCAAGAAAGTAATTTAAGAGGTCTTCAATTTTAATTTTGTTAGGAAGGGTGGGAGGCAGATTTTTCTTGGCCAAGTCTGGTGGTAAGGGGACAGACAGATAACTTTCAGCCATGTTCAGTCCCTGCACCTCTTCCCACCTGTTTTGATAAGTATGAGCTGTAGGCCAACTTTCTGATGATATCTTGGGGAGCTTTAAAATGGCTGTCAAAATCTCGGGACCCCTGGTGAACTGCAGAATTCGGAAGTCCTTCACCAAAATAACAGGTAGCTATGGGAGGGCTTGGGTCTGGGGACTATTGGATGGGAGAGGACACTAGGGAGGTGGGAATGCTGGAAAAGATATTAAGGGATGTAGGACAAAACTTTGTGGTAAACCATGTTTGTTTAGCTCTGCTGCTCATGGAACAAATTGTATACTGTAATCACCTCTTCTAAAGAGCTGTCCTGTGCTGCTTTTGCTTCCCTTTACTATCTTCTCAGTTTTATATGATATCCTCCTCACATCTAATCTTCTCCATCTGACTGCTATTTAGTTTCTCTCTTTTTTGTCATATAAAATCATCCAGGCTAAAAACAGATATAGCTGAAGTTTTGTTTCTCTTTTATATAAAAAGAGAGAGAGAGAAAAAGCCCAGCTGGCAACAGAACCAGACCAGTTTACCAAAGCTGCCCACTCATTCCCAGCCAGGCTGGGGACATTTTATTCAAACAAGCCCTTCCAATATTTCGCAAAGCCAGCTCCTTGACTGATGAGGTTTTACTAAACCACTAAAGAAAAACCACCTCCCTTCTGCCAGTTTACTCATCCCTAGCAGTGTAGAGTTATATATTACACATTGAGAAAACTGAGCTTTTTTTTTTTTTTCTGCAACTAAGATACAGAAGGCACATAACTGGCAGTGGACACCAAGTCTTATACAGTGTTATAACATAAAGCTTCATCACATTCAGGTAAGTAACCAGTACAAGAGAACACTCTGAAGTAATTTCTGATTTGGGCTGATGGTTGACATAATGAAGCAAGCTTTGGGTAGGATGGTTTGTCTACCTTGCAACAGCAAAACCTACCATCTCAGAACTAATTGCTTCACCAGATTAACACATTAGGAAAGAACTTTTTAGAAAAAAAGAAAGCTATAACATAAGGAAAAGGAAACAGAGGCAGGAACACAATTCTATRTTATTTCAAGAAAGATGAGACTGGATATTGGTAATCATTTGCAAAGGATACAGCAAAACTTCATGGCAGAAACATCCACTTGAAACAGAGACTGGAAGTCAGCCAAAACCCCTAAACTGTGGACGACAAATCATGATTGCGTAAGACATCCCCCAAATCATAGTAGAAACTAAACAGGGGAGTGAGCAGAGCAGATGTTTGGAGGTCATTAACAGGAGCTCAGTTTTCCTTGCCTGGTGGCTACCTCTACAGATATCTGGTTCCCAGAAATTTCCTTGACCTCCAAACATCTGCTCGCTTCTCCCTTTTTCTTTGCAACCATATTGCAGAGTGCCTCATGCAATCATAATATTTTCAGTTCTTTCTGATGAAAGATTTGTATCTCACTCCCTTAAATCACTAAGGAAAGTATTTTACAGGTCTGAACCTACCATGAGCATGGTAGGACCTTCACATTCATTGTGGTTGATGCTAAACTGAATTATCTGGCTTTTGCTGCAGGCTGAGAGTGTACATGTAAACTGTGCAAATAAGCTAATGTAGAGCACTTTGTTCTTGTGATTTGAACTCTTAGACATTTTCCTTCTGCTCTATACTTTGCTATTTTACTATATTTCTTTATCTGCTGCCCTTTTTCAAGTCCTCAGTCTCCATGAGAACTAGATATGCCCTAGACAGTTTTATTACTTTGTAAAACATGGAGGCCAAGCACATATTTCCAAGTATGATTGCTACTGCTTTTCCTTCTTCTAACGGTCAAGTTTATCTAGTGAAAGTTGTTATGTACAATGAGCTCTGGTATCGCTCAGGAGTCTATTATCTGTAGGCATTTAAAAAATTTTCCCTGGTGACAGTAATAGCCAGAGTCATTCTTCCTTTTTGGACAAGTACTACCTTATCTGCTCTTTTTTTCTCAGAACTTCCCATACCCCCCCTGTTTTCCTGGAAATCAAAAATAGATTACATGTGCTACAATAAGCTTCCTTGCTAATCCCCTCAAATCCCTCATCACACATGTCTAGCAGATAGCATGTTTCTTGTGTGATCACACATTCTAAGCATCCTCCTTATATTAAGAGATGTTTCTAGGGTAAATATTTCCTCTGAATTATCTAATTTACTGAGTTTTTCTTTTTTCTTTTACTGAAGTGCTTTGTTAATCTGTTTCTCAGACAGATCTTGGTATCCCAGCCATTTTAGAGTCACTATTCTCTGTTCCTCTGCTCAGCACACTTGCCTGAACAAGGTGTTTATTTGGACTGAGGATCTGATTTTTCAACAAAGCACTCACTATATCTGTGGTTAGAGAGGGACCAAGTCCCCTTTTCATCATTCAGATCCAAGTGGCAACCTTGGCAGTTTAGGATTTAGAAGTAAAGAGGACCTTGGAGTTGAAAACTGAAATCCCAACCTAGGAAGCCTAACTCAGAGACTGTTGAGAGAGCCCAGCAGTCAGCAGCCGCCCCCAACTTTCAGGTTATTTAGTGGTTTCTTTCTTCCTCTCTCACTCTTTTGATGTCCCTGGGGGTTCTCTCTATGGCCACTTTTTTTTTTTACTTGCTATTCCTTAATACTATAAAATGATCACATGCCTTTACTTACTGTCTCAGTGCTGAAATCACACCAGTCCTCCTGCTGTCCTACAGCCCTTTGTATCTCAGCTCCTGCCCTAATTTCTGCTCATTCTTCTGAATGACTGTGGTCAGGTTCAGCTCAGCCAGGCTGAAACATGGCAGGAAAGCTCCTCCTGAATGAGCTAGTTTGGAGTTTGGGGAGCTAAGCTTTGACTCTGCACTCCACCTCGAGCTGCCTGAGGCAAATGGGAAGGTGCACCTCCTGTCCTGCAGCTACTCTTACGTGGGTGGACACCTGCAGGCAGTCAGCTCCTGGGAGAGGAACAGCGGGCTGAAGCCAGAGCCAAACAAAGCTGAGGAGACTTTGGTCTGAAAATGGAAATGCTTTGAAGAGCTGGCTGAGTTATTGTCTCTGCCCTCCAAAGAAGGTTTACAGCCCTAGGGGGACATATCCTGGGAGCCGCGTTGGACTTCTTGAATGTCCTTGACTTGGATAGACCAGGTACTTAGTGTCAAATACTGCCCTTTCCTGCTTGCTAGGTGGGAGCAAAGTCACTGTGATCCAGTCACCCTGAGGTTGGATTACTGTGGTTTATGTATCTTGAGCTAAACTTACAGGTGATACTCAGGCTCCAGCTGGTACACAAAAGAGTCATCCACCATATTCCTTGCTCAGGCCACCATATGCACATCATTCTGTATTCAAATCCCTCTGATGGCTTTCTGTCAGCTTCCAAAGGCAGTTTGAGGACACAGTCTTAATCTTTGAAGCAATTAATGGCTCAGGTCCCAGCTACATCAAAGGCTGAGTTTTGATCTCTAAACAACTGCGACAGCTGCACTCCTCTGGGACAGTGGACTTTCAGACCTGCTGACAAAGGCGTAACAGTATCCAGTAGCTAGGAGCCAAAGTTCAGCAAAGTCAACCTGACCTGAATAAGAAGCGATTTCCTAGCTGTGAGATTAATTAAACATGGGAGCACTTTACTGTGGAAGGCTGCAGTTTGCAGTCATTTGGACTCTTCACGGTAAGTTTAGGTATGTTTATAAAAAGCATGCTCTTGCTTCTGGCAACACAGTGACTTAGGACTAGGTTTGCAGAGGGAAAGAGGAGACTGGCCTGTGCAATCCCAGTGGTCTTCACTGGTCTTGGACTCTGGGAACTGGCAGGTTCCCTTGGTCATGCCATTCTCCCACGGTCATTGAGAGAAGAAGGAATGGCCTAGTAATACTTGCCTTTATTCGTTAAGACAACGGTTCAAATAAATCTTATGTTTCTGAGCAGCAGAAAGCAAAACACTGCCTGATAGGTGATGGTCTGGATGAAACTTGGGAATGCTATGATTTTGTTTTGCCTTCCTCTGAAGAACCAAGGGGTCTGGTGCCTCACTGTAGTGACTTTGTCTTGTATTGGCAGGTCTGAGCTAAACTAGATAGCTGCAGGGCTGCAACAGCACAGAGCCTAGGAAAGGCTTCAAAACCCATTTGGGAAAAAAAAAAGTTGCACCGGCCAAGTTCTGAGCCAGCGAGTGACGCGCCACAGCAGGACAGACCAGTGCTCTGAGGTGGTGCAGCAGACCTGCTGGAAATGCTTAGCACACCAGCTTAGCTCAGCTCACACAGTCAGACTTCTCTGTGCACTTGGGTGAGGAGGGGATTTTCCTTCCCATCAGATCAGTAGGGACTCCAGGAATATTTTGCCTTCTTCTTTATCATGGTACTGGTTTGTCTACTGGAAAAATTTGGACATATCCTGCCTAATTGGGTCCCCGCAATGCATGGATCTCCTGGCTGATTTTGTTCTCTGCCTGTGGTAATCTTGCAAAGCCTGAAGAGCCTCAGTCTTTGAGCAAGATACATATGGTTACCTGAATGACCTGGAGCACCCATGAGAACAGAGTCATCAAGTTGTTTTTTCTGCTTTACATTTTATGAAAACAAGAAAGCTAAGGGTGAGTCATGATTAAGAATTGAAGGACACACTTTTTAACCAAAGTTCTGGGCTACCATAAGTCCTTCTTTTTTCCAGACATATCCTCTTTCTCTGCTCTGAAGTTCAGAAGAATTTTTGGTGAACAGAGAGTCTGGCCAGTGTCTGGTTTTTGAAGCATTATCTGTGAGGAGAGGTAGACAGAGGCTGGCTGTGCTGCCCAGTGGGATGTTAGCTGTAGGTGCTGGTGGTCCATGGGAGCTGACCTGAGCATGAACCTGAAATGCTCGGAGGTTTGCAGGGGCTGGGGAAAGAGGCTAGAGCAACAGCTACAGGTGAGGCGCTGAATTATGAGGCCAGCAGAGAGGGGGCTGAGGAAGGGGAATGACTGGGAGACATGGGAGGAGGCAGATGATTGAAAAGAGTTGGGGGAGTCCTGTAATCAGAAGCTGTCAGATATGATATTGGGAACAAGGTGGGGATAGATTTGGGAGGGCTGACGATGCTTTGGGTTAAAGGGGTTGCATGCGCTGAGGTCCCTGAGGGCTTTTGGGAGAGGGCTGGGAGCTGGGAAAGCGGGTTCCTGCTGTGCTCTCTGGACAGCCATGGAGCCCATCTGGGAGCTACTAGAAAAGGCCCTCCTTAGGGGGCAGGGACACATGCAGAAAACCCTTTCTCTCCCCTGTCTTCCACCCAGGGCTACCATGTGCTACATGGCAACTGCTGCATCCTCCTCGCTGTTTTCAAAAATGCTTATCTGGGTGAGACAACCTTCCAAACTCCAGCAGTCTTCAGAAAACACTGGCAATTCAAATTACAATTCAGACTCTTCCTTTTATTCCCAAACTCACACCAAAGTCCACACTTTCATCAAAAAATAGCTGTAATACAGATAAAGCAATTCCTAAAGACCTGCTTGAGATTTCTGATGATGGGAAAAAAAAAAGAAAGATATGTCCTGGAAAGCAAACAGATCTACAGTAACTGTAGCTCTTAATTTTCTTATCATTATGACTAATTCTATTACTATGCCTTATTTTTCAGGTTTAGCCATYGTAACTTTTTTGCTTTTTTGTCTCACACTGGCCACTTTTTGCTGACTTTTCCCTCCACAACATCCCACATTTTTCCTGTCATTCAGATTGTCCAGGATCTGATCATCTTTTCTCCACTGAGCAACTTCTACCTCATGACCTTTCTTGCATATAAAAATACAACCTCAAAAATGATCCACCTTGCTGCCAAGGTTGATACATCCTCTCCTGCATTGTTTCTATGTCACTTCTGCTTTACATGTTGTTCAAAATAGGTTTTATTCTGCTAATGCAGACCATCAACTACAGCTGTGCACTCCTTTGTCATATGTGATTGCTTTTCATTACCTTCTCATGCATGTGTATGCACATCTCACTCTATTCTGTATGTTGTAAAGCTTGCCTTCAACTTGTCCACTATATATTCTTCTTCATATATTTCCCATGGGATCCTTCAGTCAGTCCATTCTAAATTATGATATTGTTTTTGTTGCTGCCTCAACAAGCTTAAGCCAGAGCAACAAGTAATACTTCCCTCTGATGGTCACATTCTGCACTATTGATGTATGTTGCTTTATTTGCCCATTCGTATTGTAACTAACTCTTCATGCCAAGTACAYGATCCTCTCTGGGTAAACAAATAGTCCCAGAATACACAAGGGAACTCAAAGCCCTCATTAAAAAACTGAAATGGTAGTTTTTGAAAGAATGAAGCCAGTTAAATAAGTCCTGCAAAATTTGATTTGCTGAGCAATATTCTCCAGCCTATTCATTTTTAAAATCATAGTACTTTATGTTATAAAATGTCTGAAGCCTTTGAATTTTCCCTTTGGCCATCATTAGGTCATATTTCAAATTCCTGGCACTCTTATTTAAATCTTCAATAAGTTAAATTGTTATGAGACATATTTTGAGTCTGTAATACTTTCCTCAAGTATATACAGAACATAAATCAAATATTCGTCATATAATCATGATTCAAATATATAATGTTTCAGACGTGTTTAGAACAAATGTAGATAACTTTAATTAAGGAAGTTGTGGGATTAGAAGTGAGATGTAATGGGTGGCAAAYTGGCAAATTTTTTATCTGTGGAACCTCACAGAAAGCATCATGTTTAAGCTACCTCTCCTTGCCTTTTGACTGAGCACTTTTTTCCCGCCCATCTTTGGTCTTTATTGGAGGGTACTGTTTTCACCTGTTCTCTGCTGGAGTTATGGTTATGTGTATGCACCAGTATCCATATCATAGTTGGCTTCAATTGTTAAAAAGCCTTAGAAATTGTCAGCATTACTGAATACATTCTCGACAAAATTAAGACCCAATGAACAATTTCAAAATAAGACTTGTCTTCTTCAGGATTTCCATGCAACACATTCCAAATGGAAGTAGCTTTCCCCAGAATGAGGTAGAATATGAATGAAATCATTAATATACATTTAGAAGTCAAGAGAGATACTTTTCACTTCCTTCAACTGGAGCAAACATAAGCCAAACCCTCCAAAACCTTCAAAATGATGCAAAAGAGCTTTGCATAGAGTTCGGCAAATAGAAAACAACAGAGCTCCTAGAGGRAGCTGGAGGTGGCCTAGCTGTCCCAATCTTTCCCTATTCCTCAGTTGCCCTCCTGCAAAATATCATTATGACTTCCTACCAGTGAAGTGCCCTCACATCCAGTGAAGTACGTGACAGTGCACTGGGATACAATACAGTATCTTGAGAAGTCMCACAGTAGGATCTGATTTGTGCCACAACCACAACTGTTATTTCACTGTTGGCCTCAAAGAAAAACCAAGCCCAAAGTAAAAAACAGAAACAAACACCCCAATAATTTTAGTCTGCTTTAGCTCTTCTGCCCATTTCTTAGCATGGGACATCATTTTTGTCAGTGGTTTGGTGAACAGCACGTGCTGACAGGCACAGAAGCCAAATAAATGGGGATGATTTATACACATTTTTGTCCTGGTAGCACCTTTTGCGGATAAAAGTTCAAATGGTGTACCTAGTGCCATTCCTTCTGTTGACATATATCATCTACCAAATGCACTTGAGGATTTGTGCTCCTGGTCTGTTTCAATAAGTTTGTTTTCCTGACCAGTCTTGTTCAGCTGTTTTCTACTCTGAAAGATCTATAAACCTGAAGAAGATGTAGCTGGATGGCTGCTCAGTGATATCAGATACCCAATCTACTCTTCTCCGTTGAGCCTGCTTTGGTCCCCTGATGCTAGCAAGTCCCAGGGGTGCACATTCACAGAAAAACTAACTGGGGAAGGAGGGAGATGTGATATGGTCATAGGGCAGCTTCTCTTACCTAAGGCAATGTTGCTAGTACTGTGCATTCRCTATCACTGTATACATACAGGAGTTTCCCAAGTGAAGGCAGAGATATTTCAGTTGTCCTTACTGCGCAAAGGCAAGGATAGTGGCCTGGTTTGTAACCAGGATGCACAGAAACGCTGGGTTCTCGAGGCTGCCAGGGAAACGTGTTCCCTTTCAAACAATATTTCTCCCCCTCCACCACAGCTGTATCCTATGTGATATCTATATGGCCTAGTGCAAAGCCACAGCCGTCATCACTGACACAGCATGTGGAGAAAAGAGAAAAATAAATTCAATCTTTGGTTCTTTACAAGTCAGGTTTTGACTGTGAAGGGGTTATTCCTATTACTTTTTCTGTGTCTAACATAAGTACCACGACTACCACCACAAGTCAGCAAACACACCAGCAGCACTCAGAGCCCGGGGAGAAAAGTGGCTGTACTCCAAAGGACACATTTCCAGCAAACACGCCCAGCTGAGAGCATTCAAAACCAGCTGGAATGTCTGTTTAGCTTTCAGATCACCTCGCAGGATCTCACACGTGGCTTCTTCACTGCGTACAATAGTAGCAATATAACCAAAGTGCTCAGGGATTCAAGTCACTCTTCTGCCACCTCACTTGTTGTCTTAATTTGTATGGAGTTTCTTTGGTCAGGTCAGGTATGAAGGGTACAGGATGTTTCCATCCACTTTATTCATTCTACAAAACTCTGAAAACTTTTATCTGGAATCCAGCAAGATAAAGACTTCCCTCTTCAGATTTTCCTTCCCAGCGCCAGGCAGCTGAGCCTGCTCTGCATGTGCTATGAGCATAGAGCAAAAGGATGGAGTAGATGAGAGCTCTCTGCATCACTGGGAGCACTCTGGCCYCATGAAGGACCAAAGCAGAGACAATATATCAAATACCTTTTCTCCACTCTGCTTCAATTCCTATTTCCACACATTCTTCACCCAGTCCCAACCTTTTTCATCTCACATTCTTGAGGATACATGAGAGCTAACAGTGGCATAGCAGGAGTGGCATGAATTTGGGAATAAGGAATGAAACAGGACCTCCGTTAGCCTAAGATTACCCTCTCTTTCTACCATTTTTGTAATCCTGGATCTTGGTGTGGATGCAATGCTTGCATGCTTAAAAGCTACATGAAACTGGGAGGCATGAAAAACTATCGGAGTCCTCTAATTAATATTTAATCTCTCTGGTCTCTACGAGCAGCCTTCAGTCAGGCTTACAGGGAAGATAACATTTTTTGCTTTGCTTCACCTGTCTAGGAACTTCAGGGTCCTGGCTTGTATACATAGACCTATATTCAATCAGAATTTAGCCTGCTCAATATTTAAATGCATTCATATAGATACACACATGCAAATATAATTTAAACACCCAAATATATATTCACTATCCATAGAATATATATTGACTATGTATTTAAAGCACATTTATTTTTCAATTTTGACTTTGATAAAGTCAAATTATCCAATTTCTGCACTTTCTAGCAGAAAAAAAAGGAAGACAGAACAGGCAATTTGGCTATACTCACCAATGAAAAAAYTTTAATACTCCCCTAGATTTCAAGGCCAGATGGAACCAGCCGTGATCCTCCAGTCTGATTTCCTGGGAAATGTCAGCATCATGCTCATAACTCCAGGTTAAACTAGTGCATACGAACACAACGAAGCAGGAAGAGCATTCCTTGCATTGCCTGGAGGCAGGAGATAGGCTAGTCTGAGGTGAATAGTGGAGAAGAGGTAATAAAAACCCACATGAAAACTGTGTTATTCAGAAAACAAGCAGAACCATATAAGCTGGCAGAGGTCTGTTTTGTACATGATCCAAGCTCCAACTGCCCATCACATCTTAAATCCATCTTTCCCTACAATACTGTAGGCAGAACTCCCTGCATCAGCTAAGCAGAGGGGAGACAAAAGTATGTAGGAATATGACGGGGACTTTGAGGAATTCAAGCTTAATGACGCAAAAGCAGATCCAGTGAAGACAGGTGAAAAGAAGCAAAACAACCCAGCTGACAGTTTGAAATTATAATGGTAGACAATCTATTTTCTTTTTCTTTTTTTTTTTTTTTGAAATAAGCAATGAGGCTATGGCCAGATTAGAGMGTGGAGGTTACAGTAACCTTGTACTGGAGTCCCCAGTTATCACAGTACCTACAGCCAGGAGATACTACTATAATAGTAATTGTAATTGTAATAGCCAGTAAAGTGCCTTCAGCTTTGGGGGACTTCTGGAAAGAGGTCTGAAGGAGATGGTGGAGCCAATGGCCTGTTTGTGAGTGCTAGGGTGGCAGGAAGAGGCAGAGCAGAGCAGTACTGGGCTTACCTATGCCTGCACCGGTGGTAAGTCAAGGAGGTTCCTTACACAAGGGCTGCATGGCTGGAGGCCACCCCACTACCCCACTTGCAGCACCCAGGTATGGAGTCGGGACAGGGTATGCATCCTGGGGCCATCTCTGATACACACTTTTCTGCCCACTGTTCTCTGAGCAGGGTGGTGCAGCACCGCCCTTCTGCTGGTAGCAGACTGGGGTGAGTCAGTGACAACATCCTCAGCGAGGCACCACCGTGGTGTGCTCACACACTTTCCAGTGATACCGTCATGTTGGGCAGCACTCATGGTAAAGGCAATAAAAAAAGACAGGGTAAATTTGCTTGCTGGATGTATACGGGAAGTGGATAGTACCAGTTCAGATGTGAGTGAACTTTTGTGACCTGTGTGCTTACCTTCAACTATGTCCCAGGTGCTGATGGCACATCTACTGGGCTTCCTTCTTGCCTTCTTTGCAAAACCATGTACCTTAGTTGTTTTGAAACCACGTGGTCAGTCCCTGTTGGAAGGGACGAGTGAACTGTAACTTATATCTGGACAACACCTGTAAAAATGGTCTATGATCAGTCTCCTAAAGAGAAAGCTATTGTATCTTTGGCACACGTAGGTAAGGCCCTTTCCAGCGAAACCAGCAACTACCATTTATTCCACTGACACTCTTTTTTTGCTGAGAAAACTCTGAGTTTCATCTCTAAGAGCCAGCAGTTCATGTCTGAATATTGCTTATGCAAAGACCAAATACAGGGTAAGCTGAGGATAAATATTCCATGTTCAGGGAATAGGAGGAGTTTATGGGGCTTTTTAGTAATAGTTCATTAAGAGAAAGTGGAGTACAAGAAGAGCGTGTTATAGAGCAGACAGGGAATGGGAAGTGAGGTAAGTGAAAGGCATGTGATAATTTCAATTTACTGCCTAGTTCTACAGAGTACCACATGGATGTCATTAGCACATATGGATAACTTAGGCTATGGATCTGCTAATGGTAACTTATGGCATTCCTGCCTGTTCATCCTCTCTTGCCTGTCGCCTCTTCTTGCTCGCAGATTATGCTGACAAAATAGTTAGTGCAGCAACACAGCGTCCCTGCTCAGGCAGTGGGTCTGGAATTGCAAAATGCTTTCCCTGCCTTGCAAAAAAAAAAAGAAAGAAAAAAAAAGTTTTCTAAAAGCCAGATCAGTTTCCTAACCTTGTACACAGCCTTTCCCCACAAACTGGGAGAAGAGCATCAGATGGAGTGAGACACAAAAATTCCTCTGGCCTTTGTTGCCACCAGGGACAAGATATCGCAGAGCCGCAGCCTTATGTCCTGCTTCTAGCTTGGCTCAAACTCACTGCAGGATGTTGGGAAAGTTACTTGGCGTCTGTGCACCTCAATACCTCAATGTCTTGCACTGCAAAGTGGAGTCATTGATGTTTACCCAACTTGGCGAAGATTTGAGCTATACATTACATATTCTCTGTGTACATGTGTAGTACACACTGTATTGCACACACATGCTTTTACAAACATACATGAGCATGTAGTTTCTTTCCTATGGATATTTTTGTGTCAGAAATAGGCTTACTGCCAGAAATGAATAGGACTACTTCTCTGGGAATATTGTGCAGTTGCTAATTTCACTACCGGAACTGTGTTGCTGCACAATCTGGCCTCCTTCCACAACTGCCTCTGTTGAAAATAAAGGGGACTGATGAGTCTATGGATAATGGTAAACATATGGAACTCAGGCAGTGTTATACATTAAAAGCCAGAACACATTAAAAGGTATTTTAGTTGTTGGCAGCATAAGATCAGTGTAGGAAACATCATCTAACGGAGAAATCTCATACCAATAAGTTTCATACTCTGACAACATTTGGCATTTTTCTTCCACTTAAAAAAATAAAAAATTAAATGACTAATTCAAAGCAAGGGCCAAACCGTTAAGTTTCAAATTAGTTTGTCATAACTGCAAAAATACTCGCTCTTTGGTTTTGTTTATGTTGGAAACTACTTTCGTTTCAGACTAGGTCACTTGATTTTCTTTTGAGTGTACACGAGACCTTTGACTCCTCGGAGTACACAGGAGACGAATTGAGTAATGTGATGTCATTGCCTTGCGGAGTTCTCATAACACTAAATATATTAGTCACTCACTTTGCCAGTACCAAGAGGGTAAAAAAGAAATTTAGCAAGACTATGGTATTATGCAGACCGACAACAATAATTGTTCCCTGTGATATATGCTACTTTCTCTCCATTATTTCGGCCATTTTTTTGTTCAACCTTTCGGCTAAGTTATATTGCTCACCCAAACATTTGCCTTCTTCTTGCTATATGTATTTGTAGCGCAAAATCAGTGAAATTAGGCACTCAGAGCAGCAATTTACATCCAATAATTTAAATAGCTTAAAAGCTTGACTTTTATTTTACTGGGACTGAAGGTCATTCAGACCATCACTTATATCAGAGGCCATATATTTGGGAATAGCCTATTTGTTGTTAGTTCCTGCTCATTTTTCTGTTGATGAGGGTGGAAGGGTTGAATGAAGGTATGGTTACACTTAGCAAATATCTGTTCACCCAGTGTTTCTCCTTATAAAGTATAAATGTCAGACCCTTGCTCCAGTGAAATGCAACGCTGGATTTTATACAGGCTCCATGTTGTTCACACCAAATACTTATCTGTTGGGTAATGACAGCATATTCTCACATGGGATGGCAGTAAATATATAGAAGTATAATTTTCCTCTCTTTGTATTTTCACAGCTAGCATTCAGAAAAAAGAATAATTTCCCTTACTGACACTGGGATTACTTCAAGCAAGTTTTGTGAGTGACTTTTGCTCCTGCTCTTAGTGTCACTGATTTTCACACGCAAGGGTTATTTTTTATTTTATCACATGCAATCCAAAATTAGTAATGCAGAGTGTGGGAAGTGTGCTGAGATTCTGATGCTAGTGCAGAAAATACTAAAGCAAACCTGGAGATTTATCATGAGGTATGGACCACTAAAGCCATGATCTTAAAGTATAATTAGCCATTAGATAATTCTAAAATTAGTTCAGTATGGTTGGTTTTTTCTTAGGGATACTTGAGGGAAAGAAACCATGCAAGCAAAATGCTATCCACTGAATAAATTATGGTTATGAGATCTCAGCTCCTGACATGCTTAAAAGTTAAATAAAAGGCTGGTCAACCCTTCTCAAAATCTCTAGCATATGAATCAGCTTGAAGAGCTACTTGAGTTTTGCTAAGGGACTAGTGGAAAAATACCTTGCAAATCGTCCTATAATTGAAAGCCTTTTGCCCACTCTTTCAGTATTTACATGTCTATGCTTAGGTGAGAAGTGACTTAGTTTAACTCAACTATGACTGTACTCGAAGGTACAGCCAATTCTTAGAGACTTAAACCAATGAGGGATTAACTCCTTCAGCTGTTCCTGGCCTCCTCCACCCAAAACTAGGAAGGAAAACAAGTTTCGCCACCCTTGTGGCCCTCCTGTCTTTAAGCTGAAGTCATGCAGACAAAATCATGTGTTCATGGGAAAGCTGATGTCCATCAGTAATTGATCATGAAACAGATGATGCAGTTAGATTAAAACAGAAGGTGGGAAGTCCCATTTCCCCCAGGACCAACCAACACATCCTCCCATTCCCCAAATCCTAAAATCTTATTCTTTTTTAACATTAACTGTGCTCACGGTAACCTACTTAATCCATATAAGCTTTATATATTTCACATGATGTGATGTTAAACCTTTCCAAAAAAAACAGAGGGATGACAGAATGGCATTATTGTGGGGTCAATAATTTTATAGAGTGTGTAAAGTCATGTTATTCTTACTGTTTGTGCTTCTTAAGAAAAAAACCTGGAAAAAAGAAATTCCTAAATTATGCCACATTTGTTAATGGAGCACCTGAGCCACCTCCCCCCCCCCCACCTCCATCAGTGAAAGCTGGTTTGGCCAAGTAATGTGAAAGCTATCTGGAGTGGAAAGGTGCCTTCACAGAATCACAGCATCACTGAGGTTGGAAGGCACCTCTGGAGATTGTCTAAGTCCAACCTCCCTGCTCAGAGCGGAGTCAACTACAGCAGGTTGCCCAGGACTGTGTCCAGTTGGGTTTTGAATATCTCCAAGGAGGGAGACTCCACAACCTCTCTGAGTGACCATTCCAGTTCTCAGTCACCCTCACAGGAAAATTTTTATTATGTGTAAGTGGAATTTCCTGCATTTCAGTTTGCGCCCATTGCCTCTCATCTTTTCACTGGGCACCACTGAGAAGAGTTTGGCTCTGTCTTTACTTCCTGCCTTCAAGTATTTATACACATTGATAAGACCCCCCGAGCCTTCTCTTCTCCAGGCAAAATGTCTCAGCTCTCTCAGCCTCTTCTCATATGACGGATGCTCCAGTCTCTTAGTCATCTCCATGGTCCTTCACTTAACCCGCTCCAGTAAGTGCATATCTCTCTTGTACAGGGGAGCCCAGCACGGGACCCAGCACTCCGGATGTGGCCTGACCAGTGTTGAGTAGAGAGGAAAGATTAACTCCCTTGACCTGCTGGCAACACTCTTCCTAATGCACCCCAAGGTCCTGTTGGCCTTCTTTGCAGCAAGGGCTCATTGCTGGTCCACATTCAACTTGTCCATCAGGATCCTCAGGTCCTTTTCTGCCAAACTGCTCTCCAGCTGGTTGTCCCTCAGCCTGTACTGGTGCCTGGGGTTATTCCTCCCCAGGGGCAGGACTTTGCACTTCCCTTTCTTGAGCTTCATGAGGCTGCTGTTGGACCATTTCTCCAGCCTGTCGAGATCCCTCTGAATGACAGCACTACCATCTGGTGTATCAGTGTCGCGTGAAAGGGAGGGACGGAAGGCCCTTCCTTATCTTTATAATTTACGTTTGCCTGCCAGARCCCCCCTGTTTGAGGACTTTCCCTGGGTCAKTTTCGCAAAGTAAAAAGAATCTTTGTAATTTACGTTTGCCTGCCAGAGCCCCCCTGTTTGAGGACTTTCCCTGAGACAGTTTCGCAAAGTAAAAAAAAGAATAARGTTTTATTAAAGCGACAGATACAACAGGTTCGGAATTGCCGTTGATAAATGCACTTGCTGCTACAAATGTTCTTTCTATGAGCTCAAACTAACAATTAAGCGCTTTCAATAATAATATATTTTCCCGGGTAACGTCCAACGTTTGTCGGAGGCGCAAGTCTTACCAAAGAGGCGTCCCTGTTTGGGGGAGGGGAGAAGGAGGCTCGCTCGTCAGCCATCTCCGGTGAACAGGTTGGCGGTTCAATTTTCTTCCCTTCCAAAAACCTTAGTGAGCTATCCTCTGTTTTATAGTTGCTGAAGGTGGGATGTGGAAGCGCGGCAGACATACTTCATTGGCCAGACTGCCATTTGCGCGGTTGTTGGGGGCATGCCCCCCTTATTTACGTATTGTTATGCAGCAAAGGGCATGATTTTTAATATGGTAAGCAGGGATAATGAGGCTGGGGGTACTATAGGTCAACAGTTAGTCTGTGAGCAGCAATTATTTTTTTGGGATGCAACCCTTTGTGGTCAGGGGCGGACCGTGATACCTCCATATCGCTCCCTCCTCCGCCGTGCAGCTGGAACAAACTGTCTGGCCTTCACCAGCTAGTTCGTTACTCATGTTGCAAAAGGGTGATGTGCTTTGGCTGCCACGTACTGTTTTTCCCGTGTGCYCCCTTATCTTTCTCCCTGAATTCTCTCTTGTTCCCACAATCAGCCACTCCTCCCACTTTTGTGTTGGATGCAAACTTGCTGAGGGTACATTTGGTCCCATCATACAGGTCACTGATGAAGGTTTTAAACAGTATTGGCCCTCAGTTTTGACCACTGGTGGACACCACTAGTGATTGGACTCCAGCTGCATTTTGTGCCATTGATCACAACCTTCTGAGTACGGCAGTTCAGTCAGTTTTTAATCTAATCTACTTCACTGTCCATTTAGCTAGCCTGTACTTCACCCTCCTTGTCACTGAGTATGTTATGGGAGACAGTGTTGAAAACCTTACTAAAGTCAAGATAAA
The DNA here is from genome assembly GCF_003343035.1 of Apteryx rowi. Lineage (NCBI taxonomy): Eukaryota > Metazoa > Chordata > Aves > Apterygiformes > Apterygidae > Apteryx > Apteryx rowi. The sequence continues at coordinate 1,275,776 of NW_020448208.1, read as the reverse complement.
TAACATCTACTGCTCTCTTCTTGTTCATCAAGCTGGTCATCTCACTGTAGGAGGATACCAGATTGGTCAGGTATAATTTCCCCTTCATAAATCTATGTTAACTACTCCCTATCACCTTTTCGTCCTCAACTTGTTTGTAAATGGCTTCTGGTAGGATTTGCTCCATCACCTTCCCAGGGGTCAAGGTGAGGCTGACTGGCCTGTAGTTCCCCAGATCTTCTTTCTTGCCCTTCTTGAAGATAAGGTGACGTGTTTTTTTCTAGTCCTCAGGAACTTCTCCCGAACACTGCGATCCTGTGCAATGTGCTCTAGGTGACCCTGCTTGAGCAGGGGGGTTGGACTAGATGATCTCCAGAGGTCCCTTCCAACCTCAACCATTCTGTGATTCTGTGATCACCAGGACCTTTCAAAGATAATCAAGAGTGGCCTTGCAGTGGCATTGGCCAGCTCGCTCAGCTCTCATGAATGCATCCTGTCAGGTCCCATGGACTTGTATATGTCCAATCTGTTTATCTGTTCCCCACCTTGATCCTCCTCTACTGAGTAGGATCCTCTTCCTCATCTGGAAGTTTATTCCTTAAAAATGCTCTATCTGAGATCACAGGGTCTGGGCCCAGGGTTTCAGCTTGTGATTTAAATTAGGTTCTTCAATTCACATCCAAAGAAAGAACATGTGGCTATACAATGCATACTGTGTGTTATAATTTACTGATTTTTGTCCAGGGATGTTGCTTCAAGGCCTACCTGATGTCTTGTAAAGGCTAAAATGAGATAGCAATGTCTACCTCTGCCTTGCATGCAAAAACACTTGAGCAAAAGAGCTCTGGTTTGCTCCCCAGAATCTCCCCTCATTCTTTTCAGTTGTCCATCTCAAGCTGAGGTACTTTCCAAGAAAGTTTGTGCTCTTGATCCAGGGCTGAATTGCAAAGCCAGCTATGGAGAGTCAGCCTTGATCCTTACCAATTCCTTCCTGCCATTCTGTTCTCAGATGCAGTTTTGATGTTATTACGAGGTATGCTCTGCTCTGGAAGATATGCAGGGAACAATAATGGCCAGTTTCACCCTAGCCTAGCCTAATACCTACTTGTGAATCTTCTCTGGCATGTGATCTTTCCATGTAGCACTAGCATATTACAGATATCAGATATCCATCCTCCAAGATTATTGCTAGGTGTAAGCTGGTCACGTGGCTTACAAGTGATAGATGTCATGAGCAGAGGAAACATTCCAGAGACTTTTGGCCCAGATTTAGATGTTTTTTTAGGCCTCTAACTCCCACTGAAGTAAAATAGGAGTTAGGAACTTAAGTATCTTTCACTGATGTCCCAACAGCAGTCTCCTGTGTAAAAACAGACCTGCTCTGAAAGTTCCCRTATTGCTGGTGCCCCTTCTGCTTGCTGATCCTATATTCAGAAACAGCCACTATTGTAAAAGGGTCTTTTTTCATCCCATCAGCTTTGACCTACCTGTAGTGAGCCACATAGCTATGAATTGTGGATGAATCACTGAGATTGCTAAGTAATGAAATCACTGACCTTAAAAAGAGGCTCCAGATGGCTCAGAAAGCAAGTGTCCCATTAGAGGCTGCCAGGAGTACGTCATCCAGGTGCCCTGTTCCATATGTTGCTGGTTCCCAGTTGAATGCCAAGCTCAGTGCTTCACTCCTGCTTTTTAAATCGCCCTGTGGAAGCAGCCAAAGCTATTAAAAGGGCTGTTTCATTCATATTTCCTACTTTATTAAACTGGCTCAGTGTAGGAGTGATTCATCTTCCACCTAAACTGGCTCATCCCTCTGCAATTCATCTTAAAAAAGGTACAGTATGAATGAAAGGAAAGGTCTTCAAGGATGAGATGGTTCTGTTGGGCTGCGTGGGACTCATGACTGAGATCTGCATGCCCTGAGAACAGGATAGCGAAGCAGTCTGGGTCAAAGGCCAGTGCAGTATTTGGACCCCCACACTGTATGCCATTCAGCATTTCCCAAACTCCCTTTCTGGAGTCGTGTTTATGGGCTGCACTAGAAGGCTTTCTAAGGCTGTATAGCAAAACAGCAGATGTGAGTGGTTGTACAACAGTCTGTGAACCGCAAACTTTGCTGAAGTATTATAAATGCATACGGTCTGAGCCAGCTCCAGTGGCAATTTGGAAAAATGAATGATGGTTTCTGTGTAAGTTATTTAAGTCATTATTTATCAGATTTACACAGTTGTATCAATGGATATAAAATGAGTCAATAAGTTGGAAAATGCTGTAAAGGCTCCTCGGTCTAGCCATTTGAATTTTGCACATTTTGTTAGCTTTGAGCTGTGTTTTACTGCAAATTTCCGTGGTGACAGAAAAAACGTTTTATCTTCTCATTCCCAAAGCAAAACCAGGAAATACATCCCCTAATGTGTTTTGTTTGGGTGATGGGAAAGGAGTCATCAGCCAATTTTTGGTTGAGGAGGTCACTGGCCAGCTTTGTTATACAAGTATACATTTAAATTCAAAGTTATTCTGCTGAGGTCTGTGGCATTTCACCACTGTAATAATGCAGAATTTGACCTTTTATGTCCTCTTCACAGGACATGGTGAAAGCGGTCTGCTTCCCATGTGTGAGGATCCTGTGGCTCGAGAGGTCTCCTCCATCTCGGACTCCTGCACAGGCAAGAAGCTGAGCAGTACTGTGGGAAGCAATTGCTGGGGGAACTGGAGTTCATACCATGGAAGAATCTAAGTCTGTGGCTAAAAGAAGTGCCACTAAAAAAAAAAAACAAAAAAACAAAACTCTTCTTTCCAAGAACTAGGTGAATAGGAGTGCCAAACTTAAAGAAAACAAAAAAGGCTTGAATGCACATGAGCAGCAATGTAAACACTGGGCAGCAATTTTACACCTATGCCAGTTATTTTATTTTGCTCAAACATTTTTCGTATAAGAGGTTGTTGTAGAGCTCAAAGGAAAGAAGAGACAGTTTCTTGAGAAATAAATTAGTTTTGTATAAGTAGTCCTGGCTTTCCCAAAGGGTAAAACTATGGTTATAGCCCTGGAAAGTCAGACTATCTGGCTGGGAAATACAGGGAGTGGTGGGTGAAGGCTTTCCCAGAAGCTTTCTGTATGACTTTGGAGAGAATATCTGTGTCCTGAAGCAGGATTGAATGGAAAATTTAATTTTAAATATGTGTATGAATCCCAGAAAGTTGAACAGGGGCTCAAGGCCCAAGGTTAATGGTATCCTGCTGGGAGAGCCCCTCCTAAATTAGAACCTTCAAACTTCATGTCAATTTTCTTCATCCTTGATGTGACTTTGAAAGACAGAGACCCAGGAGAAGCCAAGATGAGGCCCTCCCTTTAAAGTGGCCAGTGGAGAGGTGTTCAAAGAATGAGCTCCTAGAATGCACATTTCAAATTCTGATATCAAAATTTCACCTTTTCCTTTGGCTTTTAAGGCAAAGGTTGGACTTCAGTCAGTTCCCACATTTTAGTCTCTTTCATAGTCATTCCAGTCTGCCTACACACCTATTGGCACTGTCCTAATGAATATTTTCTCTGTTGTGCCAGCAACTATGATTTYTTCCCATCAGGTGATGAATAAAGACATAATTAGTGAAAGTCTGGGTATTAATTCTGCTAAAAAAGTGGAGAAACATCTTGAGAGTAGTTGTAGAGTAGAATGTATTTTCCCCCTTGCACATATTCAAGAAGTAAAAGTGGATCTAGAAGACAGAAGAAAACATTTTCAGATAGGCCTGTCCATCTCACAAGGGTGAGTGTAGGAAGAAACTGATCTATGGAAGTGGCTGGATTTTAAGAACCTTGTGTTAAAGCTGGAAATACAGGAAATTGATATAGGTGTAGAAATACAAATGAAAAGTAAAAATGTTGAGACTTTTGTCAAGGTACCGTTAATTAAGGATTGCTAGTTTTCCACATTATCAGTCTGGTTCCTTCTGTGGAACAGTTACTGGAAAGAGATATCTGTTCTTTCTAAGAAATATCCTGTAGCAAGCTGCTAAAGCAGACATCATCTAGAAAAAACTTTTGGGTGATTTTTGTCTTGTCCTTGGTTAGAGGATGAATGTTGTGGTTGTTTAAAAGTAATCTCAAAATAAGTAAGTCGTTGTAAGGGAAAAGGTTTTCATGTTAATGCTTGTTTTCAGGCCAACATAAATCCACAAGCATTGTTTTTATCATATAAACAAGCTATCTTAGATCTAGGTTCAGAATTCTCCCTTTTTATACCCATTTATTGAAAATAAAGCAAATCACATGTAGTTAGGACAGTCAATTACTTTCACTTCAGAAACTTAACATCAAGTGAATCAGTGTCTTGGAGTCAAATCTGCAAATCACTGTTCTGGCAATGATGCTTAATGTCTAAGGGGCTCATTTGGAATAATGCAAATCACAACTGACAAGGAGGCTTGCGTCCAGGAACTTCAGTTTTCAGTTAGCTAAGCTGATCAGTCTAGAGGAGGCCTATTTTTATACTCCACCTTTGCTGAAAACTGGGCCTTTCTGAGCTGGAGATCTAATCACTTTTCAAAATGTTGATCTTTATTTGATTAGCATGATATTCTGTAGTGAAGTCTGAAAACTTTATCCCAGAGAATTATTCTTTTACTGTAGCCTTCTACAAAGGAAAAGAATATCTAAATAATCTCTTTCACCAGAGCATAACTTTCTCAGTCATTCCTGATCCACTTGAATTTCATCTTCCCTGACTTCCTGGCAGAAAACTAGGCAATTTCTTTTTTCTACCAAGTGCTCTCCTGTGCAGTTCTTCTGCCTTTCTGAATGCCAGGAGGTGGAGAGATGGATTTTGTAGCATCAGATTCAGCCTATTTCAGAACAAGCATTGGGAATGGGAAGAAGAGGACTTTCAGAAGTAGCTCCACCAGGGAGTCCACTATTTGCACCTCCTTTTATGTAAGGCTTCTGCATTTCTGCTGTGATAGCAGAATATGAGGAGTTTGGCAGTGACCATTAGCCCTATGCCAATTAGGGCTTCATAAGTCAATAAAAACTTCACGTAAGAGGATGATAAAGCTTCATAGACGATACATCCCTAGGGGAAAAAAGAAAGGTACTGTAGAATAATATCCAACTGGTGAGGGCCAGTTTCAAGCACAGGTGAATAGTCTGTTGTTGCTTTGAGGCTGAATACAAAGCAAGGCCATAAATCATCATGCTGCCTCTGTTGCCTATGCCACAGCTCTGTAAAGCCAAGGTGGCTGCCTGGAAGTGTGCATAAGGAAGTAAACACTCCTGGAGAAAGGAAATTCTCCAGCTCTTTTTCCTTTACTTCCCTTGGCAGCAGGTGGCATGATGAGTTGATTCTCCAAAGTTCTCCTCCTGATTCTCTGTCCTAGGGCTAGTCCTTGTCCTTCCCACACCTATCCCACACCACTTCATTGACCTGAATGGTTGATTCTCATCTGGATGCAATCCTCCATCCACAGGGCAATAACAATTCAGTGCTACTTGCACTACTGAGAAACTTTGAACTGTCTCTACGCTCAAGTGTTTCAATCCACAGCTAGCTTGACAACAGCTGAAAGGCTCATGAGAGAAACAGAGCTACATTTATGTCTTTTCCATGGTCTTCCGCTTGTAAGAGAATTATAGAATAATTTAGTCTGGAAGGAATCTCTGGAGGTCATCAGATCCTCTCCCCTGCTCAAAGCAGGGACCACTTCAAAGTCAGATCCAATTTCAAAGTTGGGTCAGGTTGTTTAGAGTCAGATCCGCTGAGTTTGGAGTATCTTCAAGAAGATACTGGGTGACCTTTTGCAATGTCTGACCAGCCTCATTATGAACAAATTCTCCTAATATCTAATGGGGATTTGCCAAGTTGTGCCTGTTGCCTCTGAACCTTTCACTGTACAATACTGAGAAGAGTCTGGCTCTGCCTTCTCTCTGCCCTCCATTTGGTGGTTGTAGACCCCCCCTTAGTCTTCTCTTCTTGAATCTGAACAAACCTAGGTCTCTCAGCCTCTCCTTGTAGCACTCCTAGTAACACCATCCTTGGTAAATCATTCTCTGCCTGTCTGAGGGCATGCTATGTGTTAGAGAACAAGAGTCAGAAGAGCAATGGAGGGGGAAAGGTCTACTTTCTTCTTTAGCGATTTGTCTGATTTTTTAAAAATATATAATTCTCATTGTTTTAGGCAGGAGAAGGAAATAAGCATTTTCAGTTATTTTTCAAGCCAGTTTCCCTTACACAGATGTGTTTTATACTATCCTTTCCTGTGGCCATAAGATGACTTGGTGTAAAGCAAGTTGGTTAGTTGACCATGTGTTAATACTTGTTCCTGCAGTCCACTGAGTGTGGAGAAGAAAATGTTTGCAAGAACGGTACAAAACCCAACAAACTCTGAGCGCAAATTTCACAGGTGCATGTTTTACCTCAGAAAAGAGAGCCAGGACTTTTGAACAGGGTAGCATAAATCTTTCAAGTTTCTGCAAAAAGCAAATGAATGAAAACAAGAGGAATAAACTATCTGGCTCATGGAACAACAGAAACCTTAAGGATTTTAGCTAACATTGAGACCTATAAGAAAAACTGAAAATATTCCTAATACATAGTGAATTTTACTGGAAAATATATTTCAAGATTTAAAAAGCACTAACAACCCTCCCTCCCTCACTCCTGCAGTGCCCAGAGCTGCAAGAAGGAAAGGGTGCAAAGCTGAGAAGCATAATCAATAGCTGACTGTAGAAGCAGAGCTGTAACCACTCAGCAGCCGAGTCGCTGCCAGAGGAGATGGCTGTTGTCAGTTAAACCAGAAGGAGGCAGCAGCCAGGTGGTCATAACCGGGCAAATTATTTCATGTTGCTGCCGCTTCTCTGGCCAGGGAAAATGGCTTCTGACAAAAAAAACGTTCTCAAGTTTCCTTTCCTTCCTGCGAGTGAGGAATGGAAAAAAAGCCAGAACTGACAGAGACTGAGCGAATAGGGAAGGAGCCCTATGTAGGGAATAGTACTGGCAACAGCCCCTGGGTCACCAGTGGGACTGGTGATGGAAGATGATTTCAGTAGTATGGATCAGGTAGTGTCTGCCTCTACGACAGAAGGATGATGGTAAACTGAGAAAGGAAGTTCTGTACATGGGAACATACACGCACATATATACACAGAGTGTATATATATATATATTTTTTTAATGTTCATTCATGTCAGAGCCAAACATTGCAGCAATATCCAGTGTGCCTAACACCAGGGCCTGCAGCTGCTTTTCGTGCACAGCTTCTGCCTTTGGAGACTGGATCACATTCAAAAGCAATGCATAATGTGCTGGGCATTACATCATCTTTGGTCACACTCACACAGTCTTAAACCCAAGCACATCACATCTACTGGCATGCAAACCAGGTGTATGTTGGCCTAACATGTACTCCAGGTACTCAGAGAGATGTTCTCCTGGAGGGTACTTAACATTTACGCAGGGAGGCACTTTACCTGAATCTTCTTTGGGTTTTATACGATTTATATCAGTTTAGCCTCCTCAGACCTCTATCTACTCTCTTTATAAATATGTAAGAAAGTCTACCTTTGTGTGAGGAGACCTGAATCTCTTACAATGTCAATTATCTGTGGTTGTGTAGGTGACACTGTCTTCACCTCAGTTTTGAATGTAGTTTCTTCAGTTAAGTATTGAAAACAGCATTTTTCCTAAGCCTGTATGGTGAGTCTTGTATCCTAGCCCCTTCTCCCTTGCAGATGCTGCTAAAGTTTCAGGCTCAGACAGTTTTGGGAAGTATATACACCTGGGAGAAATTCTTGCATTTCCTGGGGGCTGCTTTTCATAGGCTTTTGCACAACCAAAAGAAAAGTTTTACTTATGAAAATGGGTGCCAATTTCTTTTATTTTGAATATCAAAATGGATTAAGCATTGCACTCTACAAGTGTCCACAAGTTCACAGAAACATTTCTTTCCTGTAAAAATGTAAGAGAATTAAAAAAAAACAAAAAATCCCACCCCAGAAACTTGCCCTTCACCTCTACCAGTTGCAAACCTAAAAAAAAAAAAGTATAAAAAAGAGCAGAGCTTTTTCAGGGTTCACACTGAGAAGTTGTTGAAAAGTGTAATCGAGCATGACTAACGACCGCATGGCGCAGGGTATTTGCATGGATTCTGTTTTCAGGCATCAAGTGTGTGAAACCAGATCATTTGTGGAAGAATGCAAGCAGCACATGAAGGAACGCAGAGAGCAATAAAGCAGTCCGTGCAGGCTCATGTGACTGGAGATGGGTGGAGAACAAGCACAGCGACACAACCGGTGCGTCCTGATGTTGCATGACTGCTCAGCTGCACAGAATAAGAGGGGTTCATTATAGACTTGACAGGGGTGTTGCAGGGATTAATATTCATTAATGAAAAACCAAGAAGTAGTAGGAAGTGGAGAATTAATACCATATATTAATGCTACCTGTAAGTTAGAAAATGAGTATTGAGTAGTAACCTCTATTATGAGAGGTGTCTATTCCATTGGAGGATAATGTGGATCCCCAAAAAGTATTCACTATGCACTGCTCAGCGCTCTAATCTTCCCTCTACCACCTGCACTATGCCCCATAAAATACTAAGCCCAGACWCTACAACAGCTTTTAAACACTTAGTTGTGTGACACCTCCCTTATGGTTAGAATCAATGAGAAGAGAGGTGCTTAATTACTGTGGATCTGAGCTGACTTACACCATGATCTTTGAAGAGTTGCTAGGAAGAAACTGTGAAGAATTCGCTTCTACCTATGGTATGTATAAGGTCTTCATCAATGCAGCGTCTGCATGCCTCTCAGACTGACGCATTCATCTTTCAATGCTTGCCCAAGGTGGGGAGAATGATGATTTTCAGAGTTTTGTTTCTCTCACAGCTTAAAGTTTTCAAGTTTTCTGTCTTGTCTAGGTTACTCGGGCTCCCTCTGTCACCTGAGGCCTCAAATCCAGCAGGGAGAAGTGGGAGAGATGAGAGGCTCGCTGGAGAGGGCTGTCTCTCTCCAGTAATGACAGCAGTGCTAGGACACGCAGTTGGTACAGGGCTACAGTTGCATGTGACAACTCCTACCCAAAGTGATTTGCTCAAAACCCCTCAGGGAAGCTGAACCCAGCTGTCGCCAGGCCAGCGCTGGCCCTGCGCTGGATCCCTTGCACCACGCAGTACTGTCTTCAAGCCCTGGGTTCTTCAAAATATGGTGGAAAGGAGGAAGGGGAACAGTTTGAGGAGAAACTTGAAGCTCTCCAGAGCTGCTGGCAGCCTTGTAGGTCTGTCAGTGGCGCGCAGGAAACCCCTTGGGCTGAGCCTCCTCTCCAAGCTTTGCACTGTGGTGGCAGTGGGGGCTGCTCACAAAAGGGAGGAATTCTCTTTCCCTCCCCATCCTTCCCCCTCAGAAAAGGGATGTCGTTTTCTACCCTGGAGACACTGGATCTCCAGCATTAACATGTGCCTGCCTGCAGACCTAGACCAAACCCTCAAGCCCCAGAAAGACGGCAGGCTTTTGACAGTGCCTACTGGTGAAGCCCAGCCAGCCTCCGGCTCTCTTGGAGCCTATTGCCCTTTATTGCATTCAGAGAAAAATTGCCAATAAGCAGTCTGCCAAGGTCAAGAAAAGTCCACCCAGCCAGGGCAGGAGGGATAGCATTTTTGCCTCCTGCTGCGGGAGCAGGGCTGCTGTCCTTCTGCCTAGCTGTGCTCGGGGTGGCAAGACGGCTGGTTCCCGATCTCTGTGCTTGTCAGAAAGGGTGCTGATATAAAGATGCGCAAGGTTTTTTTCCCCATGRCATTTCAACATGTGGGACGGGAGTGATCTAGGATTATGAGGGAAAAATATAAACAGTTAAGCCTGCTTTTGTTTCAAATATTTATCCCGTTATCAATAAGAGATATAGGCCACAGGCTCCACGTATTCATGCATGATTGCCACAGTGGTGAATGCAGATCTGTCTGCCACAAAGACATTATTTCATCGGATTGGAATATACATTCAGCAGCATCTCTTGGTGTCTTTTAGAGTTTCCTCAACTGCCATTTAAGGTCCTGTCCTGTCCAAAATTTCTAAGTGTGGTAACCTTACGGGAAGGGGATGGCAGGTCTGGCTTCCATTTTTAGGCTGAACGTGATCCCTCTGAATCAATTATAGAGACCACAGTAAAGCAGTGCGCAGCACCAGCTCTTCCCAGAATCCGAAATCCAGTTCCTGCTGCCTTCCCACACTGCCAGCAGGAGACAGCACTGCCAGCACTGGGTGGGAGAAGGGGAATGGATGCACCCATTACCTTTTAAAGAGCTGAAGTCCAAAGACACTGTGGCATCTCCATAGATATTAAACACACGGATCTAGAATATGGTGATTGAGGTGCCCTAAGTATACCCGTGGTCCCAACCCAGGATATGTGGAATAATCTATGTAATTATATTCCCCTTAGTGCTTCAGAGAAGTCCCAGTGACTGTAATACATGCTAACTTAATCTTAGCCACAGAAAAATGTGTTTCTAATTTACAAATTCGGCAATTTTTCAATAAAAGTTGTTGCACTTTGTCTGATCTATTCTCAAAATACGGAAGTGCTTGAAGCATGACCACCTGCAATAACAGATTACTGTTCCCTAAAATATTGCTATACACCTACAATGTGGAGGCGTAAAGCTTCTCTAAAAAAGATCTTTGTTATTTTTTCTAAAAGAAAGAAACGATCCCAAAGTAAAGCTGGTTTTCAGCAGCCTCTCTGCTCCCCAATGCAATGGGCATCAAAGTCTAATGAAAACCTGTTTGCGGACACTGGATCTGATCCAAGGTACACTATTGGCATATTCTAGACCCCTTGGGACATGACTCATATAAAAAACACAAGGCTGTCATCAGATGGCTGGTGGCTCGAATAAATCAAATTTACTTTGAAAATTGAGGCATACCAAAATTTTATTAGGTGAAACTTTGGCATTTCTTATAGCCAGCTTGCACATATATATTTTTATTACTTACAGCAGTTTAGAAGTATGCTACCAATCATATGCAAAACAAGACGAGATTGCAAACGTACATTTTTTACTGGGTGGCAGAAGGAACTGTGTTGTTTTCTTTTAAAAGCTCTGAATAGCACTGCATGTTTGTCAAAGGTGGCACTGCAGAACGGACCTCACTTTATTTTCCTCAGAGTGACTGGGTGCACATCCTCCGCTTGTGATTTCAAGCCCTAACTTCAAAGAGCAACTTTTCTTACAGAGAAAGTAGTTGGTCACTAAAGCTATTATCAACGGCYGCACAAAAAAAGATGTATAAAGTTAGTAACGTCCATTTGCAAGAATCATACATAAATGCAGTTGAAGTGCCTTGATGGTCTAAGATGGACCGGACCTTCAGTCTTGAACGGGTTGGTCGTGCCCTGCAGCAGTCCCTGTGCAGAGGCAGATGCCGGTGTTGCTGCAGCAAGTGCAGCAGCTACTCCCAGCTCAGGCATATGGGGCTGTATAGGGTCATCTGCCCTGGGCCCGTATGGATAGAGGCATGCCATTTGCTTCAGTGTAAAAGGTGCTGGCGAGGACTTCACTAATGAGCTTTTCGGGACTCTCTGCCACTGCTTGGTCCATTGCAGCTGGCTGCTACCTCATTCAGAGTCGAGAGTCAGGCAAAGCCTCTGCCAATTCCCAGAAAGAATTAAATRCGTTCCACGAAACACTGTGAAGTGCGGTACCAGTAAGAGGTATCAAATATGGCTAAACAAAGGTCTGACTCTTCTAAACCTCCAGTATGTAAACTAAAATCAATGTGAAGGCCACACTTTGGGTGAGGGTGTATGCTTTTGGGCCTGATGATAAAAGCCAAGTCCATGACTTAAAACAAAACACATTAATTGAAAAAAAGCTCTCTCAGTAGACAGGAGAGCCAAACTCCCACTGACATTTCGAAAGAGTTCATTTATTTGAGTTGTGAAATAGCCTCTGCTTTAAAATAATAATAAAAGGAGTAAAAAGCTGTGGATTTGGTCTAGTTTTTCTTTAAAATCCAACTGAAGTCAATGGGAATATATTCAAATAAAGTCTGAGAAGCAAGCTGGCTTTGATCCAAAATAATTTAATTCACTGTGCAAACACAAAGAAGGGGAAAATAATGGCACTGTAGATAAAACCATGAGATTGCTATATCTGACCGTGTGGTTTTTAGACCGAGAGATTCTTGGCCAAATTCTGACACTCCTGTCACAGTAAAACAAGCCACTCAGGTTCCCACTGGATGATTCCCAGGGGAAGAGCTGCAGTCTTAATGACCAGTTTGCTGGAGACTCACAGTTTATTTTGCAGAACTCGCCTACTGAGGCAGGTGCTTCTCAGTGTGAACTTCTTAATGGAAAACCACAAGGTGTAAATCAACGCAGAATTTGGCCAGGAATATAAAATCCCAGAACCTTAATAAAACTAGTCTTTGGTCATAAAGGGGTGCATCTGTAAGAAAGGTCATCTTCTGAGGGCCCTGGTCCTGTGGGAAAGTATGGCCTTAATTATGTGGGCTGAGCCCTTCCTGAAATGCTGGGCAGAGGGTGTGATTCTTAGAAATGCTCAGGGTTGTTGTAACTCTCCTTCATCGAAGCCAGCCCCTGAAGTCCCTTCTATTTCCAGGAGAACAGCAAGGCCAGGACTGAGCTACTGCTTCCAAAGTCTTTAAATGGCAGACCAAGTGACCAGGTTTTCTCAGCATTAGGAAACTCAAACATTGGGACAGCCAAAGAAATGTTACTTGAACTTAACAAAGGTTATCCCTGAAACAGAGTATTTACACTGAATTTTAAGCAAGCATGTTCATGAAGCAACACTCTCATTTTAAATATTCCTAATGTTATTGGCTGTAAGGGTTTCCAGTGGAAAAATAAGGCTGATCCAAAGCATTTGAGGAACTAGTTCTTTTAATGCTAGCGGACTTTCTCTTTATCCCTTAATTCTATATGTTGCTGGGTGCGTTTGTTTAATCTGTGGCTGGACGTAATGGCACTCAGAAGACTTGAGAAATTTCTGCATAATACAAGCTTCTTCTCTTATCATGAACAAATAAACACATACTTCCTCTTGAAATAACAAAAAAAAAAAGTGTCATTAAGATAGACATCAGCACCATTTATTTATTGAAATGCAGTGTTGTGACTAAGAATTTATCCCCGTAGATACTTGATCAGTTTCCAGGCAAAAAGAAGATGTAACAAAAATCATATGAACTCATAAGTGAAGTAGAAATAAATTCTGGTAGGCTGTGGTTCTCTTGAGATAGCTTCTTGTCACTTCAAAATGCTTCTTGAATGTTTTCCAGTATTAGTGTTCTYTATCTCATTGTTTTGGCTGCTATACATATTTTCACAATTTTCTTTCCCCTAAATAAAACAAACAAAAAAAATCATCAGGTCATAAAATGCTTCTACAGTATAATTAAAAAATAATATTTACTGTCTGCACAACTTCAATTTGGCCTACTTGTGCATATGCACCATAATACAGACTTTAATTACATGATCACATAGTATTTTCCCCACAGGATTGCAATCTTTCCCTTCACAGGATAACCTTCTTTCCAAGTTCCTAATTTTTGATTGATTGACTCCAAGACTGGGAAAAGAGTTGCAGCTGAGAAAGAGAAGTTTCTTCTTGTTACTCAACTATCCCAGGATCTGTTCCTCAGATTTCACCTTCCAGCTATCACTTCCTTTCCAACCCACATCCAACTCTCCTTCCTAAATCCTCTTTTGATCTAGCTCTCCTTCCTCGTTTCCATCTCTCAAGCCATGTCTTGTTGCCTAAGTAGTCCCACATTTCCCCCCATTTGCCAGTGCTCCTACAGGAAACATCTTGCTGCCATAAAGTGGTTCTTTTCTTTCCATCCAGCTTTGTTTTTGTCCTCCTTTACATTCAGATCAGATGACTTCCTCCTCCACTTCCTGAGGGCTTACCTGGTGGGAGGCAGTGAGAGCACAGAAGGGAGCCATGCAAGGAAAAGCCTGTCGGGCCCTTGCTGGGCTGAGTTGGGACATGCGCACCTGCTGGGTAGCGATGCATGTGCAGACTGAGAGGCACCAGCAATGTGGTCATGCTCAGCGAGGCTGGACTCTTCTGATTTAATCAGCAAAAAGTTCCTGCCTATGGGAACAATATTTTTCAAAGCTTGGCTAATTTGAGTAGGTTTTACAGGAATGGCAAGAGACCTATCATTGATAGAAAGGTCGCATAAGAAAGTTTGGCTACCCAAACAATGGTTGTACTAGAGCTTTCTTTTTTAAAATAAAAAGTCACAGCATTTTCTTCAAGGGAGGCAAAGCTGTGTATTTTTTTCCTAGTCCAGTCTTGGATATGGCCATATTGTTTTGCTTTTAATGGATATTTATCTGTTTATTAAAAGATCCACCCAACTACGGCTCACCGACTTGGGAACATTCAACACAGTGTTGCAGAATTGTTAGCAGTTGAACACAGRATCTTCTAATGGGATGTGTCAACAGTCTTAGCAAACAGCAGTACAAGTAGCTCCACAGTAGCATCCTGAAAACCACCCCATACTCATTCTTACTCTAAGCACTGGCTCAAAACATAGCCTTCCTCGAAACACAACCTTCCTCTCCATCTACTGTGGCACTACCAACTGTCATGTGTGACTGTGCCAAAGGAAGCCACCAGGAGACCCTGCTGGTTATTTTGCTTATGGGTGAGGGCTTCTTCTAATACCCAGTGAGGAAATGATGGGCAGTATCAGGGACAGTCTCCACCTCCTGACCCAGCCTAGATAAAGCCTACTAGAACAACATAGGTGAGCATATTTTCCAAAAAGTAGCTCTTTGAGTCTACACCACTGCAGGAGTGTTGCCTGGAGGGAGCACTGCCTTATTTACATTCTTCTTTATGATTTCAAACTTTTATTTTCTAGGAATTAAAAGCAAAAGCCTCTGAAAGCTGCAATTATGCCGCTATCACCCAACTCGGAAACACTTCCTTTAATCAGTTCCTTGTGCAGGGATATTCAACCAGACCTTGAAAATACAAGCTGGAGAGTGCAAATTTCACAGAAAAGAATAGAAAATTAATAGAACTCAAATGTGTATGTGCAGTTGGAGGTTAGGTCCACAAGGACCTCCAGCTCTGCAGAAGACCTGTCACAGTCTTGGGTTATTAGCCTAATTAAAGAGAGAGTCTTTGCAAAAGTCATTTCTTTTCTGCATAAATAGCTTTTTTTATGAAACAGACTTATTTCCTCAGTGCTCAATTGCATTTCAGAATGTGTTCTTGCTAAATAGGGTGAAATGTATTTCCATTTTTCATGACAGAACCACATTTTGGCTGAGGGGGAGGCAAGAGTTCCAGTACCATTTCCTGAAGTCAACAGCAGACCTGCCATTAATTTCAGTGTCCCAGGATTTAAGCAAAGAGATAACAGACCCTCAAATGGTTTTAAGTTCATTGAAATGCTAGTCCAAAATGAAGCATATGCCATGCAGTTAAGATGCACATTTACACAGCTGAGGATCACAAGTCTAGTTTGACTGAAGACCGGAGGAGAGAAGGATGCCTCCTCCTACATGATCTGCCCCCTGAAGAAAACATCTGCCTGCATGTTTGACCAGGAATGTGAACTGCTAATGTAATTTGACCTTTAGACAAAGCAAAGAATATCACTCCAATATACAAATACAGAAGAGGCTAGAAAGTTACGTACTGTTGACTGTTTTCTGCACATGTGGGGCTAAAAACACAACGGGAATATATAAAATACTCAAGAACATGATTGCTTTGTGAGTCAGGGCTTCCAGGCATCTAGAAGAAAATGCTAGAGCTTAAATTCAGCCTGGTGTCATTCCTGGAAATTATCTGACATGAATTCATTAATGTCTTTATAGCAATAACAATATATATCAGGGCTGAATCTTTCTTCACTTCCAAATTCATGTAAGCTCTAATTTTGCTGGATGCTCAGCACCTTTATGAGCAATAGGATTTTGAGAGGAGAAATTTCTGTAAGGCTCTTTCAAGATTTAAGAGCTTTTCAGGATGGAGGTTATTAAGTTTAATAATCACTACCTACAACATAATAGGTATGGCAGGTATCACTAGTTTTGTGCCTATGCAAACAGCAGAAACAGGAGAGACCAGAGGGGTTGGAGCGGACACTTGTTCATTTGGTAGATGGTGGCAGGAAGGGTATAAATTCAATTAGTTTTCTGTTGCCTCGTAGCTAAGCTGCAATTTGAGGAGCTTGAGGGCTGTGTTTAGTGGATCAGAAATAAACTTTCCAGATGAGGCACTGCAGATTTACTGGAGAAGATAAGCCTGAAAACCACAGGAATAACCAGAGGACTTCACTCCTGTGATAGGAGAGCACATTTTCCTGTAGCGACAGGATCCAGTTTTTCCATCATAAGGGCTGAATGCCTTATTAAAGACTCACGAAAGGCGATATTCTTTCAGATTTGCTTTGATAAGTAATAAGAGCTGGTTCATTAGAGATGTGATGTCAGACTAACCTGAATGATCAGGGTCTGAATCATTTAAAATTTCTGAGAGCAACTAAGGCACTCAGTTTCAGAAGAGTAACTGGAGAAAAACCAGCAGTTCGTTGAAATCTTAGATCTCGGTTAAGAGCAGCCGTTGGTAGCCCAGATCAGTAGAATTGGTAGGTCTGCCAGGGCCTTCCTTGCTCAGTAGCCCCTGTAATATACCCACCGATCACATTTGCTCTTTTCACAGCCACAAGCTACTCCTGGCTCGGTTTAATTGGCTGGTAATTGGCTGATGGTCAAGATTTTCTCTTCATTAGTCACTTCTCCTGGACAAATTGCTTACTGATAGCAGAGATCCTTTCACGCCTGCAACATGTAACCATAGCTTTTGTACTATTAGCTTTTGTACTATTAGATTCCACCTAATTTCTGTTGCCACTCTCTTTTTCTTTTGAAGACTTCAGGGTCATCAACTTTTCGTTGCAATCCTTGGCGTGTTGAAAATACCTCATACCTGCTGTCCTCCTGCCTGTGAGCCTTTGCCTCACTGGGAGCAGCGGATCGGGAGCATCTCCGCAGCCCTGCTGCCTGCCAGCCCCACAGGAGGTGGAAGCCCCTGCACAGGGGGGCATCCTTGCCCCCAGGCCAGGACTGACTCTGGCCTGGGAGGAAACAGAGAGCAGAGCATCCCACTGGGATGGCTCTGCCTCAATGGGGAGCGCTGACTCCCGCGGTATCCCAAACCATACACCCCCTTGGAGAGCTGGATATTACCCTCTTGCTTGGCAGATATTTAGCATATAGTGCATTTTGTTACTTTCGCTGTAGCAACAGTCAATGCAGCAAGGATTTTCTCTGTGCATGTTTTAGTAGTGCTGAAATCAAATCCAAACACACTTCTTTGAGCAGGCTCTGACAGTGTTATTGCAGCTACAAACAGCAGACTGTGAAATGAGCTTTGTATTAAGCCTTGCTCTTTTAATGGCAGAGAAATACAAACACCACTTAATTGACAGTAGAGCTGCTACAGTGTTTTCTGAAGGTTTCAGGAGGTGTTTTGGGGATCCTTCATCCTTCCCCTTGTGAGATGGTGGTTGTTCTTTTTGCCCCTGTTTTTTGCAATATTTTGTTTGTGCTTCAATGCGTGTTGAAGATTATTTACTGCAAGAAGAGAGAAAAAAAGCACAGTCCACGTGCTGCCTGTGCTTTCTGCCTCACCACCAATTTATCTGTTGTAAAGATTACCAGATGCTGTTGGAGCTCCCTGGCATTTCTAGCAGCTCACTTCATTGCTAGAGCAATTTGTAGCACAGAAGGGATCAAGTCAGCTTCATTCATTTGCTGGTTTTTGAATGGCTTCATTTTGCATTTCCCTTAGTGCATCATTAAGCCCTTTTAAACTAGCAGTGCTCTGTTAATTTCATTAATCCAGCCACATATTCAGAAAWTGCCTTTTCTATTTTTTATATTTACGATTCAGTTTATAAAAAAAGAAATGCTCTGTGCTCTCCAGTGACTTTTGGGACAGGAGATTTTGTAGAATTTCCACAATCCCAGCAAATGCTTTGTCTGGGGGTTTAATAGGAGCTGTTAAACTACACAGCAGGTTATACCTTTTAGCATCTATTACACTCTGTAAAACCAGCACATTTTTCCCATCAGTTACACTCTCTGTGATTATACACTGCTTCAATCTCACTATAGGTGGGCCAGGCCTCCACTGAKCAATTAAAAAAGTCATTTTCCCGCCAACAGCCAGCAGTTTTAATTCTTTCCAAAACATGTATACACATGCATGCACACACACACAAAACCTCTCAATGAGCATTTATGCTCCAACCTGTTCACTGGAGGGTCCTTGCCATCTGCCGGGCCCTGCAGCCGCTCTGTGGCACAGGATTAGGGTTACACCTTCGTAGCTAACTGCTGCAGCTTTTTATCTTAGCCCAACATCTGCAAAATAAAGGCAGCACACGCAGGGGCAGTTTCCCAGCGCTGTGCCACGCAGCAGCTATCAGTGGCAGGTACTTCTGCATTGGCCCAAGTGGTGAGGTGGCAAGGTGGCAAGGGCAGAATAGCACATGCTAGCCCGTTTGGGGCTGTGTGTGTACACGTGGGAAATGTTCACACGCTCACACATGGGAGTGCTGTGGATACAGCAGAGTTTTGGCTTTTGGGGTACAGCAAGGATTTAGGGGGTCCTGCCCACACCCTAGAGGGAATAAGGAAGGTAGTTCACCAGGTAAGAACAATGTGTTTTTCAAGATAGCTATGTTGTAGATATACAGTTGGGATTTTCCAGCGAGTCCCACAGAATGAGAAACCCAAACTGCAGTGAAAATCCTCTCTGAGACTATCCCAAGGAATTAAAGAAAAAAATCTGTTCGGTTTACCTGAACTGTGCTTGGGAATGGTTTGGGAGAATTACTTCAGAAAGCCCATGCCCATGTCTTCACCTTATTTAATTTACTAGGGTAGGCATAGCCCTAACTTTTTTGTTGAAGCCTCTGGGTTTTAACAATTAGCCGATTTTTGACAACTTTGATGTAAGAGATTTCTTGTCTAGCTCAAGCAGAGACTGGGGCTTCTGACTGCCAGATATTACATACAAATACAGCTGATAGGAAGATAAATTACTGATTTTAAAAAGTAAGGCAWCCCAACCTTTAGTGCGTTTGCTGACAGTATACATCCCAGTTTCCATACTGCAGGTACCTACTGGTTCTTGCAGGTCACTTGCTTTTTACAAACAAGGACATATATTTTATATTTATCTTTTATCTTTTTTAAGCCTTAAGGAATTTTAGTTGTAGTTAACACTGCAGACTAGCCTGGCAGGAAGTAATGCTACAACTTTATATTAGGAATGTACAGGAAAGTCCTTGAAACTGGTATTTAGCAGGACATCCTGCATTGAGTAGTCATGAAGTATGTACTTTGTTCTTTCTGAAGGAATATTGACATTTTAGTGGATGGGTTTTTACAAGGGAATTATAGTGGTTAGCATCTCGTGATTCCCCATCCTGGGACCTTTCATCAGCTACAATAAAAATAAGAGGAATCAGTACGTAGGATTTGTATGTCCTGCAAAAGGTCCAGAATAGACAGCCTACAGGGTTACTGCTAAGCGCCACTGAAACTTCTCCTTTCATCTCTTGGACACGATAAAGAAAAGGAAAATATTTTCATTTGTGCCTCTGGGCCCAAACCTGCCTGGCAAAGTACCTTCCTGATATCCCATTAGCTTCAGTGAGATTTGAGATTGGTCAGCAGTGAGGAATCTTACACTTGTCAGAAAGCACCTAAAGAGCAGAGAACCTGACAAGAGCAAGAGGTTTAAAGTGTTTTAACACACTGAGATATGATGGAAAACACAGTTCTGAAACAATAGATACAGCAAATTGGAGACGTCTTTCTGAAATTTCTCTCTTTTCTCCACAGTTGCATTAGTTTCTGTTAAAAGCTTTAGCAGATGCCTAATTGACACAGTCAGAAATAATTTTCCAATCATGTATCACTTTAATTATCCATTGGTCTTTTCAGATCTCTCATGGATATCCCCTTCACTGAGATAAATTATTTGCTGTGCTTCAAGCTCCTCCACTTGAATTCTGTATATCTTGACTTTCCCCCTAGGAAGATTTTGTAAGAAACTCAGGAGAGGACAGGACAGGACAGGACAGGACAGGACTTCTGAGCAGAGATCAAGCTATTTCAGCCACAAAGGTACATTTTTCACAACATTACGTTTGAACATTGAAGCCTGAGTGTAATGCTCTGCATTTGAATGAATCAGCACTGTAACGCTGATCTAATGGGAAGTGTTTCGTGATACWTTTTTTTTGGGATTTTGTGCCTGTGTGAACATCCTGTTCTCAGTGGCAGATACCAGAGCTATGTTTGCAAGAAGGGCCTCTGACTGTACATGTCATTTGCTTCATGCCTTCCTTTACATATACAAAGTTAATTCCTGAATTTAGTGGAGATAATGAAAACTTTATCAATGATTAAAAAAACCCCATCACCTGCCCTTTATTTTTTCAAGCCAATGATAAAGTTGTTATCAATTACAGTGTGGTCAGGATTTTGCCCAGGAGTAGTGTTTTTTTCTTTTTAAAAATTATGAATTCTCTCAGCTCCTAAATACTTTAACCAAAACTGAAGTGCTCAGCATCTCTGAAAAATCATTTTGTAGAAACCTAAAATTATACAAAACACCCCCAGTAAGAAAAAGTACCCCTTTAAAACATGCTCTCAACTGCATCTGCTTTCTAATGAGGGCCTACCTTGCAAAACATTTAACAGTAGAACTTGATCAGCAAAACAACCTCCCCCCATAGATGTGATACCATAAGACATATTTCAGGACAGCTTGTCGAGCCATGTTCCTGTAAATACAGCAATGCTTCTGTCAGTAATGTTGTTGTGCCTTTAAAATGATAACTTCTAAGGGTATGCTAAAAAAATGGATTCTCAAAAGCCATTTGGAGCAACTTTTGTTTCCTCCCTCTTCTAAAATAATTTAAGCTTTCTTTGGAAGATGATAATATCAATGATCAAGTTCACAGCTCTGGTCATTAGGAGACATCCAAATCAACATTTCCCTAACATTTTAGGTCAGAGCTCATTGTCACCACTCCACCCCAACATTTGCCTTGGGGTGTCACTGGTCCTCATCATGAAACACTTCACTGGAAGTACTATATAGGTCCTCTGGTTTCACACACCATCCTGGCCACAGAGCTCACCCACTCCTTCATGGATTCATGCAGCACTTTTAAGGAAGTATTACTCTAAATGCTTATAATTTATGTGAAAGATGGTAATAATCTACAAAACTAAACTGCATATTCAAGCATCAGCATTGAGCTTGGCAACAGCTGAAGGATTTGGGACCTGTATAAACTGAAGATAGTCTTCCTTTTAAGTTGGAAAAATCAGGGGCTTTTTAGGCTRAGATCCTGTTCTCAGCCAGGAAAGAAGTGGGATGGTGCGACATCAGCATGCATTCCTCAGCATTGCTGCTGCAGAGGGGGAGGAATGCTTCAAGGACATGTCAGAGCTCTATTTTCCATGGTGAGGTGACCGTTTCAGCTAAGCTGCATGTTGGTTAAATGCATTTAGTGAGCAACAGGTCTAAAAGAAGAAGACATTAAATGAAAGGAGATTAATAATAAAGGAGTAAGTCATTCCAAATTCTTACCACACCTGATGTGTAGCATGTACATTTGCAGATAACATTTACTCTTTATGACAGGATTAAAAATATATATTGGGGTTTTCCTTCTTAAGTAAAGGATGTTAACAGCCTTGAGTAAAATTGGGGCAAGCAGTGTAAAC
Source organism: Apteryx rowi (assembly GCF_003343035.1). Classification (NCBI taxonomy): domain Eukaryota; kingdom Metazoa; phylum Chordata; class Aves; order Apterygiformes; family Apterygidae; genus Apteryx; species Apteryx rowi. Next base: position 1,253,994 of record NW_020448208.1, on the reverse strand, counting down.
AGGATGGCATATAAAGTGTGATACAGTATACAGAGGGCAATTATGTTTGAAGGTTACCTTATTAATAAAACATGGCTGGCCTTGATTTAGTTTATAAGAAACTTAAGCCATTTATCAACATCTGTCTGAACCCATTTCCAGTTTCTTTGGACTCTGTTGTGGATAAGTTGATTAATAAAAGATGATGCCTTAGGAAGGAAACTTAGATCTTTGCAAGCAATGACAAAAGAAAATGCAGTGCTTAATCTACATATGAAAGGAAATTGTGAAAGTAAACTAGTTTACCACTACATCCCAGGATGCCAGTCTTTTATAACATTTCATCTGACTTAGTTTTGGCTGCAGTCTGGAAAAGTAAGAAAGAATTCCAAAAATTAAGTGTGGAATTAATTTACAAGAAAGATCCTAGTGCTCTCTTTTGGAGACTCTGAAACATAATCCTGTTCCCTTGTGGCTTCCTCCCCTCAGTGTTTTTAACTTTGCAGCTTTCCATGTTTGTTTTTCATTTGTCTCCTTGATCCTTTAGTCTTTCCTTTCCCTTAGGCTAGAATAAAGTTCTAATATTAAACAAGTGCCACACTTTGCCTATTGATAGTTGTTGCCCAATAAAACATTGCTCTTAGAAGCCAGTTAGTGAAATGTGTTTCTTGTAATAGCCAGTAATTTGTTTAATTTTCATGCATTCTTGCCTGATCACCAGCTGTAGGGATGCACCTACGTAGTTCTTACATTCGGGATACGGAGACAAACCAGTTTAACTGTATACATGGTGCAGAGTGTTCCCCTCACATGCACCTGGCAGCAGTGGTTTTAGCCCTCTTCCTTGTTTTGGCACTTGTAGGCCAGTATGAGCATGAACTGATGTAGGTCCAGAGCAGGAAGCAGCATGGTCGTAGCCCCGTTCCAGGGTGGGTTTAGGGCTGGTGCAGGGCTGGAGCACATGCTGTCACCTTGCCAGGGTGCCTGAGCCGTGTCTCACCAGCCCCCAGGCCTCCTTTGTGTGTGCAGGGCAGAGGTGGGCACTGTCTTCACCCTGAACTAGCTCATCACATGGTATGGCCACATCCTGACCAACTTCCACCACACCCTGCGACTCTATGACTTCTTCCTGGCCTCACATCCCCTCATGCTCATCGTCTTCACTGCCTGCCAGAGCAGCCAAGAGTCGGAAGGAAAAATTTGCCTTTAGACACCACACTTTTCATTATCTCAGTACTTTGTGCAGAACACCTATAATATGAGAAAATAATGGGCTTCCTCTATCCTAATAAATCAAACATGTCAAAGACTTCTCTGGTCCTGAGACCAATTGACACTGCAACGCTCATGCCTGTATGGCTACCCTCCTTTCTCCCCTAAAACAGGGTGGCTGCAGCTGTATTGCCTTCTGGGAATCATCTCTGGCCTGTGCTAACCCTTAGACAGGACAGGGGAAATATCTCAGATTGCTTTACAATACGGTGATCACATCAGGATGCCCGGGGTGGATGCTGCCAGATCACCCCCTCCACAACACTGCATGGTCTGGAGCACCCTCCTGTGAGCATTAGTGTTCGAATTCATGCCTTACATTGTGCAGCCGACTGTGCCAACCCGTAAAACACTCAGTAAAGAGAAACCCGTTTGGCAGCTCCTGAATCAGTTCTGAAGGATGCTGAGATCATAGGGGAAGGCAGTAGCTTTTATTGAACTGGACAGAAAAATGGACAAAACCTACAGGTTCTTCACCAGGAAAAAAACATAGGTACCAACCTCCATGGGAATATTGCTCATGGTGAAACCTGAGAGGGAAGTGACATTTCTCTGCAGCCCAGAGCTGGACAAACAAGTGTCAGGGAAGAGGGAGATTGATTACCTCTGCTTTTCATTCTTACTGTGTATCTTGCCCTAAGAGGTTAACAGTGGCCTGTAATGAGACATTCTTCTATCTATTTAGATAAACTTTTAAACTGAAGATTACAGAAAGTTGCAGGCCAGATCCAAATTTTCTTGAGGTCTGGACTGGTGAAGTGAGAGATTAAAATATAGACTCTTTCCATGCCAGCCAAGAACTGAACACTGCAGCATACTTCTGCGGTGTGGAAGATTAGCTTTCAAAAGCCCGCTTTATAAGGAAATATCTCTGGATGCCATTTCATCCTTGAAAAGAAAAGTTTGTTCCTTGAGGTAGTTTTAAACAGTATTGAAAGCTAATTTAGATTAACTTGGATTTAAATAGATTAAGCAGACAGTGTGGAAAGGACCATGCTGAGCCAGATCATATGCTGGGTTAAATTGGCATGGGGCTCTCAAAGACAAGGGAGTGACAATTAATACCAGCTGACTATCTGGCCCACTGCATTTAAAGACCATGTCAGAGACCACCTACTTTCTAACACAGCTTATAAAAGTGGTTGAAGACATTTAGAGCCTGCTATGCTAGCTGGAAATTCCCAAGTTGGTTTCTGCTCCAATGAAGYGAGGTTATTTTATCTTATGGCCCCAAATGCAGATGTTGAGTCCTGCACCCAGTTGTGATACTCAATGCATATACTGTAAACAGTCATGAAATGGTGTTAATGACAATGAATTTTATAACAAGTATACATATGAGTATTCCTATCCAAATAAATGGGACCATTTACTACTGCAAGAATTTAGAGTATTGTCCATACAACTTACAGTTCCAGCTCATTCAGGGTTCAGTTAAAAACAGATTTATTAAGGAACAAATGAGGAAATGCAAATTTTTTTTAAGTATTGTAATCACTCTTAGAGCACATCAAGCCACATGATAAGGTCCTTTGATACCAAATACTGATAGCATATCCATGTGCCATTTGTTACAGTTTTGCATTACTCTCCAAACGTATTTCCCCACAGTCTGTAGAAGCAGTGTGCAGTTATAATATTGGCTCTCATTCTACATTCTTACCAGTCAAGATCATTCATTGATTCCTGGATGTCAGGATCAATGGTGGTGACCATATGGCTTTGGAATGATCTGTTGTCTTTTCCATAATGGCGTTGTGGCTTTGTGTTTCCCCAGCAGTGATTAATAGGCACAGACATGCGTTATGCACATGTTGATAGGTTTAGATGAACTTTGAATTTTTATGGCTTTCTTCTTTTTTTTTCTTTCTTTTTTTTTTTTTTTTCCAGGAGCAGGGGAGGAAGGGAAAGGAATGATTCTGCATTGAGAAAGTGAGAATGGGGTCTTTAATGAATTGTCCCCTCTCAGGAATATGCGATGATTTGATCAGCAAATCTAGATCACAAACAGCCCCCATCTAGATGCCCTGGGATAATTCAGACACTCTCTCTTCCCCAGGAGGATGGTCTAAGGACTGTTCATGACCCTATGCTGGAAGAGAACAAATGCTGAGAACAAATGCTTCCTACTGCCTCTCACTGTTAAACTAGGGAACAGGACATACAATGGAGATCTAACCCCATACTTGCATCCCAACTAGCTCTAAAAACCAGGAGGCACCATCCTGAGGAGAGCAGATTTGTTTTCCCCACCACCACAAAAACCTGTGCTGGAAGTCATGCGGTCTCCCAGACCTTCTTTCTGGGGGGACAGAAGGGACGGGGCAGGGTTATGAGTCAGTCTTGTTCTTCATCAGACGTGCTGAACCTCTCCTATGCACGGCGTGTGGTAAGTGCCAGGGATGGGTAGTCTTTGGTCAGATACCCAGGAGATACCAACGGCAGCCTAACAAGACACAGCCCATCCGCTAGGCTGTTCTTCCCCACCCCAGTTCTCAGATAAAAAATGTTTTGTTAGCACCTTATTATAAAGGTTTGAGGTACAGTTGTGCACAGTACTGGCACAGATTACACAGGATTACAGTCAGGAGTGGAGGAGGATGGGGCATGCCAACAAGTATCACTGGAGTGCACCTGAAGCAGCAGTGGCTTGTGTATTGGTATTACTTGCTCTGAAAATGTCAGCTCATCTTTAACAAGCAACTCTACTTATGGATTAAAAAAACTATTTAAAGCTAAGTTCATGGTGCCAGGTATACAAACAGCAGACATGTTCAGATCCTTACTAGGATTTTCACCCAAAATGAATGGGACAGCAATGAATATATGGATCTCAACAGAGAGTTGTTAGTGACTGTAGAGATCTAGGGCTTTTTTTCTGTGGTTCGTAATGTCAGGTAAGTTTTGGCCTCATTATAGATCTCCAGTTTTTGCATGGGCCTATATTGTGTGCTGGCATATCTATACGTGTTCTTTGAGCTTTCTGAGCTGGACAGTTCTTCCAAAGTCATTCACAAGGCTGGGGACTGGACTCAGGGGTACCTTCCCATCCTGTGACACTTTCATTCCCCTTCTTAGCTCAGGATTGACCTGAAACATTCAAATTCCATGAAAAAAAAGAACAAACCCACAGTCTGTGTTTTGGAGCACCAAATTCATAAAAACTACATCTGCCTTGGGAAATCTCTGAGGTGCAGATGGTGAGCGTCTGGGAGACAACAAGGAGAAGAATCACATATGTTTGCCTTGCTCATTTGCTCTTTCCTTCTGGTCTTCTCACCACTATTAAAGGTAGGAAACTGGGCTGGATGGGCCCTTCGTCTCACCCACTACAGCTGTTCTCATGTTTGTAAACTATGAGACTTTAAGCAATTCAAAAATCAAGAAAGAAATGGCTCATTGCCCAAGTACCATGTGGGTTTTGTTTTCGTCTTCAAAAAAAAAGATAAAATCCAAGATGTTCACAAGAAGTAGCAGAAATTTCACAAGGCAGCTTCTAGAGTGCATCAGATTCAAAGGGTTGTTGGTGGTTTGATTGTTTTCAGTACCAGTGTTTGAAGTATTATATATAACTAACTATATTAACACTTTCCAGGTTCTTTCATCAGGGAATTTATGTTGTAGCAGATTGGACAGAATATTGGACATCCTCCGAGGTGTTAATAATATGTATGTTTACTAAACCTACCTCTCCTTTCTGATTTTCCATTATAACACGCATACTTCAATAAATACTGGAGGCTCCTTGGGAGTTGACTGGCAGCTGATGGGGTGGCTTGGAAAGCATTTGCCTTTCAATCTCTAAAATATATATATAGTCATCTACTTGAACTGCAGAAATGTTCTGTCCTAGGCTGGAAATTTTCAAACTTTTCATGGGTTTCAGAAAAGTCCAGGAATGTCAACAGAGACTTATGTCTAAACTTTTATTGAATTTGAGATTTTCAAGGCTGATACCAGACAAGTTTTTCTAATCAGAAAACCTAAGGTGCTGCATATTGACAAATATACTGACAGGAGTGAAAAACAAAACCAGAACATCACATCTGCACAAAACAAGGTAAAGAGCTATGAAAACTTGGAGCATTTGTGATGTTAGTCAACGAAAATGATCTGTTTGAATCACCAATATTAAGGCTATAATGTTCAACTCATGTCCTTCTACCTGGTGAGAGGATACTGTGGTGGTCAGATACTGTCCATCCAAAGGCTGACAAACAACTGCTGGTCACTCCATGGCCTCTACGAATGTCCTTTCTCCGCTTCATGGGTGCTCAGTGGACTGGACCAGAGCAGGGTTTGAGACTTTACTGTAGTTTAAAGGAAGGGAGAGGGCCCAGCTGCTACCCTGTTATGCCAGAGGAGAAATTCACCTTGAGGTCTAAGATCATAGAGGACTGACAAGCAGCAATGAAAAAGAAAAACCTACAGATTGTAAGATAACACTGAGGAATATTTGTCTGTGAAATGTTTCTTTTGACAAAATTTGAGGTGATAACTCAGAAAATGATTGTATTAACCACTTTAAGAGCACAGAGGGCTTTTATTTTTCCTCTTTGAGTTATAATTTCTAGTAGACATAACTACTTTTAGAGAGTAGCATGTTACAAGAACATGTCCTGAACACCAATAAACCCATGCACTCTGGAGTCGAGCCTCTGCTGAACATCACACAGTGTCAAGAGATGAAAGGTCAAAAGTGGAGCTTTTTTACATTTAGCTAATTTTTTTAAAAGACAGTAATGTTGTTCATGTACATAATACATTCTGGTAGCTTCAAGACTTTGCTCTCAGCCAGGGAAGATATAAATCTTTCATATTAAGTTGAAGTTTTCACAGTTTATAGAGAATACATTGAGGACAAAAAAGTTTTCTTGAAACAATAACACAAGACTGCAACATGGAGACCAAAGAGGTTTGCTCTGAGGAAATAGAAAAAAATTGCAATCTTTAGCACTTTCTCTGTGACATAAAGTGCATGTTATTCTCATTTAGCAGAGGAGAGCTGACTTGAACAATAGAAATGTTTGTTAATACATTCTGCTCCACAGTGACTGTAAAAGTATTTACTGCATTTGCTTCTTAGATGCTGTAGCGCTCTCATTTCACACCTTTTCCCAGATTTAATCTCTGCAGTATTATTTATGTGGCAATATTAGATTCAATTTACAAATTACAGCCTGCTGCAGAATGGAGCTGTTCTTTTCCCTAGAGGTACCAGCAACAGTTACATTAATCTTCTTTTAAAAAATTATTCAGGGGCTTTCAACATACTGCCAAGAGCTCCCTCCCAGATTCCTTTGTAGTCCTGTTTTTAATTGTAAGAATATCTGCAGAAAATATAACATGTAAGGCCTGGATCCCAGTGGAGCTCCGTGCTGGCAGAGGTTCTGCAGTAAGCACCATATGGGTGGATTTGGGTTTATTTTATCTCTTCCAGCTCAATCCTGTACATGAATCCTGACCTGGGATCGTGGTTCTTCACCAGGTCACTGAGAAGATCCTGGTGCAGCTTCAAGCTAAAAGGGTGGCTGCACAACCACTGCCACAGAAAATAGGGAAAATACAACACACCCAGCTCTCCACCCTTAGTAGTTCTGCACCTGCATCTGCCCACACAGCACCCCAGAGATATCCAAGGTTGCTTGAAAAAAAATGGCTTTTTAGGAATATTGCTTAGACTGTGAGGTGTACCACACTCACACAGCTGTTATGATTCATTCAGAGCTAAATGTGATGGCTCTGCTGGCCTTACAGCATGCCTCGTGAACGTACCCTCAGTCCTGTGGCACCCAGCATTGTAGCACATTGATTTGGGAAGTCTCCACTTGGGGCAAGTGTATTTAATACCCAAGCATTTTTCCATCGCTGTGAACCTCACAGAGTTGTTCCTTGTCCTCGTCCCTCTATGCAAGCTATGACAAGCTCCATGGCCTAACGATAACCAATAAATCCCTGGCTTTCCTGACTGCTCCTGGGAGCTTCGGACCAGCCTCTCCAGGACTGAGAACTCAGCAGGAGGCAGCAGTGAGAAGATTACCTCTCCTGGCCGACCCACATGGGCCACTTGCGTGAGACTTCACCACTGGCCAAGCACAAAAGGTCGGATAAGATGATCTGATGGTCTCTTCCACTCTTCCTTTCTTAGACAATGATATTTGTTTGCATTTCCCAGCAATCAACCAAAAATAATAAATATGCACATGCTCACTGGTTCAGGCTGTTTAGAGAGGGTTTTCCACTAAAGTCTGAACTTCACCACTACACACAGCAGCCTCTTGGGAGCATGGAAAGCCTCCAGCCTGGTGTCAGGTAGAGGGATAAGGCCAGGAAGTATTCAACCAGCTTAAGAGGAGGAAAAAAAGTATTTTTAAAAATTTGTTACAAAAGACTTATGGTTGGCATCAGCTCCTGACATTGTAAGACAGCTCTGTTCAAAACCTTCTCTCTAGCAGATTCCCACAGAAGGAGCTTCCAGGTTTTGGGGTTTGATTGTGTTTTTTTTCTTGGTGGGGGGGGGTGTCGCCCAAGCCTGGTTCATATAAGCTCTGCCTCCTCAGAGCCTTCACAGCTCAAAATGAGCTTGTAATCACYGCAGGCTATATCAAACAGCTACTTCTCCCCACACACTTTGCGTAGAGAAAAAGAGGGTGAAACCTATATAAATTGAGAAATATCTTCTACAGATATACATGAGGAATAAAAGGAACTTCTATGAGTCCATTACTAAATGTTGATGGTTAAACTGCTAGTAATGAGACATCATAAGACAGATGCATTCAATAAGTATTTCTATTCTGATGGATCAAAGCTGGAGGAAGTATGAGCATCACATGATGCTGATGAAATGTCTTCTGGTCTAACAGTAAATTGGGGAATGTAAATCAACTCAGATCTCTCTGAGTCAGCAAGTCTGGATAAATTGTCCCCAAGATCTCTTAAGGCATGAGCTAAGGAACTTACTTTTTCTCTATGCAGGTAGTGAATGCTGTGCCTGTATTCAAAAAGAGTGAGAGGGATAACCCAAATAATTGTAAGCTGGTTAGCCTAGCTTTCATCTTGGGAATGGCACATAGGAAATGGCTGACACTGGAGGTGGAAGTAAAATCTGCGCCAATTAATAAGACTTCAGGGAAACTGGAGCTTGTCAGATCAACCAGATATCATTAGCAGAAAAAACACTTCAAGATTAGAAGCCCGATGGATCAGTCATCTGGTTTTATATTTTTTTAAAATAGCATTTTTAAAAGCACCTAGCAGATTTCAACATATATATATATTATGGGTAATTATCAATAGGTGAAGACTTTCTGGAAGGGAAATTACCCTTTTCTCCTCTCTACCCAACACGATCTATATTTATATTACAAGGACCATATAAACGATTGCTAATACAATGATACAGACAGGGAAGTGGTAAAGATAGTCCTCTCGGTTGTGAAGGTGAACTGGATCAATTTGTAAGCTGGGTTCAATCAAATACAGCCAAATACAAGTTAATATTTAGAAACAAATGTATATAAAGCATATTTACACGATGGGGTACTGCAACACAGGAACCATGAAAAGGGCTTTGTTGCAAATAATTGACTGACCATGATTTCTTAATACCATTTTATGATTAAAAAGGTTAATATAACCTTTGGAAGTTTAAAGATGGGGGCTGGGAATGGGAAGGTGATACTCTGTCTGTATAAGGCACAAGTAGGACCACTACTGGAAGGTCCACTGGAGTGAATAGAGGAGCCAAGGGAGGAATAGTTAAAGGATCAGAACCTTTATATAAGGCACATTTGCTCCGTGATTGCTTCATGATGGATTACCCCAGAAAATAGCTTCCAAGAACATTTCCATGAAACAGCAAAAGATCATGCAACTCCTCTGCTGGACCCTCCCTCAAGTCATGTTTTCCGGATTAGGTTCCAAGGGAAAACAGTAGGGGTTGCAGTTTTCTGTGGCAAGTTTAATGTTGGATACCTGCYGATGTGCTGTGACATGCTGCCTTGGCTAATAAATCGTGACCTGTGTGGTTATATTGGTCAAATGCTTTCTCAGCCAGAGCAATTCCCAGCAAATCAGCAGGTTCCTTTCACGGTGCCCATCTGACAAGCATGGGGTAGCGCACAGATGGTTTAGATATAAAAAAGAATGCTGCATCAATGCTGTATGTGTGAAATGTTTCAATTATTCCTAAAATATTTTTAACGTGTTCCAGATTTATCAGGCAAAATGTTTAGGAAGCAATTGGAGTTTATTCTGTTTTTCATTTTAGTATAGTATATTATAATAAACACATGTTCAAAATACATTTGAGGTATCACCAAATATTTATAAAATGTACATAGGTGGAAATCCCAGGGTCACTACAGCAGCTTTATTTTGCCAGTTTGTTTACAAGGAGATCAATCATTAAAACCTTTGGCTTTTTTGCTGTCTGCACGGTGAATCCTTCTGCACCTGCAGAGATAGTGGTGGACAGCCTATTGGTTTTACATACAGAAATACAACTAAACCTCTTTGATTGCAGAGGCAGAATTTAGTTCTCCCCCATATTTATTCCCTGGAATAATAAAAAACTTCTAATGGAATTTCCAAATACATAAGTATGTCTCATATTTCGTATCTAATCATTTTACTGGCATTTCCCCACCATAATTAAAAGATGAATTAAATAAATAACTATCCAAGTTACTGCTGCTTAGGAAATCAGAAGGAAGCTGAGTATCACACTCTCTGAAGTACACTCTGGGCTTTCGCAATGAGAACTAATTGTTCTGTTGCATGCTTCACTACCTGCCTTGGGAAATACTGAAAAGACCCCAGAGACAGGGCCTACCAGGGAACCTTTTCCACTTGTTTTAACAAAAAAACAGGCTGTTTTCTGTTGATCATCTTGATGTCCCTGAAGATTTCAGGGGAGGGGGAAAAAAGCAGCACTTTTCCTAGCCTAGACTCTGGGAAATATTGCCCTCTGCAGTTCCCCGTTCCTGTAAGTGAGCTCATTTTGAATTTTTTGTTTATAATTACATTCAATGTTTTAGCCAAGAAAATTTCCTCAACTCAGGAAAGCCTTGCACCAACCAAGGCAAAGCCTGGGTTCTGTGCATTTCTGCCAAGACCCCCATATCTGTCTCCATCCTCCCACCGGTTGTCAGGAACAGCCTCGTTTGCTGTTTCAGCTCAGAGGAGAGCTGTCGCGATGGTGGGATGAGAGGGCAGCACACAGGGTCCAGCCAGCAGAGTTCATCCTCTCGTGGGGACCTGGGTCCAGCTGCCAGTCTAGTGAGGAGCAGCTTACGCTGTCCACAGAAATAGCTGCAAACAYGTTGACTGAACCACAAATCCCAAATCCATTGACTGAACCAAGATTCCCACAAAAGCCAATCGTGAATCATCTGCACATACAACCTTTTTCCAATTAAAAATATAAATTTGTGTACTTTCAACAGGTAGTACCGTGCACAAGGAAACATTATGAAGGATCAAAGCCTTGGGGTTTTCTTCTTTGCTTTTCTTCCTTCCCTTCCCCCCCTTTTTAATAAAAATATTAAATTTAGCTCTGTTGCAGAATTAACTCCAATCCCAAACAAAATCTAGACATTCCTGGCACTGGCTCTTTCCTGCTGCTGTCTTAGTAAACACTGACATTTCTGAAACAAAAACGATTTTCTCAATTATCGTTTTCATTAAAAGCAAGCCACACTACAAATACTGTTCTGAAACATTCTTTTAACCTCTTCTACAGATTTATTTTATATTTACTCCAACAGGAGATCCTTATTGGCAGCCACTCTTCTTCACCCTTTCCTCTCATCTGAGTACTGTTCTCCCTGTGTTTGCTGCTTCTGAAGGTTTCCCATCTTCTGACTGAGAAGTTAGGACACCTGTAGAAAACAAATGACTTGTGACACTGGAAAGCTGCTACATCTGAGATKAAGAACAACCTAGGTCCACAACAATGTGGGAGACCTTGTTCATTTTGAACCATTCACAAACAATAATATAAGAAGTTATAAAACAACGTTTTAGAAAGAAGAAAAATATTTACAAGAGAGTCAGCACAAGAAGACAGCAGTTTGGTCTGTGCATCTCTGTTAGTGATTCCAAATTCCAGCCAATGAAGCCAACAGGTGAGGTGCATAATGGGAACATGTATGTAAAAGATACTGACAGATTAGTGCAAATAAGTTTGTTATAAATAGTCAAATTTTTTCCCATTCATTTTATATAATAGTTTATCAAATAGGATAAATAGCATACATGGGCTTTATACATGTATACCATGCACCAGTAAAATCAAGGTATGATAAAGAGTGACCCAAACATCATTCAGTTACTTAATGTGAGATAAACTTAAATAATGCATTTTTTCTATTTGTTTTAATTGTCTACAGATAGGTATATCCAGACAAACTACAGCAGGGTCATAGGATTAAAACTCATTTTAAATAACTGTCAGGTCTAAATTAACAAAATTGGGAGTGCCACTGACACAAAGAATGAGTGCAGCTTGAAATATACAGATCCACATTACGGGGAAACAAAAGGTGGTTCAAGGGTTCAGCTGCTAGCTTGCACCCAGGAATCCTGGCTCCATTCCACCTTCACCAACGATTTCCAGTGTGACCTTGGAGACACCATTGGGAATGGGATTCCTCTCACCTCACTTCAGCAGCCTAAAGGCTAGGTGTCTAAACTAGGGTCTGGATTTCCTCTCCAGTCAAGTGGAGGGAGGCTGACTCATCYCAGTCTGAGATCGCACACTTCATTTTTAGATGGCATAAGTTAGGCATGGTGAACCTGCGATCTACAGCACAGTTGTGGAAATAGTCACAGCAATAGCAGTGTGGTGGTGCCTGTGGGCTAATTTGTCCTGAGCTCTTCTGCTGACTTGTGCACTGCAGAACCAGAACTAGGCAGTTTAGACCTACTTTGGTTTTCTGTATATACCAAAGTGTGTGCGCGCATTTGTGTGTGTACATAGACACACATGTGAGTACATATGTGTGTATATACACATCCCCATAAACACATGTATATTCACATATTCTTGCATATATACTAGATACACTGCTATGCAGTATAGCCATATCCAGAGTCTCCCTGCACCTTGTCTATAAAATCTTGATAACAGTGCATACTATGTCTTAGTCACATTATGAGGAGGAACATACTGAGGGCTGTGATGCCCTCAGGATGTGGCTGCCCTCAGATGCCACAGAGGTGCCAGAGCTGGCTTCAGAGCCAGGATAGCCAGGCTGGCAGGGCCTACAAGCAGCCTGATTTGCTCTCCCAGGTGCTGCCAGCTTGCTGCTCCATGACTTTAGGAACACAGATGCGTACCTGTGCCCAGTGCTGAGCTGTGTCTCATGGACATGCTAAATCACTCTGAGCCTGTGCTGCTATCCCTAGCTCAGATGGAAAGACAGGTAGAGTCATGCTGGGCTCTCAGGGTTAATCTACGCTACAAAGATAGGAATTTGTTCCTGCCCAGCCTGCTCGCGATGCAGAGGGTCCTATCGATGCCTGCTGCAGCCCTTTTATATCTGTGGAAGCGTCTGTAGAGTCTGGAGCCGGCACTGGGATCTGGCCTTATTGTCCTTAAACCAGAGCCACATCCAAATAGCTCTGACAATAGAGACAATTTATGTGGGTAAGGATTAGTCGCGTGTTTTCTAATTACAGGATCAGGCACTTAATACAGTCGTTAATATAATACTTCCAAACACCCATAAGTTTACTAACTGCACCCTGCTGGGACTCACATTAACACTTAGTAAATAGACTATTCAGAAAATGGCATGGTAAGAGTTACACCTCCAAGTAATAGTCTATAGAGCTGCATATAAATTGTAACCACATTTTCATAAGTGATAAAATGTTTTATCCTCTTTTGAAAAATAAAGGCCATAAAAGCCAAAGGCAGTTCACAAAAGTAAAGGAAAGGAAGGATATATCTAGGCAGGACTCGAAAGGTTTTGATTTTGCATTGTCAAGTTGGACACTTATAGAGGAACTGGACACCTAAATACCTTTGTGTGTCTGGCAAGAAGTTCTCAACCACAAAGTATGGACAGGAAAACGGAAGAAAATTCAAAGTTGCTAATGTGTGGTTCTACTTTAAGGACTAGCTAAGTGAAACTGGCACCACTAAGAAGTTAGTGAGATTCCTGAGTTTATTCCATCTGCTTTGCTTGCTTAAGTGATGAAAAGCACTTCTTTTGAGGCCAGTTTGAACTACACCAACATGAAAAGGATGTTCCAGGTTCCAGTCCATTTCACTCATGTGGCCTCTTTCACTTGCATGGTTGTGAGAGTGAGCTTCATTCTTCCTGCAAAGCCTTTATCCCTGCTAATCCAAACTAGTAAAGAGGAAAAAAAAAAAAGAATGTTAGAAGAAATGACTGTTTTTCAAACAAAAGGTTTTGAAAAAAAAAATGTTTTGCTGAGCAAACCACTTTAAAAGAGCTCCAGTGATGTAACTAAGAAAATATGGAGAGAAAGAGGAAAGCTAGGAAAACTCAAGTATTCCCTCTTTTCCACTCTGATGTATTTCCAAGGGTTAAAAACCTCAGGTCATATAAGTAAAATTCCCCAAAGTGTTGCTTTGATTAAAAAGGAATTTTCAGAAAAAGAAATGGAAAGCTTTTTATGCACGTGTCCCTGGTTTTGGTTGTTGCTGTATGAAAGAGAGATCCAAGCACATTTTTCAGATCTCAGGTTCAGTTTTGTCAGATAGTAAAAACTGGGCTAAATCCTAGCCCCATTTTGAGAGAAATCTGGACAAGGAGTAATTATTCTTGTGGATTAGACTCCTCAGGCAGTAGAAAAGCAGCTCTGTGATATCTGTTTCTCTGCATCCTTTTCCTATCAAGCAAAAGAGCCTCCAGACTTCTTCAGGGCTCTTCCAGCTACCACAGGTTAGAACTACTGTATCATTTTTTATATAAAATGTATTAATTAACCCCAGTGATGCTATTTACAGACTTTCTTATCAAAATAGTATGAAATAATATGGAATAGAACAGAAGAGAGAAAAGAGGAGAGGAGAGGAGAGGAGAGGAGAGGAGAGGAGAGGAGAGGAGAGGAGAGTCACATTGTGTGAGGATTTCACAATAAGAGAAAAGTAGAAAAATCTTACAAGATCTCTTCCTAAAAAAACAGCAGCAAAAGATTGTTTCTTTGTCCAGAAAAGAGTGCATAGCCCCTCAGTAATAAGTAAAATAAGTGCATTTGGAAAGAATACAAGCATTATGCTACAAGGCATGTCCATAGACTAATAGATGGACAGTTTGTGAACAATTAGTCTGTAATTTGTCTGCTTGCAAAGTTTCTTACATCCTGTAAAATCATTGCTACTGCCCAGTCAGGGCAGCTCTGCTGGCCTGAAAGGTTGACCAAACATTTTATTGAATGAAGCAACTCACAGACTTAGGCAAATGCCTTCAAGAGAAAATGACAACCACACCTAGAACATATTAGTTCCTAAAGTTTCTTTACTCCTAATTTAATCCATTCCCACAACCATCCATGGAAGTATATCACAAACTAGACATAGTAATGATATTTCTGTTGATGAACAGCAGCAAGGCTGAGTAGAAGTGCCTACTCCAACACCTACTGAAAATTCATGGCCAGCCTCTATAGGCTTTGGATCATGATCCTTGAGCCTGAGCTCAGAACAATTCTTTCACCATTCCTCCAAAACAATTAAAGACCATACAGCATGTAAGAGGGGAACAACTTCACCTCAATGCTGACCCTCTTTTTTGGCTAAATGGATGATTGCAATTTCACAAGCAGTGACTTTTCAAAACATTGCTCTTCTCAAAGCTGGTGGAGCAGGAGAGGAATATATTGCCATGAGATGCATACACGTATCATCTCCACAGCATCTCTGCTAGAGTGAGCTGATGCAGCTGCTTCTCTGGGGACTCAGAAAGGGAGCTTGCATCTTGGAGCCACACTTGTGAGAAACAATTCCCAAGCCAGCTCTGCTGTTATGTTGTGGGTGATCGCCAATCAATTCCAGGTGCTGCTCACCAAGTAGGACGTGTCCCAGATATTTCATGGCTGAGCTGATGCCATTCTGAGACTTTTCACCRTCTGAACAAAGCTGAAAGTTAGCTTTGCTACACAGAGCTGTGCTTACACATGGGAACAGTCATTCTGTTGCCAATTTCAATATGCTTCAGCATCTAACCTACCCTTGTATTCATGATTCTTCCTGTCTTTCAGTCTGACTTTATATCCTTATTCCCCCTGGGTGTCTTTTGCAAAATATTTTATAGGCAGAGGAGTTCTTGAGTGTGGTGCCAACGCATAAGACAGTATCTGGTGTCAGCCTGCCATTGCAACGTATCCTGTGTTTTCTGAAGATGGTGGTGTGCTGCTTATGAGTATTCCACCACCAGTTCTGTGCGGGTAACTTCTGCAGGGGAACACCTCCCCACAGAGGCAAATTCCAGGAAGRTTTATGCCTGGCATCCCAGACAGGGAATGGTGCTCTCTTTTCTACCTTTGGGCAGTGTACATGGGCTGCCCACATCGCGTCAGTCAGTCAGGTACCCACAGGGCAATCCGGGTGCCCCGTTTACCTACGGTCTCCCTATAGGCAGCAGAGATGGACACTTTTGCAGGCTGCCAGGAAGCAAGCCGAACCACCAAAACTGAGCTCCTTCCTCTCTCTACTGACTGCAGAATCCCAGTTTTCCAGCCCTGGCTGATTGCCCTTGTCACTAGGCAGGACTGAGCTGTCCTGCTTGTCCTTCTGGCCCCAGGCTCTGTGGCTGTGTCTGTTAAAACAAAACCAAAAACAGCCTCAAGCACTGGCATGGGGCTGTCCAACCCATGTAATTGGCTGCATGCTGCCGGCGAGGCTTTGGCCTGTGGCAAGCCACCTTCTCTCAGGTAGTGCCAGCCCATCTCGCAGGGCAGCAGGGGCCAGGGACCATAGATGGCATGGATAAAAGTGCCCTGTTTGCAAGGGAAGCTGTGGGGATACGAGCTGTGACAGGCACCTTTTCTTATAGCCAAAGAAAAGCCTGGTCCGTATCCTGGTATGGACATAGACTTCAGCCTGTGGGCGCACAGCAACCCTGCTCCACCACTGAGGGTGAAGACGTTCTCTTGTAAAAATATACCATAGTTTAGTAGTGAGGGAATATTCCCTGGCATTGGGGACCTGGCAGTTTGACCCATGGTGCTTTGGCTCAATATTTTATTTTTAATGCTTTTCATCTCATCTCCATTGCCTACTGTGGAAACATTTTCTGACAAGGATTACCTTGAGCAATAAAAAAATGAAAGACATGTCACTGCAGAGAGAAAAAGCACAGCTTTCTTTGCACTGTGGCAATTTCTTAACTTTGGGAGAAACAACGTTTGCCATTTTTCACGGGGCATTAGTCTAATTTGTATGAAGATCTGTTTGTGATTTGTAGGGGATGTTTGTTAAAGCTGATATAAAAGGTAATGCTAGGATTTAATCCTCAGGGCTTTGGCAAATAACCACTATCTTTTAATAGGAAGTGGGTGGCATGTTGGTTGTCAACTCTAATTTCTCCTCTAGCCTGTAAACCTTATCCATACTTTTTCTATTATTCTGTTCTACTAACTTTTACAAGGCTACAGTATCTGCTTTTTTACACAGGATAAAAACAGAAGGTAGAACCTTTAACAGAGATTCACCATGTTTTAAAAGAGCATATGGGAAAGCATCAAAGCAGAGGACAGAGTTAACATTTGTAAAGACACTCTGAGAACACCCATTGCTCCTGTGGTTTGTGCATTATGCTGCTTTCCAAGAGATCTGGATTTGATGTCTTGTCCTTTGCTTTCTGGGGAGAAGAAAACTCTGCGCCCTTTGAGAAGGGGAGGGGGTATGAAATGAGGAAGGAAGGGACATACGGCAAAGATCAAAACAACAAAACAGTACACAGAAAAAAGAAAAGGACTGAGAAGATTCAACCCTACAATACCTAACAATAATTTTTAAAGTCATGAGTTTGTCCAATGTGTTGTTTATTCATCCAATTTATTATAATGATGAACAGCTTTAAAACTGGAGTCGAATGCTAATTCATGCTTTATGCACAGAATAAACGATAGGCAGCTGTGATACAGAGGGCCATTGGGGGCTTTCTGGCAACACAAGCTGTACAAGCAAAGGAACATAACTTGGGGTTTCTGTTAGCAATGAGAAAATGTATATTGCAAATTAAGTATTTCTTCCTACTATTTAATGAAAGCTGGGCTCTTGAAACTTTGCTATTGTCATACAGTGATCAATTTGATGTGAATTTGGCCTGTATTTACACTGAACTGGAGAAGTCTTTCAGTGCTATTTGAATACTTTTGAGTATAAGAATTGCAGTAGACTACAGCATCTCACTAGCCCTCATCACCAGTCCAGCAGTAGGTTGGCAGATTACTTCGGAGGCAACTTAACCTGAGGGAATCACAATAAACGAGAACTATTCATTTCACTGCACTATTGAAGTTAAATACTGTGATGGATTTATTGACCCTTAGATGGTCGGCCAAGGGCAGTGTGGTAAATCTTTGCTTTTTTTCCCAAGAATGGCATGCTAGTTCATGCAGATGGTTCCACACCTGTGTGCAGGAGCAACATGGGAGCCAGAGGCTCCCATGACATATGGTCTTGAAAAGCATATGGTGACAGTATGGTCTTAAAAACAAGGCAAGTATTGAGGTTCCACAAATGCAAGGGCCCAGAGAAGTGTTACAGTGTGCTAAAGCCAATCTTTGTCTCACACACTGGAGATCTGGGGTAACTTCAGGGGCAGTGAGAGAAACAGGGAAAAATTCATGCCTTGATTTCCACACCAAGAGGCCATATGCACAAAAAACATGTTAAAACCAGAGCTAATTTTCCAGTAAAATATAAACCCAAATCCATCTTGCATGAAATCAAGCATTGGGTACAAAATTAACATTCACCCCACACTCACTAAAAGGTTTAACTATAGTTGTGAATCACGCAGGTGAACGCAGCCGTGGATTAAGAATGAGCATGGGTTAGAACTGTGGTTTTGGACCATATGTGCAAAAAGAAYGCTGTTTGCACAGGATGGCATGAAAGTTTGCCAGTCTGACTGAGCCAGGTGAATTGCTTGAATAGGAAAGGGACTGAATGCAGGGAATGCAAACCAACATCTAATAAACCCAGTGATGGGCAGGAAGTAGAATTTTAACTGAAAAACCTGTTTTAAATTTTAGAAGAAATCTTCATGCTAAAACTCATTCAGCAATAACTGCCAGACACCAAAACAACCATAGGCTCTCTGGCCTTTTTTGCAAGCAATATTAAAATAGTTCAGTAGTTATTTCTGGATCTAACAGTAACTCAGGACAAATGTCCAGTGCCAGTCAATCCCTGATCTTGCTAATAAATGAAACCTAACTTTAAACCCATTCCCAAGAATAGGCCAGTGATGATTGCCAGACTATGCCTAAGTGTGACAAGATGGATCCGCATAGTACTATCCCCAAACCTACCTCAACAGCATCACCTTGATGCAGCAACATCTCTGACTCCTGGCTCCCTGGCAAGTGAAACCCTGCCTCTAACCCCAAATCTGATCATAACTCGAAGCCTAGCCCTACCCTCATCTGTGACATGATCCTTAGGTAAGATCAACGGCTCCTGCCAGACTCAAAACTACTTGTAGCTAAGTGGTCCATTTCAGCTACAACACTAAAAATGGATCAATAAACCCTTGTGTTCTGGTGGAGATGGTCAGCACTGGATTTATAGTGAGAATTAGGATTAGAGTTGGGGTCCAGGACAACGTAAGGACAATTGCTGGCTTTCTGAGCAGCCTCCTATCTAGGTGCGGGACTAATGCTGATGGAGCCACGTAACTATGTATTGAGAAACCTGTCAGACCTTGCTCTTCTCATCTAAGGACAGCTGTATGCCTTGTATAACACACTTGGATTTGGGGTTAAAGGGGAAAGTATGGGTTACTACTGGATCTAAACTCCTAAACAGGGGCAAATGTGCTCAGGGCCCCAATACCTGCCTGCCCTTGGTGGCCATGCCTGTCCCTACCTTCTCCTTGTGGTGTTTCTCACATGTGCCCTTCCTGCCTGTACCCTCTCAGACTGGTGGTTCACCAAACCATCATGTTTTCTGCTATCCCACAAGCCCTGAAGAAATAATGATTTGCGACCTGGGCACAGACTGGTCCATTAGCAGAAGGGAGGATCGGACACTTTTGCACAAAGATTTATTAGCAGGGTCCGCAGCTGAAAACATATGTTGACTCTAACTGTGGCTGCTACTTTGCAGRGAAATAAAAACTAATGGAGAAGGGAAGAGAGAGACAGAAAAGGAAAAAAGGAAAATTCTGCCCAGGGCCAGCTGGGAAGAGCAGCAATCAGGTCCCAGCTGAGGATCTTCCTCTGAGGTTCTCTCTAGTACAGCAGCTGRTGAGGATGAAGATGATGATGATGATGATGATGACGATGACGATGACGATAATGATGATTTTCACCATGTTTTTCACACAGCACAGCATATTTTTCATTGGGACACAACCAAACTCCCTAATGGCGTTCCTGTTTATGATGGTATTAGCACTGATTAGCTAATCAGGTGCAAATGTTTCACATTTATTGGCTTTAAGCTTCAATGTGTATATATATATATATATTATTGCATATTAATAAATAATATTGAAATCCAATAATCCAGATTGGATTATTATTTATATTATTATTATATTATTTATTTTGTTGAGCACTATATTTGGTTTTTGCTAGTATAAACTAAAAGCTGCAAAACAAGAGACAAAGAAAGAGAGAGAAAGGAGGATGAGTCTCACACCAGTGGGTGTTGCTACCCTTGAAAACCTGCCATAAAAATACTGTCAGACTCTGCAGGTGCAAGGCCATGAGAATAACAGCACAAGAACAAGATCATAAAGACAATTAAGGAAAAATATTGCTCCAGAGACTCAGGAAAACACTGTCTCAGTGGCTCAGGAAAAGGTTGCAAAACTGCAGATAGCAGACCCTTAGCATTACTAAGGCTAAGGCACTGTGCAGCAGCATCTCTGTGTCACAAATGTGAGACAAGCATTGCTTTGTAGCAGGGGGACAAGTCATGGAAATTTCTATCCATCTCCCTTAGGGCTTCCAAGCCTTTAGAAGAACAGGGATATAAATGAAGATCTCCTGCAGCAGGTAGTGCAGGTGGTTGTGGATTTGTGATGGGTCAAAAACAGTCCATTCAAGCAGATCAAGGCCTTTATGAATTGGGCCTGACTAGTTTAGAATTTACATATTCCTAGTCCAAGAGGGCTTCTTTAATTTATTTAGTGCTGAGTCTGGCAGATGCACTAGTCCTGGTCAAAGGAGAGGCTGGATTTGGGCATCTCATTCAGGCTGGAACGGGTCAGTGAGTCACATCTAGGATTGTGAGCCACCTGGATCACAAGTGTTTTTTTTTCCAGGTATGTCATGGCTCAGTGGTTAGAAGAGAAGAAGAACCTGAGCTGGTCTAAAGGCTAAAGCTGGGGTTGGCTCTGCAGGAATCTTGGAAAAGCAGGGTCTTAAGGGTTAAGATTAAAGCTGTTGTTGCCATAGTCTTTCTACATTCAGTTAATTCCAGGTCTGGCAGGCCTTTTGCCTTAGCGTGCAGCAAGTCTCTAAATAGGGTTCACATGTATTGAAGATTATGGCAGTGGCTAGGACACTAGTCGGTCAATGGGCTTGAGTACCTGTGAAGTAAAGAAGCAATTGTTAAGCCTGGCTTAGGGAGGCTCTCACTCTCCGCTACCTTGTTGCATGTCATTTCATTTACCTTAGTGGGGAGAAAACCCTAAAACAATTGTCCCCTTGTATTGAAATTAGTATCTATGGATTGGTGAGAAAACTCCACCTTTGTTTTACTTCAGAGCGGACCCTGACATACCTTATTTTTACTTAGTCCCTCAATGCATTTCACAATGCGTTTGCTTTAGGGTTAGGGACATGATCCTAGGGTTCTGGTATGGTAAAGCCACCTCCACTGAGATAGGGCAAGGGCTGCTGGTAAGCTGAGTTACCTAACTTTACTTCTTTGGGGATCAGCTAATATTCACTRCCAAAGCCCTGAGAAAGCCCTGGATTTAGATTTAGTATAAGGGCTGCTGCTGAACTGCTGTCCTAGGATCTTGAAATACAGTTTAGTGTCACAGTTGCAACAAAGTATAGGCTATCTGTGAAAAAAAGAAGCTGCTAGATTTATTTGATTCTGGATCTAGCACAGATTGTGGTCTAGTTTTAAGACCGTAGACTGCAGTTAGAATTAAAGTCGGTGTGGGCCAGTGATGTTGAGATACGGTGCGGAAGAGAAGCACCAGTTGAGCTTCAACTAGTAGTTCTGCTTCATTTTGTTTAGTTTGAGGTGTGATGCAATTCCCTGCCTCAGCCACCTGAAAGACCTTATATGTGCTTTTGGGTTAAACGTTCTGTTAAAGGAATGAACGGCACTTAATACTGCATCTGAAAGGGGCTGCTAGCATAARCTTTGAGACAGACTTAAAACTGTCTCAAAGACTGGAGTCAAGTGAATCCAGGCTGATCTGGTGTCCAAGGTTAGACTGAGGCTGATGGATGTTGCCAGCAAATGCAACACATTGGCAGAGGGTACTAGATGAGTCAGAGAAACACACTTCAGGCTGGATTTAGGGTTAATATTACAGCTAAAGTAAGTGTTCTGGGAGGCAACACTTTGGTGATGTGCTTGCATTGGAGGGGCCACAAAATGGATTTTAATGGTGTTGCTGCAAGGACACACAGAGTTGTTTCTTTTTTCCTCCTGTGACATACAGTTTTAGTCTTAGGGCCAGGTTCAGGCTGGCAAGTACCAGGTTGCTATAAACTGAGAAAGCAATGYTGGAGATGCTGCTAGCAGCCACTGGTTCTTATTTCTGAACCTGGCTCTTGTTTTGGGCTTATGTTTGGGGTTGAACTTAGTTTTAAGATGAGTGAGCCTCATTTACAGCTAAGTTTAAAAGGGGCTATCACATCCCAGCTAAGTAACCAGCAACACTTACCTACATTTCGTATGCAAAATTGAAGGTGAGAAATCACTGTTTAAAGTGGAGTAGGGCCTCTTTTTCCCTGTTCATTCTTCTTTTCTCACCACTAAGATTATCTTGATCTGTATACCCTGAGCAGCTGTTTTATTTACAGTAACATCTCTTTTATGAGATTTAAATATCTTTCCTATGATATTACAGTGTGGCTTTCCTTTACAAAATACCAGTTCTGAGAGACTGTGGTTGGTACAGTACTTCTTAGGTGCTAGATTGAAAGTGAAAAAATGATCTTTTTTTCTTTTCCTTTTTCAAGTCAGGTGCAACATGGAACGTGCATGGCTGCTTAACTAAAAACAACAACATACAAGCCACAGACCCACTCCTTAGATATTTGCTGTGGATCTAGACACAGCAATATGATAGTAAGTCAGAATGAAATGGGAAATAACCTTTCTCTGTTCTCTGAACATGATCTCTCAGGCACCCTTCTCCCACAGATATAATTACTGATTTCATGATATTATTTCCTTGTGTTGGAAGAATTCTTTGAAAAGTATAACAGAACTTTACCAACAATTTAAACTAGCTACTAGTCTACATCCTGGTTACTGCATATCTACTGCCAAGACACTGTTTTGGTAACAGTTAATAATCAGCTGTCTGGACTACCTCACCATAAACATTACAGGGTTTCATCACTCATGTTTTATTTAATTCCACTTGTCATCAAGGTCTATTATTGGAGCCTTACAATTTTGTTCAAGAGAGCTGATTTTTACTACTGTTGAAAGCTGTTCTACATACCTTTTACACTTTATTCTCCTGAGCTAGGACCCCTTTCTTTTGGTTCTCAGGTTGACATAAGATGTTTATTCAAATAAATTCATTAGCTGATTGACAAGCTATAGGTGTCTCTGGAGGAATATGCTTGAGATGCCAGGGGGCAAAAATGAAAATGCATGAGGTTAGCAAATGGCTTGGCCTAAATACAACCACGTGTCATCGATTCTACACTCCTTACCCTGCAGCGCCCCTTGTGTGTACCATCCCAGAAAGGTATGTCCCAGCTGAAGAAGGTGGAAACTAAAATCATCCTTCCCCACTTACTTCATTGCCACAGTTTTCTTTCCGCCATGACTTCCTACCCTTACTCTGGAAGCAGGTTGGCTTTTAGGGCAGCTGAAATAGGTAGTCGCCTGGAGTAAACTAATGCCAATGGTTAAAATGGGACTGATGGAGGACCTGCTCCTTCAAGCACTGCTGTTCCAGAGCATCTCAGATGCCGAAAGCAAGGGAGCACTTCAGCCCCTGCAATGGGCAGTGGTGGCCCTGCTGCCCACATGCCTGCCCTTGCTCTGCATTTCCTCTGGTGCTGCGAGGAGTGACTCTGCAGGAAAGACCAGCAGCAGGCAGAGAGCATGCCAGTGGCAATTCTGTGGGATGTGGCAGAAAGGGACCTGGGTTACTCTGCAGGGAGGAGTTATTTATTTGCATAATATGGAGTGAATCAGCTCCAAACTGAAAGGCACCCCAGAACAGACAACAGCCTGGTAGTAAGGGCTACATGGAGACTCCTGAGTTTGCCTTGTTTTGACCAGAAACTCCCTTGCAGACCTGAGAATCCCCTCTCCACCAAAGCTCAGCCAGAGCTGGTTCTTCCTGTAAAAAAGGTTGGACAAATCAACATTTTTCTGCTGGAATAAGTCAAAGCTCTCCTTGCCGAGGTTTGTGCTTGGGAATAACCCAGCATGCAAGCTAGCAGTGAAAGACATCTGAACTAAACAGGAAAAGAAAGTTTGTTTCTTCAAAGTTGCCAGCAGATGCTAAGCTAAATATATTTTTACATAAGGTCTCTCAGTATGTTGATACACACAGGTCTAGGCAGTCATGCTTCTACTCTGTCCAGGCAGATAGCTCTGCTCCACAAGGCACATTAGTATGGCGCTTAGCCTGAACAAATAAGTCCTGCTCATGGTATGTATACTGCAATCTCAAGCACCAGTGCTGTGCTGTGCTATTGCATCTATCTGGACCAAAGCTGATGGGTCTGGGGACTGCTGTGAGTGCAGGTGGAGCGGACACACAATGTTCGGTGCTTGTCCATGTGGAAATCTCCCCCCCCGGAGGCTCTTGAACATGCTTTGCCAAAAGAAACAAACATCTTATCTCTTTACACGCCGGCTCCTTCTGACTGTCTTGTGACTGTCTTGGCCTTGTGACTGTCTTTGTCCCTTCTCTATTGTTCCGGACATTTCTCAGCTCTTAACTTGCTGTTCTACATAGCGGTCTTGGAGTAAACACTGTTTACTATTATTGAGTAATTAGAAGTCCTCTATATAGCAGAATGGATTTTCTTTGCCCGTGATATTGTCTCATCTTGTTTTCCCTTTATTTTCRTTATACACTTTCCTTTTGGAATTTTTCTCTCCAGCCACTGCCTTTCATTTTCGCTTATTCCCAAGCAATCTTCATTCCAAACACTTTCTCTGCATTTGATATTTATTTATTTCCATAATTCCTTCATGTCTGTCATTGGCAGTCTTTTTGGGTTGGTCATGCTGAAGCATCTTTCCTTGGTCATCCCAAAGCAATAGGGAACTGCAACACAGGACCCTCCCTCTCTTCTGAAGACAGCATCCTGGGTCTAGATACAGCAGTGTTTCAGCCACCAGGAGTGATGAAACTCCATGCCCAGGTGATTCATCAGGGTGGCAATGCCTAACTGGGCCTGGAACTGTGATACTGGGTGAAGTTTTATATGGTTTAGCAACTCTTCCCATGCCCCCTACATAATGCACTCCAGTTCTTAGGTCCAGAAGATTTATTACCATGTGAAAGAAATGAAAGTTTAAAAATAAGATCCTTTCCTTCTTGAAAAAAATGGGGATAAAAATGTATGTTAAGTGGCAGATCTGGAGGATTAAAAGCATACATGCTGCAAGAAAAAAAATCAGTATGTGACATATGGGGAAGTTACTCTGTAAGTCTGCAAAGTAAATGCCAGCAGTAGATGTGAAATCCTGTCTTGCCCTCCCCTCCCCCTACAGCATGTGTCCCTGCCACTGGGCTCCCTTTCCTCTCGCGCCCCTGGAGGATGCAGATGAACCATCCTGAGAGGGGTCCCGGTGGAGGCTGGATTCCTGTCTCAGAGCTGGGCTATTACACAGGACCCAGTGCCACAGTCTTGCTCAGGCCAATTTCCCAGAAAGCCACAGACCAAAACTGCAAGACTAGGCCCAAGCCTCAGTTAGTGCCCATGAGGGAGCGGTTTTCATCACCTCAGAAAGGACTAAAAAGGTTTGCTCTGCAGAAAGTAAAACCTCTAACCCCAAGGTCCTCCTTTAGGTTATGCAGAAAAAGGTGGGATGCGGCAAAGAGACCAAACTTGGGGTACTTGGCATGCTGTAGACATGGGGTCCAAAGTCAATAGTGTGGAGGTGGCTAGTGTCCTCCCCAGATCTTTCCACCCCCTTCTGGTAGTCTCCACTGTCTCCCAAGCACAGTCTTTTCCACACTGTGGATTTGCGATGAGGAGATGCCACAGCCTCTTAGAAATGTAATGTTAGTGTCTGAAGCAAATATGATATCATTTTCTTGATTTTAATTACTGAGATGGCATTCCTCTTCCCACAGTTCCTTCTGCAACAAGGAAAACCCAAGGAAGGCACATCTGGGACCAAATAAAATCCAGCAGAGCAGCCTCAGTGAACACTGCTTCTTAGGAAAGGGAACCCCAGCCCTTCATCTTTTGGGATAGTCTTCTGAAAGGGTAGTCCTGCCCTCCCGAGAGGCCACAGGGGACCACCATCTACCCCAGCCCGTGAGCAGGATTGTCTGGAGAAACCCCACAGGCAACCTTCCCTGTAGAGCATGCTGATGGCTAGGAGGAGGGAGGAGTGGCGGGGTGCTGGGTGACGGATGTGCCAGCCACCTGGGCACAATGCAATGTGACTTGAAGCTGATCAAAAACACAATCGGAAAAAATCATCTGCTTAACTTTTGTTTAGACTGCCTAGCTCTCCCAGTTGAAGTAGATCTTTCCTTCCGAATACTGCGGGGGGGATTTGGTTGGTTGTTCTGTAGCATATTCTCCTTTTCCTTTGGAGCAGAAAGGTTTTCTTCAGCGGCATGCTTTGCTGTGCACGCATCAGACTTGCACACAACAGCTGAGACCTGCAGGATTTCTTTCTGGTACGTTGTTCGTGCTGTGGGGGAGCCCCAAACAGTGTTAAAAGGGGCAGAGAGGGAGAGGGAGGGCATGCAGGACTCCAGTGAGCTGCCTTGTCCCCTCGGGGCTGCCGGACCCAAGCCGTTCAGGGAGACTCCTTCTTCCCTCCTGGGAGTTTGCAACCCGTGTGCTGGTGCTGCTTTTCCTCTCCCCACCTCCCCCTTCCTTGGCCGTGTGGCCGTTGGGAAAGGAAGGGCCGGAGGGAGCCAGGCAGGGGCGGATACAGGCAGAACAGCTGCAACAGCAGCTTGAGTAAGGCACTGCCGACGGCAGAGTATTTTGCACAGCTTTCACTGGCCCTATTCAATCCTCCCCTGTTTGCTCCAAACACCGTGTCCCCCTCCGGCTCGTTTCTCTTCACCTCAGCGTTATTCCGTCCAGCCGTTGGCTCCTGCTGCCTCGGCTCCTCTCCCAGCTGGTCCAGCCGCTCTTCTTCCCCCGGCTCCCCCCTGGCGTCCCCGCACAGCTGATCGTCTCCCCTGGGCCCAGTGTGCCTGTTTTGTGCATGAACTCTCCGTTACTCCGCGTCGACGCGGAGCCTGGCACGCTCCTTAGGCGCTGCTGCAACAGCAACGGCAGAACTGTATTGTGCTAATATCTTTACTAGCTTACACAGGAATATACAGTGGTGTTTTATAAGGCTATAAACATACATCTTAAAGGAAACAAGTATAGGAAAACAGGCAAAGTGTGGCCAGATCAGCTGATGTAAATAAAAGCTGCGTTGAATTAAATAGGGCTGCAACTATTTACAGCAGCTGCAGGACCTGACCTGTGGCCTCTTCCTAAAGCAGAGAGTTACCAAAGCATCCAGGCTGCATTGCGGCAGGCTTTGAGCTGAATTCCCCGTGCCCACCCGGGGCCACTGACGGGGAGCAGGAGGCTGCGCTGAACCCCGGGCCCGTCCTGGGGCGCTGCACTGCGCCGCGCCGCGGAGGGCGCAGCTCACAGCCGTGTCCCAGCAGCACGGAGGGGGTCTCCACCTCTGCCCTGCACAGAGGGCGTGCATCGAAGAAAACAAGGAGAAAGGAGGGGAAATCATTTGGGAAATGCCCAACATTGTATTTGGACATTTTTGGTTTCGAGAACAAACTGAATTCTTTCAGTTTTACCCGAAATAAGTTTTCAGTTTTACCCGAAATAATTTCAGTTCAGACACTGAAATGAGAAATTTGTGCCCTTGCAGTACTTTTTGGATTGCATACCTGCTCCCAAAGATGTACAGCAGAGCACATCTTATCTTTCATGGATCAGATTTTTGTAAAAACAAAAATTCTCTTATCAGTTTTTCTGTGTGTCAGAATGATGTGAATTTTCATCTCTCTGGCAAATTGCACTACTAAATACTTACAGAATCCTGTTAATACAAATAAAACAAAAGGGCTAATTCTGTAGCATTAAACAAAGAAAGGGGGAAAAGCTATTTTTTGTGTTGCTTTTCCAAGACTTTTTAGAAATAAGAGCGACCTTCTCCCATAGAAGTGGAGTTCCACGGATAATCAGAAGAGCCRATGGGTGGGAAGTGTCAGCTTTACACTCAACCAGACTGCTTCAATTGTTTCATTTGAATCAATATGATTTCAGTATTTTTCAAAATATTACATATATTATAAATAAAAATAAATATATTAAATTTGAGCTTTTAAAAGAAAACAGATTGCAAACAATAGGGCCTGGGTTTTTTTGTTTTTGGAGACATCAAAATAAAATGCTTGGACAACTTCAGTGATATGTTTAAAAAAATCCATTTGCCAAATCTCCTCTGAAAAAGTTTAGATTTCAGTGGCTCTTCGTTTTGTTTAAAAAAAAAGAAAAAGAAAAACTCCTTCCAACCAGCTGTAAAGACAAAGTGAAAAAATATCTCAGCCCAGCAGTAAACTTTCTGAGATGGCTGCAAAAAGAGTGATGAAAGGAGGTCACGTACGGCACAGCTCTTTCAGCTTGCATCTCTGGTGGCTGCAAGCACATTCATCTTGGCAGGAGAAAAGAGGATTCGACTCCTCGCAACAGCTCCTTTGCAGTCATTTGCACCTGTGCAAGAGGGCTGTAAAGCACTGCCAAGTCACCATGGCAGGTTTCTGCAGAGATGTAAACAACTGCTCTAGGGACACAACAATAACGAATCAGGCCTGGAAATGTTGAGGTTCAGGTTTCAGAGGGTCTTTAATTCTGGTTTCCAAATCTGTAAAAATGCAGCGATTAACATTTCTGGAAGCGCTCACATTTTTCCCCATGGCCCAAATCTTAGCAATAATCTTGGGGAAGGAGGAGGAGGATGGCTAAATCTCTTGCAGCTCATCTTTTATTAAGATTAGCAAGAAATCACTTGCCAGCATCCATTTAAAGTGAATGCTGTGCTTTGGCTCCTTTTGTGAGTTCTATTCTCAGTATTTACAGGACTGTGTGCATCTGTTATTGTATAAAACCAGTTTTAAATGCTGCAAAGCACCCCTTTCAAATGAGCTGAATAGATACATTTGGGAGAAGAAAAAATGTGCAAGGATGCAATTGCTAAATACGAAATCTGCACGGTCCGTTTGGCATTGCAGACGCTTCTCCCCGCGATTTGGCAGGGCTGCCTATGCGCTGCACAGGTGCAAATGACTACTCGGGGGACGAAGCACTGCTGAAATGCGGCCTCTCTTCCAGTGAAAGACAAGTGGGGAAATAAAACCACTGGACCAAACCCTGCCCTCATTAACACCCCCGAATCCTACTGACTGCAGGCAAAATGCACTCCGGATCAGAGCGCCAAATGGAGGTTTTTTATCTCAATTTCCCAGTTTGACCAGCAGGTGCTGAAGTCCGGTCTCCTCCATGCCAGCAGAGACCTATTAACTTCTCCGGAAATGTGAAGGAGAGATTTGCTCCACTGTGCCGTTTCTGTTCAGTGCTCTCTACGTACCATTTAATAGCTCCAAACGGGGCCCGTGATTTACATAGTCCCTTCGTTTTTCCCCTCGGCTAACATGCAAGTTGCTTTCTCGGAGACAGCCGGCACAGTCCCGCTGACTGCTGGCCTCCTCTCCGGAGCTGCGGGATGGAGCTGATTTTCCAATATCATGAGTGTCATTGACATCCAGCAGTTCTGGAACTGCCTCAACTCCTGTATTTATAGCGTAGCAATTCCCTCAATCACAGGCGTTATGACCCTCAAGAGCTCAATCACAGGCGCTATGACCAGTCCAGGCTCGCTCGCTGGGCTGAGCAGATGAGGGACAATACATGTTACAAGTAACTGTTCCCATTCACTTTTTTGCATGAAAGACAGATCTTCAAAAGAGACCGCGAGGAGGCATGTACCAAATCATGGCATTTTTATCAATTATCAATAAAAATTGAATGTAAATGTGTTAAGAGTAGCCAAATGTGAAGGATAGCAGCTTTTACAGAGCCTCGTCTTGTGCGAGTCTTGTGCTTTTCACAGGGAAGCAATTTAGATAAACTAATGTTTATTTATGTGTTCAAAGGGTACAGAGATCTTTGATAGGAGAGTGATCCATCTGTAGGCTGGCTTTTTGACATATATTTTGCTGACCTTTACAGCTTCATATATTGCATTCACTAGACCATTGCATTCAGACACAGAAGGAATTGATGATGATGATGATGATGAAAAAAAGATTAATTGAAATTAATTAAAATAATTTCCCCTGCCCACCTACCTTTTAACTTAGTGTTAATCATTACAGTCTTTCCCTTCTCTGTCCTTAGTATTTTATACTGTCTCAGGACTTTACCTTTACACKTTCATTGACCAATAGACTTGACAGTTTTCTTCATCTTGTAGAGTAATTACATACAGTTGTTAGAATTTGGTGCAACCTTTATTTGTTACAGAAATATGTGTTTTTTCATAATTGCAAAGAAAACTAAAGAAAACTGTAGAAGAACAAGACAAAGAAAACAAGGTATATACTTCACACAGCTTCCACTTTCATCTCAGCTATTTTTGCTTCAGGACTTCCCATCCTTCTAATACATTTCTTCAAATTATACATTTATCCCCTTCTAATGTCACTCTCTGCTGTGAGAACCAGCTGGGAAATACATGATACGATGCATACATACAGCACCAGTGGGTTAAAACTTGACTATAATACAAGTATTATTCTACCAGCTTGATGAACTTACTCACAGCTATGGTATAGGTGATAAAGTTACAGAGCTGTAAGTCCCTTTGGTCTTCTAGAATCCTTTAGCTGATGTCATTTTTCAGCAGGAATAATATGTTATTTCTTTCTAGAGAACACTGTGCAGTGCAGGGAAGGTGGATAGATATGATTATTAAAGGCAGTATGTGCAAGAGGAGAAAGGATGCTGAAGTCAAATACACACGAAAATTAATAGCTTTCCTGATCTGAACTTATGTTTCTCATGCTCTTTGGATTACAGTAGGGTTACCCTTTTGGTGTCTGCACCCCAGGGATTCACATCTGTGTAAATGTGGTAATAGAAAAAGGCCCTCATGATGAATTCATGAATTGTTCTCATTGACACTAGTTGATACTTTTACTTGGAYAAGTCTCCTTTGCAGGTGCACTGACCACACACTAATTGAAAGGATTATTTTCATAACTTTCTGTGCAGTCTGCAAGGCTTTCTGTGAAAAGCATAATTGTTTCAACCAGCTGCTTGGAGTTGTTTTTATTAATTTCTTTAAATCCAACAATGCTGGATTGGCATATTTGAGACTCTCCCCCAAACTGCATATGAACATAAATAAAATTAGTACATGTGGCTCTTGTGTGGGGAGAGAACTTTGTTGCAAGTACAATATTTCTGTGAGGAAAATGAGGGGGAAAACTGCTTTTAAAGTGTACTTTTTCCTCCAGTCCCTCGCTATTTTAATCCTCATCCCCACAACAAATCTTTTATGTGCAGCATGTCTGTACGGCACCTGTTGGGATTAGTTGGGACCAGAGCAGACACACCACAAGTCCATGCATTTGCACTGCCTGATACATCTAATCCCAAGTTTACGCTGCACGCTTCCCTCAGCCGTAAAGGATTCCTTAAGTTGTATTATTCCCCCTTCTTGGGTGAAAGCCAGGTCATGGGACTGGCCATAGTATCTRTAAAAGCCTTATGGACTCAATCCTCACTTTATGTAGCAAGCTAGTAGTATTAAAAAAGAGCCTGTGAATAGCACTGTGGCATAGTTATTTGGACCCCACCTCAGTCCCTYGCTCCTCCCGCAACTATTTGGGGGAAATGCTCAAAGTGTGCAAATTGCTCTGGGCAAGCAGCAAAAAAACAATGCTCAAAGTATTACAGGAACGAGAGAAGGACGCAGAGGCATGGTGGGGCTGCTCACTCTGTCTCCTCCATTGTAGCTTGGACTTTCCTGCCACACCAGGAATCTGGGGGGCTCCTGTCATGCCACAACGTGAGGTTTTCCTTCTGGAGCAAAGCACAAGTTGGAAAAAAAGACCCATGGCTCCAAGCGCCTCCACTGGAGGGCTCTACCCCATTTCGTAGCCTTTCTTTGCTTTGCACCCTGGCTTGCTTGCTCGCTTTTCCGGCCCCTCTCCCAGCTCCCTTCGGCTGTGAGCCTCCAGCCAAGACCTCCCCTTCCCTTGTCCAGGCCGGTGGCTGCCCAGCCCTGCAACTTCCACTCTCCCCCAAGGCAGTGCAGGTCTTTGAGCATTCTTAGTGCAAAACTTTCACTTAAATCCCAGCCTCCTGGTACTGTCAAGGACCCACAAATAGCCTCTTTGCTCCTATGGGGAAGACGGTTTTGCTGAGCAAACCCGGTGGAAGCATATCCTTACTTCCCTCTGACCCACACTGTCTGGATCCATTGAGTTGGAAGAAAACAACTTCATATGTTTCAAAATCAGGTAACGAGCCTTGCAAAACCAAGAGACTGTCTCAGAAGTTATTAGCTATTAATATGCATATATATAAAGGGTTTATTTTTTCTTTTTCTTGATTTGGAACCACAGTGGTGAGATGTATTTTTTACTTTTTCTCTGCAACCATTTAAGTTAGAACTTTTTGTTGGATCTTTAAAAAAATATGGCAAATGTCTTGGGTATTTCCCAGAAAAGAGCAAGTATTGGCAGTATAGCTGGTCAAAAAATGGAATTGCCATTTCTGGACATATTTTGACATATTCAAGCTTGTTTCTATTCCAAATCAGAACAAAACTCCAATTGTTTATAAATTCCACAGTACTTCATTTCAAGCAGAAAAACACCTCTTTTTTCAGTGAGTTAAATTATCGTTTTGGTAATATTCACATATAATTAAAGAAAGCATGCACCAGTGTAGTACAAAATTTAAAGCAACATAAAACAGTCAATAGTCATCTCATCCTGAAACTGGAGTCAGGAAGGGGCATTGAAGCTGAGTCTCTTGTCTGAGTAGAGGAGAATCCCAGGTTAGGATGAACTCCTGGAGAAGCTTAAGCCACCTTTCCAGGGTGGCACAGTCCCACCTTCCTCCTGAGCCCTCAGCTTGGTAAGTACTTCCCCTAACCACGAGGCCATGCTGCCCCTAGCGCAAACTGAGCCCACCAGCACAATTCAGGCTGTGACACCATGCTGCCACAAATGCAGGCAGCATGGGGCAATGAGGGAGTGGCGGACACTCGATGGGGATTTGGGAACAATCAGCATCAGTAGGGTTATATTTGATTTCTCTCTACCTCTGCTCTGACGCAAAATATGCTTATGTGGATCCACAGCCCACAGGGCTTTGTGTATGCTGGGCAAATACTCAAAAAAAGATATTGTGCCTGGGGCAACTGAAAGTTGGTGATGTGCCACTGCTGACAAGATGTCCAGATTAGTCTGGGACTCTGCGGTTTTGTCACTCTTGTTCTGGTTTTGCTCTTTGCTTGAATCTCTGTTTCTTTGGGCCACAAATGGCAAAGTATAATCAGAAGTGTTTGCTACATTCCCATCTTCTGCTGCTCACTTCACAAGTGTTAGCAGTGAATTGCTCTCTGAGGAGCCCAGGTTGCAGTTTGTCCCAGGGCRGGCAAAGATTTTCTTTGGCAGGAAACAAAAAAGATTGCGCACAGGGCCCCGTGCAGCTCAACGTGGCCAAGGACTGCATTGTCCTACAGCGCAGCTGAGGAGTGTCTTTTCTGTCTAAACAGGTTTATAAATCAAATACCTCTTTATTCGTGTTTACTCTCACTGTAGCTTAGTCATTACTGAAAAACATATTCAGCTCCAAAGTTTGCTGTCATAAACTTCCCAGAAAAGCTATGTACCGCAATGCACAAAACAGGGTTTATTTTCCAATGGAACAATGCTAAGATAAAGCAGAATTGATTTGGTAGTCAAAGCATGCCAAAGGCCTCGAAGATGGAAAGCTCTCTCTAATGCAGCTTTCTGAAAACACTGTTACGGGTCTGATTTAGGAAATGAGAGGGGCAACGAGGCTCTTTCCCTGGCAGGGCCATCCTGGTACAAGCGATGTTCCCAGGTGAGTGCTCCAAGCACGTCCTCCAGAGGATCCTCTCTAGATGGCCCCTGGTACCGGTAGAAGCTTCTGGTCAAGTGAGCGTGGTCCTGCTTGGGGCCAGGAGTCCACCCAGACCACACAGGATCTGGGCCTGGTGAACGGTCCCTACAGACATATCTGGGATTGCTCCTGTGTAAAATTACTCATGTGCCTTAGTGTGTGCAAGGCRGTTTGTGCATGTGTGCAAGGGGCTATTAAGTTTTGTGAGGTGGTGCCTCACCTGAAGATTTGCGTTTAAATCAATGGTTGAACATAATAGTATTTATAACACATAAAGCATGCCTGACTTTCCCATTAAGAACTTGCTAATAGGTAACATATCATGTGCCACATTCCTATTATTATTTTTCCCAAATAAAAGTATTTTTGCTATTTTGCCCTGCCTGGCATCACTCATAAATAAGAATGGCTAATGAATGGTTTACTGATAAGATATATCCCTTGTTAAACAGCCACTAAAAACACTCCTGTCTCAACTGCAGCTGCATCTGTTATAGCGCAGGGCTCTTTTTATCTGTGATCCAAATCCTGCCGTACTTAGCGAGACAAAACTCACTCTGTAGTCAGGTGGCACTTTGCCTAACTAAGAACTGTTTTGCCCATGTTTGTCCAAGGCCGAGTCTCAGCAGGTAGCATTTATTCTAGACCGGACATGGCAGGTGGTTTCAGCCCAGAAACACATTTTTGCACAGATTCCAATTAAGTGTTTGTAAGCTATTAGYTACATAAAACTCAAATCACTGATGTTGGCAATTTTTCTGTACTTCTCTGTGTGCTAACAACTCAGATTAACTTTTGTTTGTTGTTGGGGGGCTTTCAAGTGTGTGTCAAATATCAACATTTTAATATGCAAGGAAATTAGTAGTTGGAAAACTAATCCCTTACAAGCACGCATGTACACACACATGTGCACACATTCAGTCTATTAAAATTACTTATGTTATTAAGTTTGTAATAAATTCTCAGTGTGGAATGGCACGTGCTGAATCACTGAGGAATTTGACAAAGATCAAGTTAAAGGATTACTCCAGGGTCCCAAATTCCATTTTTAAAAACAAGGCCCTATTGAAATTAATCAATGGGTTTTCTGTGATTCTTTTTTTTCAGCAACTCTAATTAAGAGCTTTGGGGCAACTTTAAAGGTTCTTATATAGTATTTTTAACCACAGCAGTGCAGTGCTATAGTTGTGCATGAAGACATACCTATATAGGTCTTTATACCTCCCTCTTCATGGGTAACTGTGAACCCCTCGATCACACCTGGAACGTGACTTGCATTTGGGTCTAAAGGAGATGGATTTGAAACGGTCTGTGTGTGGGGCTATGGCATGGCCAAGGAAGAAGAGACACGTGCCCTTGCCTTTGCTGTTGCCGAAATGACACCAGAGTGCAGCTTGGTGGCAATGATTTCTCTCAAGGTCAGTGTGGAGACACCAACCTTCCCCAGCTGTGAATCTGGCAAGAGCAGTTTCAGCTTTTGTGCTGGGCCAAGTGTCTCATTTTGTTTGCTTATTTTAAGGAGTTTTCCACGCTACATGTAAAGAAGGTGGAGGAGGCAACTGGTGTTTTTTTCCAGGATAAACTATGATATCCATTTCCTTTTTTAAATTTTTCCCTGTGTTCTTTGAATGAGGAATGGGGCCATCCCACCAGTATGAAGAGATTTGGCCAGCATGCCAAAACTGCAATTACAGCTAAATGAAAAAAATAAGAGAGAAATGTATTTTATTCATTTCAGCTGTTATGTCTTAATGCAAAGAAATCACTTTGCACAGTTCTGTAACTGACTCCAATTTCTAATCTCCAATACTATTAACTTCTAAATCTCTGTTATAAAGAGTATTGGCAGCATTCCAGGACCTAATGCAGCTAAATGGACTTAGCCCGAGTTGGTGTGTTATTTTCTTTCTTCTGAAATGCTGAAAAAAATAGTTAAATTATTTTGTTAATTGCTGATAACATTTTGGTTAGTTGGATTTCCTCTTTTGGATACAATAGACCCATTCCTGAAGCATGACATAACTTTGCCTTTGGGACAAACAAAAAAAAGGGAGAACATTTTTTGAAATGACAAAATGTATTGTTATAGGATTAGAGACAGGATAGCTCCAGGATTATGCTGTATCGGTAACACAATTTAAGAGCCCTGCGAATTGAAACTAAATATTGAATAGCTGCAGGGAAAGGGCATCGTTAAGAGTAATACCTATGTGAAAACTTAATCGTTTCATCTCAGCTGGATTGCAATAGGTTTCTAGTAACTCAAAAACCCACTGACACAAGCTAGCAAACCTTAAAACATTTATTTCCCCCTACCACTTCACTCCAGTGGCACTGTGAAATGAATCCAAGTCTCAGCTGTGAAGAAATAAATATTACTAATGACAACCTTGACAGAAATGTTTTTATAAGCCAGTGACGGGCTTTGACTGAGGCTGCAGCCTTTACATTAAGACATCTTCATTCCAAGGGAACCTTTAAAACTGTCTTCTGCTTAACTTTACCGGCATCCTAAACCAGTGTTAGCATCACTTCTCTGCTGCAAGATTTAATTGGGCATTTAAACGGATAATGATGAGTTGTGCCAAGTGGGCCAGTGGAAGAAATTATCAGATTTCAATATTCTGGCATCCTGAACAGAATTTGTTAGGCACAGGAAATTAATTATAACAGAATATCTGTACACCCAAAAATTGTTGGCAGTAAGAAAGGGAAGAACAATACAGCCTTGATTACATGCTGACGAGCTTTGGCTGATTTGCCATGTTACCATTTCAGTCTGTGTGTGGCTATTTAATTTTTGTTTCTCAAGAGAGCTGAAGTTCTAACACCATCTAAGTCAGAGTTTGGAGCAGTTTTGTCATTTTGTTTCCAAAGAACAGTTGGGTTCATAGAGGACTGAACAAAGGAAGAATATCAAGAAAATATGGTTTGCTTTTACTAGAGCATAGGATCCTACATGAATAAGAGCTTCTTGTGATATTAAAACAGGTTATAACTTTCCCCTCTTCTGCAGCTAAACTTGCAGCCTAGCTATACCTGTGTTGTAATATTTCCTAATGAACCCTGTGCTCATGAAAAGCTCAAACTTTGAAGCCATGGAGACTGGATTCGCCTCTTCTAATTTGAGGCATTAACTTGAGATCCCCCAGCAAGGCGTGTGGGCACACAAGGGTCCCTCCATAGTCACTGCTGGCAAACAAGCTCATCCAGGAGGTTTGTGCCTTTCATGGGCTCTGACAGAGCACCCATCAAGTAGGCAGGACTCCTGCAGGGCTTAGCACTGAGCTACCAAAACGAAGGGTCTAAAACAAGCGCGGTAACCCTAGCCTGGGCTGTCTGTGGAGAACAGAGGAGCAGATGTGTGGAGGGACCTGGTGGYAGAGAGTATTTTCACTGTGGCAGTGCCAGCTACCAGCAGGGTCAGCAAAGCAGATCCTTGATGTGCTAGGAAATGAGATAAGATTGCATCACTCATTTACCAAATGTCACAAATGGATCTCAGATGGTAATTTTCCACCATAAGTACTGGCATCTTGAGGAAAATATGATCCAAAAGAAAAGACTCTGTGTGCTGTTATCAATCTCCTAAGCCCAATGTCTTACAAGCTGTGACATCACTAGCTGCACATCTGTCTCAGAGCTGGAGGTGATTTTCTAGCCCAGCTCTTATCCCTTGTCCACTCTGAATAAGCTCTGAATAAAAGACACTTGTTAAAGTTCAACTTTAGCAGAGGTTGCATCAAGGATTTAGAGATGGCAGATAGGCAGGCCCAAGCCGCTATCACTGAATACAAAGATATATGGTCTATTCTCTCCTTATGACTCATGTGATACTCTTGATAAGAGGAATGTAGGTTTCTGGCAGCCATACAGAGTGAAATCTATATCCAAGGAATGCATATAAGTCAACTTAAATGATGGCTATATGTACAATAGTAGCCAGTGAAGTAGCACTGAGGAAATGTGAGATTTTTCAGTTCAGTGGCCTAACTGGGGGGGAGCAACTTGAGTTTGATATGAAATAAACATTGGAAAGAACTTTTAACCAATTTCCAATATTTTTTCCCCTGCCACTTTACTAACAGCAAAGGGCAAGATTCCAAAAAAATTGAAAAGAAGGAAGAGATGGTTGGTGATACGTCAGGGTTAGTTTAACAGATAGTTAAGAAATCTGTAACCCACACATAAATTCCCCGTAATTAGTACTAAACAATGTAAGTCATGTGCCCCTGATTATAAGGTAGAAGAGTACTTATATGTCTGCATCTGCATCCAGCCCCATGGACAATAAAGACTTTGCTGAAAAAGATATGACCAATCCCACAACAAAACCAGCTGAGAGGGAGCTGGAAGGAATATGGGCCCTTCTTAACCTTGAGCTAGATCGCATGACAGAAAACAGAGGAATGAAAAACTGGTCCCTTCTGGCATGCCTGTTTATTGGAGGGAAGGTTTCTTGCAGTCAGAAACTGCACAGAGCTGTAACCTCCTGCAGCCTAATAACTTTCTTTCTGTTCCCTTTGATAGGTGGAGGGAGTAAATTAGAGCCAAATCCTTATTCAGTACTGGGCTTTGCTCCTTCGGTGCTGGGATGAGCCCAGTGAGCAACAATTCACTTTAAAAATAAAATAAAAAATCAGAAATATCCCTGTAGCTCCTACTGGAAAGAGTTCTGGACATGGCTGGGTAATACCTAAAGACTCACTGCTCAGGTTCCACTATACTGAAAGTCAGTTTATTCTCCCACTCATGCATTTGCTTTGCAGGAAACACCAGGGAACACACTGCAAATCTCAAAATCACAGATTAGCTACTGTTTGTGCGGCATCAACCCAGCCCCGTTCCAGAGCATGAATAAGAAATTTTTACACTTTAACAGAGTCAGGAGTACTCTGTAATCCAAACGATTTCATAATGAAACAAGCTCTTATTTAGTGTGAGGCCTTATTCTTTGTTAGTCTGTTTTCTTACTTGCAGCATACTGTTGTAATAGCCGTGGGGTTGCCCTGACTCTGTTTTGTTTTTGGACTAAATACAGTGCAGTAAGTCAAACGTTATTGGTCACAACGGTAATGCAGAGTGTGTATAATGTACTTTTATTGCTGCAAGATGTAGCTGAAATATTTACATGGAATACATGAAATAACAGTAATATTCATGTTCTGTTCCTTATTTGTAAAGTATTTAATTAAAAAGAGTCTGAATCTGAAGTTCATAAATAAAATAATAATATCACTTATGTTCAGATACTAGTTCCAGCTTGCTGATTTTATAGACAAGTATAACACTTCAAATGTGGAAACACAGTGGGTAATATTTATATGAAATCTCCAAGAACCGTGGTATTTTGCTCATGTGGAATATCATGGCATTTTGCCTGGATCAAGTAACCAGCAGATTAGCACATTAACACTTTTAAGAAACATGCGTGTAATCCACTCTGAATGTGGTCTTTGACTCCTGGTAGGAATACCTAATGATTTTCAAATTGACACATTACTTTATAAAGCAATTCAAATAAACAGGAATTGCTGAGGAGTTTTGGTAAGTGTGTATAGCACAAGCATTCGTGTGTTGTTATCAATGGAATAGACAAGTGAATTCCTTACAGCCATGGAAGGACCTGTACAATCTATAGAAATAAAGAAGACATGTGGTTTCCCTTCTTTTTAAAGGTTTCTAGCTTTGTTGCTTTACGTAAGTGCATAAGTGGATATGCATTCTGGTTGAAATTTGGTCGCCAGCTCAAGATGACAGCATATTAACAGTCCATCTACGATTGACCAGCGCTAGCCAATAAAGTTTGTGAAAACCATCACCATCACTGGTGTGGGAGGTCCAGTTTTGACCTACAGCTCAAAGATAACCTACACAAGACAGGCAGCATGTTCAGGCTGCCACAGGCTTCGTCTTAACCATGAATTGACAGGGAAAAGGGCAGGAGACACAGGGATTATGTCAGTCTTATATCACTAGGCCAGAGACGTGTGCCTTCAAATCCACATTCTTGACACAGATTTCCTGCATGGCTTTGGTCAAACTACCTACTTTTCTGAACTATTTTTCCCATTTTCCATGGAGAAAAAAAATCTCATCTTTCCCTTCATGGGAGCTGCTGCTGGTAGCAGCAATGTATTCATGATGATGAAGTACTTGGGGTTTGCAGAGCGCTGTTTGTGGGGAATGCACGTGCAAACTCAGCAGTAGCTCTGGGTCACAACTTATTTTGACAGCCCTCCAGAGGGGAACAAAACTTTCTGTTCCCAGGGTGCTCCAAGTGCAGCATAGCAATTGAGTTCAGTGTCTGCAGCAAGAGACGGCAGGGAAAAGGCAGCAATCCCCCTCCCGTGAAAGAAGCAACAGAGTCTAGGCTGTGAGCCAAGGAATCCTATCACTAACCTTGTAAAAAAATCACCAGGGCCACCTCAAAAACAATGGTGGTGTCACGCTTGGCTGCACTTAGTTATGTTTTGAGGGGGAGACCATGAACAGGTCTCACCGAACTGTTATGGCTGGTTCCATTTCCTATTAACTCAGTTCATCATACTTGTTCTCTCCTTCCTGAAAGAGACCTTTTACTAACCTAATTAATATACTTAATGAGTCTCCCTATTTTTCTTAAGACCAGCTATGGCTTCCCTAGCTCTTACTGAATACTCCAGGAGAAGAGATTCCACTGAAGTCAACAGGATGAATCAGAGATTGCTCACACCTGATCTAAAATAAGTGTATAGGAACTCACCCTTTATCCTGTTTGTGGCTGATGCTCTCCTCACTTCTGCAGTGGAGAATCAGGAATGAGTCTGGAGTTTCTAGCCTTTATCACTTACAGGTTATGTGACACTAAAAAGACATCCAAGTACATGGGAAAATATTCTTCCTAGCCCCACCACCCAAGTCAAAGAAAATAACCTTTGGCTAAGAAAGCCCAAACATAGACATTTGCAGGATGAAAGGATTTCAAAAAAGGAGATTCTGGGATTTGAAAGAGAGAGACTTGTGATAATGGAAAGGGTAGAATCAAACTGCCTTTTAAAGCCAAAGCTGAAAAGCAAAACCTAAAACCTCTCCACCTCCACCCCAGTTGCCAATTTGGACTCAGAGAGGATCTTTCTTTTTCGTTGAAGTTATTTGTTGAAAAAAAACTGGATTATAATGGAAATTTTAAAACCTTAATCATGAAGATCCTACTTGGAACGCTCATTAGAAAGCAGCTCAGATGTCTACGAGCAACAACTGCTGTGAACCAGATACATACTGAGTACACTGTGTTAATGCCTTGTCTAAACTCTGGAGTATAAAACACCGGTGAAGCAGAAACAGTTCTGAGTAATACTCCAAAGTAACAACAGGATGAGGTTTGATAGGCTATTGAAAAAATAAAAAAGAACTCCCCCTACTCAAATTTACACATAAGCCCAGATTTTTGGAACATCGCACTAGAGTCAGGCTTTTCCCTCCCCACTGGCAGCCAAAACTATTTTTGAATTTGGGTCAGATTTAGTGACTAGGTTTCAGCCAAAAAATTTAGGAGGGAAAAATCATCAGAAAAATCAAGAAAGTTTGTTTGACTGTTTCAGAAACAAAAGGTTTCCATTTTTCAGGCTGGATTCACAAGAGGATTTGAGAGCTGACCATTTTCAGATGTGCTTGCTGCAGAGTGGTGATTATACATCTGCAGCTCCTAGCTGCTGGCGCTCTGGGAGACGGGGTCAGAGCAGAGCTCCATACCCTGAGCTTTYATATCAGGCCCCCACGTGGAGGCAGTTATATCTATATAGAAGTGTTTGTGTAGGCAATTTAGATCAGCACACTGAAAATGGTTACACTTGAGTGTTGTTTGGAATAGCATAGCCGCCTTCACATGAGGGATTTCTCAATTTAGTTAAAAATTGGCACAAAACTGAACATAGGCTAACCCTTGGAGTAGAGAAATGAATCTAAAGGTAGAGGGGGTCAAGCATGCACTTTTCTGGAGAGTATGGGGATCCCTGTTTCTGAGGCCAGGGGGACATAGTATGATCCCTTCAAAAGTCCTGTAACTATCAACATTTTTAGAGCAAAGTAAGTATTTCTGTAGAGAGTCCTATGGGGCCTTCTCCTCTTTCCTCCTGCTCCAGAATCTTCTTTTTAACTTCTTTCATTCAGAAAATACTGATGTTTGGGCTTTCTTAGTCAAAGGGCAGTAAGTAAGGCAGTCAATAGAATAACCTTCATGTAAAGCTACCTTACACCTATACACTTGGCCCTCATCATGCAGCATCTAAGTATCTTGCAGCCATTCCTAGTATTTGTCCTCACAACACGCTGTTCATTAAATAAATACATATTCTGTTTTTATCAATGCAAAGCAGCAGCAGTGGATAAATGGAATGGCTTGGTAAAGGTCACCCAGGTAAATCTCTGCTGAGCCAGGAAGAGGTCCCATGTCTCCAGCTACAGCCAGCTCCTGGAGCATCCTTCCTTCCTTGGGCTGGCCCTGGTGTGGGGACAGGCACCGCAGCAGGCCAGAGGGACCAGGCTGAGCTCAGTGAAGCCCACAACTGGCCCGGTGAGAGAAAGGGATGGAGAACAAAGCAAAAAAGAATGTGTTTATTTGAACTGTGGGTTGTTGAACTGTGCTGTATCTCCAGATGCTTTGAGGTTTACTCACTGCTTCTAAAGTGCAGTTTCACTCTGAAACATGGCTGAAAAGATGGCACCTTTTCCTCAGCAGATCCCGGTGCTTAAAGCAGGAGTGGGGAGACGAGCAGCTCCTATTTCCATGATGATCCAGGCTCTAATCAATGGGAGCAAGCTGTCGTTCTTGGCCACAGGACACTCAACAAAGAGCTATTTGCAGTGAAGGTGATCAAGTGCTAAAAAACAAAAAATCTTTCTGTTAGCTAAGTGTTATCGCTCCCTTTTGCCTTGGGAGCTCTGGGTAGTCTCTCCAGTGCCTTTGCAAGTGCCAGCTGGACAAGGCAGAAACCTGCCACAGTTCCCAGCCCACTTTGGCTCCTGGAGCAGCTCCTCAGGAGCGGCTGGTCTCACCGTCCCGTGCACCCTTCATATGCGAACAGTCTTAGCTTCCCCTCTTTCACGTGTCTCTTTCTCTCTCTTGCGTACAACTGCATGTATGTCAATTCTTTCTGCCCCTCTGATGGGGTTTCTGCCTCTCTGCTGAAGCCCCCGCTGGGGCAGCCCATCCGGCTACCGTGATGCATATCACAGCTAACAGCAAACCAGTAGGCAAGCAAGTCCTCTCTTTAATGCATCCTGGAGTGGAGGGGTATGCCACCAATATAGAAGGACTCCACCATCTCTACAAAACCTTTTTTTTCCCCTCAAGGTTTACAGAAAAGCATATTTTTTTAATGATAAACTCTGGAAATTCAGCCTGCAAACTACTGAGACACAATAAGGCTTTGGTCCTACAAAGCCTTAAGCACATTAACTTGATACAATCCCAGGAGTTGCTCGCACAGGTAAAGTGGGGCATGTCCATAAAACATTACAGGATCAGGACCTAAAGCAAAAGGGTGGCACATACCCTGTGGCCTTCATCTGTTGGACTCATATGTGGCATTTCCAAATGCGGTTCATAGCTTCCGCTGGAAAGTGTAAAGAGTAAAAACAAACAATAATCCATGGACTAAGGATATAGAGCTGTATAGCATGTATTCTCCTGGGCTCTTTGGAGGTATTTTTTCCAGCCTTTTTTGTGCTATTTCAACACCACTGCACAGCCTCATTTTCCTGCCAAAGTGTTAAATGCAAACAAAGACTCCTTTRAACCACACAAGATCAAAACTGGGTCATGGGAGTACTAGAAATCATTTCGGAAATATCCTCATTACCTTCCTGTTTCTTCCCATACTATTTTACTGTTTGGGGAGGAGGGAATGGGGGAGTGCTAGGATTTTTTTTTCAACCACCATTTGTATACAATCTTCTGAGAACCTAGGATTTTGAAAAGCCTAAAGCCACTTGCAGTGGCTGACCAGATATATATAACTCTTTAAACGAATCTCTCTTAGCCCAACAGAGATGCCATGGCTGAAGTACTTTATTTTACACAGTGCAGAGCAGTAGCCATCCTGAAAAGCTGCATCTATC
The DNA here is from genome assembly GCF_003343035.1 of Apteryx rowi. Classification (NCBI taxonomy): domain Eukaryota; kingdom Metazoa; phylum Chordata; class Aves; order Apterygiformes; family Apterygidae; genus Apteryx; species Apteryx rowi. The sequence continues at coordinate 1,209,882 of NW_020448208.1, read as the reverse complement.
AAATATAGCTATGTTTTAATCACATGTATGTATGATCCATGTTTTCCTACTCAGGCCCTCCCATCCCATGCTTAGCATACTCACTGAGCTGAGCTAACTTTCAGTTTGACTCTTGATTGCAGTATTTAACTGCTTAGTTGCAAACATTTTAGCTCCAGATTTGCTGCAAGTGAAAATTAGCAACACTTAACTATTAGGCATTTGCAAGATGACAGAGTTAAGGAGCCTTAATTTAATATACATCTTCAGAGGTTTATAACTGAATCCATACTTGTATTTAAATAACAAATAATCTGCTGATTATTATGCATAGTTTTCAGTCAGTGTAACGAAAACATGATGTCGCAGTCATGCTGTGAGCTCTGTAGTTAGGTTTCCTTGTTTATATTAACAGCTGTAAACACAGTCTAACTCAGCCTTGATTTAAAAGCAGATTTCCCATACTTTCAAGAATTCACCATGTTGTGAAATCTGGAATTTCAGAACTTTTCTCATGTGCTTATTGATTATGTCTAGGAACAGCCTGCACAGCTACAAATGCACTTGCAATGACCCATTTTAAAGCCTCTACTTTAAATGGCCAGTTTTCTATTCTCATTAAAAAATAAAACCAGCTTTGCAAATGTCTGTGTATAATCCAGCCCCTTAATGTCCCAAATTCAGCCTGCAAACTGCTGCGTATGGGGCTGAACATGTACTTAAGGGTTTTGCTGGGCCAAGGTTTCACATGTTTATCCCTCAATTTAAAAATAAAGTTTGTAAGATCACCTTAAAGCTGTTTAATTAAGAAAGACATTTAACTCTGCATCAGTCAAAATGACTTTTATTGCAGAATTTACTTTTTTACCTCTTTATAACAGCACTGGAAAACCTTAGTTTTTGGGAAAATGACACTACCTGCACAAAAGACTTTGTGCTTTCTTCTTATATTTAAGAGTATGGTGAGAAGCCAGCTGTGTATGAGTGGAAAGTCAGGTGAAGCACAAAACTACTAGGAACTTTTCATGATGCTCCTGCCATGAGAAATGCAGAAGCATTTCCTTCTAAAAGTGATCTGTTGACGTGGTTTAAATCTCCTGGTGTGCTAATCCCGTGCAGAGCTAAGCAGCCATGGAAAGCAACTGGCATGACAGGCAGCTGTCCACCTCCCTCCCTTTGGAGGAAGCCTCCCAGGTGGCGCAGAGCTGCTACAACAATTTACTGCCATGGGGGGCCTCCACCRGGCCCTGCAGGGACACAGAAAGTGAGGAAAAAGGAGGGGAGGAGTTCACATTGGATACTTGCAGGGTCCWTTATCCCAGAAGAGTATTTGGGATCACCCTGCTCTACCGTGGGGTAGAGATGCTCCTGGGCAAAGCAATGGCATGTTCCCATCTTCAGCTTTAGCAAAGACTTCACTGCTGTAGCAAAGACTTCACTATCGGTGTCCCAATTTACCTTTTGCCCCTCTCCTCTCAGCAGTACTGTCTGTGCCTGGAAAACCTGACTATTTTAGACCATCACAGCATCAAAGCTCTGCGACTTTGCCACAGTGCTCATGCTCCAGAGAAATACACCCTTCCACTGTCAGGAGGGCCAAAGTCCAAGGCTAATCTCCAGACCACACTCGTCTACTATTAGCTGCACAGGCGCAAGCTCGCACTACGATGCTGCCTTAATGCGCTCCTTTGGAGTTCCTTGTGTAGGGCAAGCCCTGCTTTGTGGCTTTGCTGTCTGCRAGGACCGTAGGGGTGAGCACACCACCGTCCACCTGCATCCCTCGAGCTTAGCTCCTCCTAAGCATGCAGGGCATGCTCAGAGTCCAAGCTGTAGCCAGGTTAGGGCCAAAGGTGCAGGCAGAAATTAGGCTCAAAGTGCTTAGGCCTGCTCTGAGGCCCGTTCTCCACCTGGGAGCCTCCTCTGAGCCTTAATGCATTTCTGACTTTCCATTTCCGTGAGCTAGTCCACCCACCTGCCAGAGAAACAGTACATGTCATGCAGGATACACACAGACATTTTGATCCTCTCCTTTGTAGACTAACATGCAGGTTAAGTAACCTCCCATTCGACACATGACTCGGTCTCATGCTAAATCCTCTCTCTTCCAGCTCTGCTTCAATGATTACAAGTAAACTTGTTCAAAACTTCATTTTTTTCCCCTTAAAATTCACAAATGAATCTGGTCTGCCAAGTGCCTTATCTAGCATTACTGACAACGCTAAAATATAACCTGGATTGACAGGGGATCCACCAAGAGCTTAGCCAGGCTATTTCACATCATCCTGTGCAAGTTATTTTTACACGTCCTAAATCTAGTTCAACTTGCTTGACTTCTCAGAGAACAATTAAAAACAATGCGTAACAGATGGGGAAACTAAGACAAATAGAGGTTAAATGACTTGCCTGAGGCTGATAGAGTCTCGCAGAATGGGAGACAGGAGTCCTGGGTATTAATTAGTTAATATTTGTACAGTGCTAGGAAAATATATAGCCCTGTAGAAGTATTATTGTAAGGTGGCCCCTGGAGTTTGGAGAAGCAGAGGGCAATAGTGCACAGGCAAGTGCAAACATCCCTGCTTGTATCTTGGCATTTTGGTCGTCCAGGAGGTCCGGGAGGGCTGGAGCGTTCCCAGGATATGAGGAGAGGGGGAACAGGAAAGCCTGGGGAAAGAGCTCCCACCAGAGCAACATCTCTAGGCTGCTGCATCCACATGGCTAAACCTAGGAGCAGCTCTTTACTCTTTTCATTGAAAATAGTAGATCTGTTGGCACTGTCAAATTAGGCCACATGATCGGCTGCCTCCAGCCGAAACCTTGAAACTGAACTGGGGATATTTGTGGGTGTTCATGGCAGCAAGAGGGGCCGATCTCACTGAATTGCCACAGGACCCGCGTGCCACACTCCTCTGCATCCTGCTGAACATCCCAGAAGGAAGGCCAGACTCACCTGTACAAAAATGAGGAGGAAGGAGGAAAGGGGTTTGTCGCAGTGTTAGGTTTATCATTTTCCTCCACATCTCGGTGGCATTCATCCTGCTCCCATGACCTCAGATTTGATTTCTTCATATGCCTTTTTCAATCCAGTTTCCCTTCACACTGTCACACAGCTTAGCCTGCTGCTCTGAGCCTCTTCCAAAAGGTTTCAGTATCAGTCTGAACGAAACATGGACCAGTCTTTCCTCATGACAGCACTCAGTCTCCAGTGCTTTTAACATCATTATTTTTTCTGCCCTGTAGTCTCAAGAGTGGTGGGGACATCTTTGGCCGTTCTCTTTCTTTCTCTTGGCTGGAATACAGAAATATTACCTAAGATGTGATGCCTTTTCCTCTATAATATTTAAATCATTCAGACCTTCTATATACACTACTAGAATTTTCACCCAGTTCTCATAAGCTCATAACCTGATTGTCAGAATCTGCCATTTCTTTTCCCATCAGTCCAGCTTAGACTTGATTGAAATTCAGAATTTTCAATTGGAAATGCCAACATTTATTTTCATCCAAACTCAGATAAAAGCCTGACATTTTAAAAGCATGTCATCAAAAATGCTGATCTTTTAACATCTACATACTCAGGCAAAACTTTTCACCATTCCTAACTGCAGAATTCAAAGTGCTGAATTTTGTTTAATTTACTTGAAATGCCTTATTTAGAACAAAATCAAAATCAAGATGCATTACCCTTGCCTTGCCTTTATTGACTGCTGTGGGTCAAAATCCACAGGAAACTACACTTCAATGTAATGTGATGTTTAATGGCTATACTGCGTGGTGCAGTGGGAAAACCACACTGTGTATTGTGGAATACATTCTATAGTGAGGGATCTCATCCAGGAAGGAACAGAGCAGCAGCTCGACTACAGATCCTGCCCCGTGCTACCAATGATGCTCGTTTCTGCCCCAGGCAACCTGACGAGCTAATTAGAGCTYGCGCAATGAGAGACACAGCTCTGCAAGATCCTGCTCCTTCCCCCTAAATGAAACGCCGTGCTTTTATCTGAACTTTGTCGCAATGTAATATTTTCTGTCATTTTAATTAAAAATTTTGTTTGGATCAAACTGACCCTAAATGAAGCATTTTTCTTTTTGCTACAGAAAATGTTCGTTGTTGAGAAACTGTGTTCTCAACTGTAAAATTATCCTGATAAAGATGTCCAGTAGCCTCCAGTACAGCAGCCACAATCACTGTTTTCACTAATGCTCTCATCTGAGCAGCTTGATGTCTCTGAATTTTTCACATTTCTTTCTTTACCATCAAACCATCTTTTCCACCCTCCAGATATTCACTTTTGTCCCTGACGACATCCACTGCAAACTTTGTTCATTTGAACGGCGCTTGCTTTCGCTGTTTACACCACAAGCATCCCAGACGTTTTGCCAGCCAACCCCCTCATGATTCCCCAGCATGAACCAACCTGCAAAGTCAAACTTCTTAGGCTGGCTGAAAAACCTGTATGTTATTTATTTAAAAAAATAATATTACTGGTTTCAAAAGGGTTGTCAATAGTTCAGTCAGTTCCCTGAAATGGTTGGAGAAAGAAAGAGAAACAAAATATGAATGTATTTTTACTCAGTTCTTACCAATGTTTAAGATTTTCTACATTTTCAACTGCCAAAAACTGATGGCCTATTCTGCAGAATGTTTTAAAAGCTTAAAGTATGTGGTTGCGTTTGTGGTTTGAAAACTTTTGGAGCTTTTCCTCATCAGAATTGCTATTTCCAATAAGAAATATAACAAAAATATGAAGCATAAGCCAATAAAAATATAAACATAAAAATAAAATCTTCAAAATATAGACATTTCAGCCATGTCTGCTCCTCTTTTCCAAATCCCATCTCAAATCTCTGCTCCAGGGATTGGCAAATTAACAAATACCAAGGAAAATGCACATTGGAAAGCAATACTTTTAAATCATTCTGAAACATCACATTCTGAATACAATTAACGAGTGTAGCTGAAAAAGCATGTTACTGAGACCCTCCACGATCACCCCCATTCCTTCTTTTTATTTCTTATGCTTCCAGGCTGTATTTTTGTCTTATGTATAGCCTTGGGACTCTGTAAGCTCCCGAGGAAACATCCTCTTTAACACTGAGAGTTGTAATCAAGGAGTATAGTTCTTTGATTTCAGGAAGCGCATGATTGCATTTTAGGCTGCTGTAATTAGGGTTTGATTCTGTTCAGAATACATCCAAGGAATGCCAAGTACCCTCAATTCCATTAACTTCAGTGGGAATTAGAAGGCTCAGCTGCATTTAATATTTTACAGGGTCAAGCACTGAAAACTGTATTAGCATTCTCAAATCCCACTAGGCCTAAATTCAGCAAAGCATTTGGATTGAGACTTAACTGTAAACATGTGAACAGTCCCCCTGATTTCAATATGACTATTCTCATGCTTAAAGTTAAGCATAGGCCTAAGTGATGTGCTGAATTTGGGCCAAAAACTACTGTTTTCAAGTGCTGCAAGAGTTCACAATAAGCAAACTGCTGGCCTATAGAATGTCAGTTGCATAATCCTTTTTTTTTTTTTCTTTTTCAGAAAGGCTAACGTGAGACTATGTGTTTTTAAAATGGAGCAGCCTCGCCACTTAAAGAAGGTGGGGGGGTTCTGGTGAAGTCTTGGCTATTTCTGCAAAGTTATTAATTTACTATTATTATTGTAATTATTACTGTTATTCCTATGTGAATGCCGGAAAAGCACCTATCCCAGACTCTCAGAGCTTTTGCTATTCCTAAAAGAATATAATCCATACAGAAAAGAATAACAAACTCTCTCTACATGACAGCAGACATCAGCCAAGTGACAGCTAAAAATATCCCACCATCTCCAGAGAYCCTCAGCCTTTGCACATCTGAACCCGCCCGGAAGCACCAGAAAACCAAAATGTCCTGTGGCGAGCCCCAAATATCCCCACCTTTTGCCTCCCTGGGGGCCAGCACAGTCCAGGGCCCCCTGGAGAGCAGCAGGCTCCTTCCTTGGGGGGGACGCGGGGCGTGGGACCTTTCTAGGGCTCCTATTGTACCCCACATATGGGAAAGGGAGAGGGTGGGATGTGGGGCTATCCCAGCCACCTTTGCAGGGCCAGGAGGAAGGAAGGACTTTTGGGGGTCCCTTTCTGCTGGGGTCCCCTGGGTATACACAACTTAGAGGTGGGCAAGTGCTGGAGCCACGTACTGAGAAACTCATGGGAGCAGCGCAGAGGAGGAAAGGAGCAGGGTCCTGCAAATGGGGGGCTAAACCGGGACTGGCTGCGGTGCCTCCAGAGCAGCCACAGAGATGCACGCTGGGGTGACACCTTCCCACAGAGTTTTCTTCCACCCTCCTGCAGCCAATCATTACCCCAGAAGCAGAGGCAACTGCAATAGCTGTGTGCAACAGCTCCTCAGCTGCCGTGATCCACAGCCTGGCACAGCAGTGCCGGCGGCAAGGGGTGGCAATGGGCTCTGGGAAACAGGGTCACGCTTGCTTCATCTTGTCCTGACCTGGAGGTGCAAACCAGCAGGAGAGAAGTGGGCTGAGGACACTGAGGTTGCTGATCTCAAATCAGCCCAGCACGCCTCTCCAGTGCAATTTGCCTAATCACCAGGAGTCATTTTTTACCTCTGGCCTGCTACACTGCAGTTTGGATTCTCCATAACTCCATGATCTACAAACCTTAAATTGCAATTAACTGGCTGCTGCGAATGCACTGTAAAGCCAGAACAAGGACATATTTAAGATGGGAAAACTGAACAGAAACATAAGCCCAGAACCTGCTGTTCTAGTTTGCATCTCCCTTTTTTGACATATTTCACAGCCCTTTTAGCACACAGGTTTTGGCACGTGTGCAGCTATTGCACTGACAAGATAGCTTGCAATGGTATTTTCTCAGTTAGGCTGACTGGAAAATGTCCTCTGCTTTTGCTCCAAGCTCTTGTAGAGGGATTATAAAATCAAAGCAACAGCTTTGCCAAAATCCATAAAAATAATATTTTGAATCTCAAACAAATTCCTCTTGGCACCCCCAACAGAGAAATGGCACCTACTGCTAGAGAAGAGGATCAGACATGAGATGGACACGCTGTAGTGCTGGCAGGACACAAGTAGGAGGAATGACTGGGACTGGTAGACAAGGTCAGAAATGCTGACATTTAACCTTCCTCCCAGCCGAGGCTAAAGCACCCCCAGGTGACTCCGGTAGCAGGGGTTCCCAAATGGTGGCGCATGTGCTCCAGGAGTATTCAAATTATTTCAGAGATGTTTCCTGAGCAGCTTGATGACTCCTCTTGTGCATACACACACAGTCCAGCACAGAGCTACTGCTGGTGGCTGCGTCTCCGGAGGGCGACTGTACCTCAGCGAACAGCTCCCCTTTTGCAGCCAGTCATCCCCAGTGCCAGGGAGACTCACAGAGGCGACAAAACGAGCCGTAGCATCCTCCTGCAAAGGCAGAAAGGCAGAGTGAAGATGACTTTCCGCATTGTCGCATCCCTTAGGCACAGTAACCCCTGATGCTGCCGAAACAGAGGAGCAAAAAAATGCAGCTGAAATTTCTGCACTTTGTACATACATGCCTACGTCTGAATTTTGCTTCAGCACATTCAAGGGACTTTCAAAACTTTGAAGTCCCATTACAATTTGTATTTAGTAGCTGTGAGAGCTGCCTGAGAGATTTAACACTCAGACACGCAGGGACCAGCTAGCTATTTCTTAGGGCTGTCAGTTGGTACATGCTGTGCTCCAGAATGGATTTTATCTTCAGCACAAAAGTTTTGCTGAAATTATTCCTGCTCAGCTGGAACTACACTAAAATATACCCTTGCTTAGCTGCAGAGCAGCCAGGGAGGCAGGCGCCAGGCGCCCACGGTGCTGCCATCTCGCGGAAACGCGCGGCAGCCTCGCGCCAAAGCGGGCCGGGAGGGAAGGGAGCCGGCCGGAGCGCGGGAGGCGGCTGCCCCTCGGTCCGCTGGCCCTGCTCCAGCGCCCCGGCACGGCCACGCACGAGGAGGGAGCCGTGCGAAATGCACACGCAGCGGCGGCCGTGGAGGATTCGCAGGTGCACGCCTGACCCCACTCTTCCACCGCCTTCGCCGAGGTTGTCCTTTGGCGAGCGGGAATGTTTTCTCCAGCAAATCTGGGTTTCATTACGTAGCAGCAGCCGAGGCCTGACTTGTCTGCGCAAACTCAGCGCACGGTGGTGAAGGGATTAGAGAGGCTTCAAGAGGGGGGAAAAAAACCAAAAATGCAAGCAGTGCCTCCTCTCCCCCCGCATGGCTCTAACGCTTTCCAGACCAGGTCCCTAAACACTTGTAAGAGAGGGTTTAACACCACGCATCGTGGATGAAGCTGGTCCAACCCCAGAAGCCCTTGGGCCGGGCAGCATGGTGCAGCTCTGCTCCGGTGGCGGTGCCATCCTGCTCTGGCGGTGGTGCTGTCCCACTCCTGTATGGGGCAGCCCCATGCAAGGTTATTCCAAAGTCACCAGTGATTGCAATGCTTCAGTTTTGGGTGCTAGGATGGAACACCTTAACARGGTCCTGGTTTCCAGCAAGTGGTTTTTGACATGAAGGCATCCTAGAGAGAAGACCCCAAAACCATTAATCACTTCAGGATGTCTTAGACATGGACAATAACACTGTAGAGAATTCAGGCCCTCTGACACTTCAGTGCAGTATCTGAGCATTTTAACAATAACAGTCAACACTGCTGATGCCTGTGAAAATACAGATGTAAGCCAGCTGTCTGTCAGAGTGAAAAATGTGTTTGTCTTTTTGTTTTAACGTGTCATTTCCCTCTTGGACATTTGCTGTGTTGCTGCCAGGACATCACATGCTTCCAGTCCAGACTCTAACCCAAGAAGATGAACCACGTTCAGATGGAGGGCGGGTGTCATTGTCCGTTTCTGTAATTTTTCTTGATCCAAAGCTAAGCAAAACATATTTGACTTATTCCCTTCTTTTTGCCCATAGCAACAAAACCATTTCCAATAGTTATTTCAAGCCAAACAGAATCACAGATTTACCCATAATAGAGTCATGGGAGGGATGAAAGAAAGTGTGTCCTGGGGGGGGGGGGGGAATGTGTCAATTCATGAAACATTTTGATGTTTAGATTAATGCAACAAACCATGAGATTAATAAGAGGAAGTGGAAGTCTATATAAATGATCAGAATGTAGTAGGCATAATAGACACTTGGTAGGATAACTCACAACTGGAATATTTAGTATGAAGAGATGCAGTTTATTCATGAAGGACAAGAGAGAGGAAAGGGAAGCTGTTCTGCCTTGTATCTCGGTTGCTCCAAGGTCTGGAGTATGGAGGGAGGAACAGCTGTTGAATGTCTGATCACAGAGGAGAGGAGTTGAGGTGCTCTTGAACTAAGGATCTCCTGTGGACCACCAAGTCAGCAAGTGGAGTAGAGATGACATTTTGTGAGCCACTGGCAGGCTCCTCCAGGAGGTGATGCTCTCAGGGGATTTTGACTTTCCAGCAACCTATTCAGAAAGTAATAATGGAAGAGGCAGATTTTATCTACACTAGTAAATGAAACTGCTCTGAAGGACATTCCTCAGCACTGACATGCTACGGTTCAAACCATTAAATTGTTAGGACATTCCCTGACATGGTTTTTGTCCTCAGATACCTAGCACAGTCCCAAAACAATTCCCAAATACAGCTTGGAGTTAGCACAGAGCAGCAACCGGTTCCAGTAGGCAGGATATAGCCTCCCTGTTTTGGAGGGGGAGAGAGTTTAGCTGTCCAGATGTGGGCCGTTCTGTGCCAGCTGGTCTCAGTTTTAAAGAATAGTTGTGGGCACATTTCCTGTACAGTGAAATGTAGGCAGAGTGTTCAGCAAGCTCGAGGAATGCGCTGATGACAAATTTTTGACATGTAGGTAAATAAAAGCCAGCAGATACAGTAGAGGGAAGACTCCTACAGATTTGGTATAACCAGTTGGAAATAAATGGTTGAAAATACAAAGGTGGAAACTGAGATGAGGGTGACAATGAAATTACAGAGTTTATGATCCATAGGAAAGGAAGGAGAGAGCAGCAAGACCAAAACAGTGGACTTCAAGAAGGCAGATTTCAACAAATTCAGAATCAGGTAGGTAAGATCTTAGGAGAATATAGTTTAAGGGGAAAAGTTGTTAAGGACAACCAATGCTTTTTTGGAGAAACAAAACAGATACAAGAGCAGATACAAGGCACAAGAACAAACTATTCTAAGACAGAAGAAGAACAAGTTACAGTAATAAACCAACTTGGTTAAAGCACAAGCTCTTCCTTGATTTCAAACACTAAAAGAAAAAAGATGAAAATAAAATAAAGTGACTGTAAAGACAAAATCAGGAAGGCAAAGGCACAAAATGATAACAAGAAATCTTTCTGTAAGAGGAAAATCAAGAAAGTGCTGAAGGAAAGCTATTGACAGATATCTCATGAAGGCCAAAGACATTTTTGCTTTAGCCTTCATTGAAAGTAATGACTAAAATCAGGTGGCTTAAATACAATTTGCCAGAAGGTAGGAGATCTATTAGAAAGGGGAAGATGAAGCTGGAGAGTACTTAGGTAAGTTAGAGCTTTTCAAATCAGCCGCAGCCTTCCCCTTACATATGTGGCTAAAACACTGTCAAGCTAATTAATGATTGCTCTAAAAACTTGAAGAGTTCAGTGAGGATCCAGAAGTCCAGAGAAGGACAAGCAGCATTCCAGGCTTGGAAAGGAGCACAGCTGGAATTATAGATGCAACATGTTAGCTTCAATTCCCAGAATAAGACTGGAACAAACAATAAAAATAATCCATAAGCACCTAAAAGTTAACAGCACAAATAACAGCCGCATGGTTTGCTCAAAAACATATTGCATCACTTTGAATTATTTCCCTCTCTGACAACATGACAGGCTTCATGAATAGAAGAGAGCTAATAAGTGTTGCTATATACTGATTTTAACAAGATTTTTGACACTGCCTCATAAAGGTAATCCAGGAGACATGGTTCAGATGAAATCATTATAAAGTGAATGTAAAAATGGCAGGAAGACTGCACTCAGATAATAGTTATCATTAATTTACTGTGAAAATGGTATTCTTTAGGAGTCTTTTCTCAGCATTGCAACGTTTATATTTTCATTAATGATCTGGATGATATAATAGAAAATATATTTATTAAAGGTTTCTACAACACCAGTATGGGAGAAGCTCCAGAACAGAATTATTTATATGAACTTTGGAGAATTGGGAAAGAGATGATGTTGTTCACTAGGGATTCCTGCCTATGCATTACACTTAGCCAGGAATAATCACCAGGACAAATAAAGGATAGGGAACAAATGGACAGGATCTGCAGGAAAGGTGTTGGGGTTTTAGTGGACCATAACTGAACACAGCTCAACAACATCCTGTTGTTGCAAAGAAGACAAAGGCAATAGCGGGTTCTGTGAATGGGATTTTACCCTCAAGATACAAGACTGCTGCTTTGCTCAGGATTGGCAAGGCCTTAGCTGCAACACCACACTCAGGTGTGATGTGGACAAACGGGAATGAGTCCACAGGGCAATGGAGATACTGAAAATGTGGCCTAGGAGAAAATATTGAAAGAATTAGGGTGAAGAGAAGGGGAAACTGAAGGGAGATGGCTACATCTGTATTAGTAACTTAAACTAGTAGACTGGCGCTGCCACGGTCTGCTCTGGGCCAGCTAGCTTTCTCCCAGGCAGCTCCCAGGGAAAGGAGTTAATACAAGCTGGCACCATTCCCTGTTAGCAGCTTTAATGTGGCCAGCCTGTATTAGAGGGCCAGGAGTTATTAGGAGAAGTTTGATAGAATAGATATAGGCTGCTACAAGCCAGTTGCCTCAGTATCAGAGAATGATCCCCAGCACATTTAAATCCCTACTATAAACCTGGCTAATAAGACTTCAAATACCTGAAAGGCAGCTTCAGTGAGGACGGCAATCCTTTGTTCTCCCTCACCAAGGTATTTAGACTAAAAGATAATAAATGCAGTATGCAACAAAGAAACTTTAGGCTGGACATTAATAAAAATTATTTGGAAATGCTGGAATATGTTGCCTTAGGAAGGCTGGGGAATCTCCAGAAGCTTCTGAGAAGAAGCCAGGCAAACACGTGACAATGATGTCCTAGGAACAGTAGATCTTTTCTCATGGCAGAAGGATGGACTAGATGTCTCCTATTTTTCCCTCCAGCCCTATTTTCCACAATTCTGTTAAAAGCTAGCGATGAGCAGTTGGAGAGATGCAATGCTCCATTTCCATTCAGTGGGAAGCAGGTTCTCCTGCAACTGGACCGTCCTTTGTCATTTGTTCTCACAATATTTCAGTGCATAATTACAGGCTAATTTCTAATTTCCATAGAAATGCACTGCAGTGAATTAGCTTTCCCAGTGAGGGCTTTGCCATTTGATATGGACACTTTGAGGGGCTGCTTCATGTCCACCGTTCTGCCTTGGGCCCTTAAAAATTGTGATTTCATAGCAACTTTGACAAAGATCACTGAAATAAAGAGCTTAGACTCCCCAAAGGACTTCATGGCTAGTGCAGACAGGTCCAAGCAAGAACTAATTACACTGGTGAGGTTAAAAGGCACCCATAAGCTATATAAAGCTATTAGAAAAGGTATCAGAGAGGCAACTGCTGATATCTGAACTAAAGCCATCTTCTTTTTAAGTTTTTGCACAGTTCCAGTGCATCATGGGGAGCACTTTAAGCTAAAGGCCTTTCATACCTAGGGAATAATTTAAGCTATGTAGGAACAAACACACAATTTATCAGCCCTGGTAGATGTTGTCGGGAGACCTGTGAGTTAAAAATTTGTCTTTGGTTTTGTTGTCTAACAGACCTGTTCAACAGTGTACATACATGAAATATCTTTGACAAGGGTCACTATCGTAGGTCTGTTTCAATTTATTTTAGTTCAACAAGGAAATAATTCCCCTTGGAATCCAAATTGTCCAGATCATTTAGACCCCATGACAACCTGTGCAGAGGAAGTTGTGTTGGGGTAGCTGGCTGCTCTGTTTCATTTTTTAGAAGTCAGATGAAATTATCTTGACATTCCTGAAGTGAAAAATTGCCAGAAATATTTTCTCCACGAGACACTGAGAGATTTTTCCTTTCAGTGAGAGTGAAATCTTTTTTGACATGCTATAGTGTCACACAAAATGGAAATCTTGAATTTCCAGCCATTTCTGGCTGGTCAGTTAGCTCCTTCCAGAAGCAGCCTGCACTATAAACAGACCAAACAGCTTGGAAGATTGGAAGAATTATAGACACCTCAGGTTTGGAGGATGGGGACACAGACATTAAGGCTCAACACTGTTCAGAGATTCAAACATCACTTGCTCACATAACTCCCTGTGGCTTTCACTAACACTTAGGTGCTATGGTGCCACAATTGCCTTTGAAAATGTTTTTCTGAATGATTTATTTTTGGTCAGATGCAGATGCAGGTGTGGACTTCTAATTTTGATATCAGAACAGGGAAAATCACGTATTTGTTTTCCTGTCCATCTGCTCTGCAGTGATGATGGGACCTAAGATAGTGTTTCTGCTTAGTTTCTATGGCTTAATAATCATCAAATTCCATATAGAGTTTGTGGCCTGTGCCAAGTTTATCAGCTAACCAGCCCAAAACATCTTTGCTTCAGAGATGAAGTAAGATCAGATTCATTAAGTCCAGCCTGGCTATAAGGGAAACATGTAGATATTTATTTGAAAAGAAAACACCTAAAATTCCTTCATCTTATATGATTTATTCCCTGCTAAATATCATGTGATGCAAATGCATGCAGATCATAGTAATTTTATGAATCAGGATTTGGGAAGCCTGTTTAATGTGCAATGAGCCGTTGGCCAGGTTATGAGAGAATGGTACAAAAGAAATTGTGTTGATGATTTCAGGTTCTACCGATATTCAGTTAAATGCTTGCATGAAATACACGACTGAAGCTACTTAGCAACCTCTTCAGAATCTTTCCCCAGTGACTTATTTGCCAAACACAAAGTGCCTTAGATTTCAATAGGAAAGACTATTATTATGACTGAAGTATTCAAGTAATAAAATAATAAGTATTTATTTTTCCCCTTTTACTGTTCATGTCTTTTTGTTTAAACACTAACAATAGGGTAGGTGTGGGGCAAATGCAATTGTATACTTGATGGATTTTTTTTCTGTAATACATCCAGACAAGCTGTATTTTGATATTCAGGTCATGTGGAGATTTTGCCAAAAATATTTTGCCTTTATACCAAATAGGAAATTCATACAGTACTTTGCCTCTTACTCAGAGATTTTTTAAACAATGGGTCTGCTGGTTAGGATGGTGTTTTCTATCCAGGGCTATGTCTGAATCTGCCATACTGGAGTTCTTTCGTATACTATAGTGAAATTCTCTGCTTCATCATAGACATAGTGCTAAGCACCGATCACTTATCATAAAAGGAAACATGAGAACAGCCTAATTATACAAAAAAAGTTAAAAAGATGATGTGCCTGATTCTTCTCCGGAAGCACTTGGAGAAAGACTAGAAGAAATCAGTGTTATTTGCAGTAATGAAGATTTTGACTGAATATCAGACAGGAGAAAAATTCCTTAGTATGAAGTTATCAACACACTGGACAGAGTTATTTTGTGAATTTAAGTACATGAGCAGCAAATACTTGCTGGTCATACTTTACTTCTGTTTCAACCTGCCAGGAGTTGGGCTAGACTCTTTAAGGTCCCTTTCAGTCCCATATTCTTTTTATTCTAAAAGACATAGGAAAGATTTGTGGCTACAGAAGAAATACCCACATATTTTGGGCATTGTATTATCAATGAGAAACATTATGGCCAGCTACCAAAACCTTGTAAAGCAATCAGCCTAAACCCATGTAAGAGAAAGAAGGTTCCTTTTGTTTAGAATCTGCATATAATGTAAGACAGTGTAAAATGATTACAGATAATTACAGGTTCAAGATGTCTTTGAAGTGTTCTCACTGATGCTGCATTAGAGACGTTTCCTCTCTTTATATGAAAGAATAGCCCTATGAAGATACATCTGTCATCAGGTGACAGAATTCAGGCACTCCAAATTCACACACCACTTCCACAGGATTGTAAAGCTGCTCGGTCCTTCAGTGGCCAGTTTAGAAACCATTTTGGCTTTCTTTTTTCTGACATCTAAATGAAAGCCCATGGAAGTTAATGCTGGTGATTTCAGGGGACACTGGATCTGGTCCCATGCTTTTCCTCTCCCAGCCTTAGTGCCTGGACCACAGCTTCCCGGTTGGCATCAGAGCCCTCTTGCGGAGGTGCTCAACCTTTCAGAAGTGCTGACAAGCCCCTTGACCCCACAACGGTGTCAGTGTGCTGACTGAAGATCAGGCGGCGTCTATGCAGAGAACTGAATTCCACAATTAGTTAAGAATTAAGACATCATCAAATCTGAAGGTCTGAAAATGATGTCCTTCCCTCTGACAATATGCAGCAGACATGAAGGTTTCCCACCAAAAAAAGAGGAAGGTGGTTCACTAACCACTTTCACCCAACCTGGGAATCCAGCTAAGACCCTCCTGACTTCACATCTCTGTACACCAAAATATGCAGCAAATGTCAAGAAATTCAGAGAATAAGTTACGGAGGGACTGAACAGGAGCTAGGAAAGGAAGAAAACACACAGAGCAATGAAAAAGGCCAGATTAAAATTGGTTATATTCATGTCGATTGGTGGTAATGGCATGTTTAGAACTGAGATTATGTCAATGTTCTGCACTACAGTTACAACACTGTAATTGCTTATCACTATTTGGAGACCTAATTACTCAGGAGACAAGGGCATCATTTAAGATGTAAGAAGAGAAAAGAGTAAAAGAAACAGGATATGATGAAAAGGAATTTTAAGGTTGAATATGGGGAAACTTTTGTAAGAATGAAATTTGTTAGGTCATGAAAAGAAGAGCAGCCTAAAACTCTGGAAAGTGTGCATTAGGAAACCAGTCGGCATCAGCAGAGAAGTGGGCTACAGTAATTCACTGATTTGCTTTCTATTTCTGGTTTCTCTGATTTGGTAATTCACAGGCTGGACCAAGGTAATCCTGTAACTCTGGCCTTTATTCAGAATTTTCCAAACTTATCCAGGCTGTGCTCTCTGGGAAGCAGCCTGGAACGTGCATAAGGTCAGGATTATGTGGTACTTTCCTGTCCTGTCTGGAAATACCACAGAAACCACCTCTCTAGGGGATCTCAGTACTTACCCTTCTTGTTCCTCTGAAGAGAAATAAGTGTGATTGTGGGGGAAATCGAAAACCAGAGTCATTAACAGGATGCTCTGCATAAGCAAATATGATAACTCTCTATCACACAGTCCAACTGCTTTCTACAGGCTTCAGGTTCAAAAGCATTCAGAAGCACTAAGTCAGGGCCAGACTCAACAAAATGAATAATTACACCAAATAAGACATTTTTCAACATTGGCAAGGCTTTATCAGTGCTCACTCCAGGACAATGCTCCTAGAAACGAAAGAAAAGCCTCCCAGTTGTCACACCAGCCTGGGAATCAGGGTTTATGGGCTCAGTACTTCCTCAGGTATTGCCTGTATGACCCTAAATAAGGCAGTTTAGGCTTGATTTCTTCAGAAACACTGACCAGGCTACATTATTTGCCCCTTATCCAGAGGTGCAAATGGCGACTATAGCTGAAAATCAGGCATTAATCTCCCTGTGCCTCACCTTCCCCTCACTAAAATAGCAGCGATATTTCCCTAGATATGAAAGGCTGAATTCATGTGAATGGGATGAAAAGGGCATTTCAGCCCAACACAGAACTCTACTTGTATCCCTATGGGAATGGCTACACAACAGTTCATTGCATTAACTGCAGCCGCATAGATCTACATTAGCAGTCTTCAACCCTGATCTAGCAACAGTATCCCAGAGCTCGGTATGGACTACATCCAGGTTTTCTAGCAGTTTTACAGCTTGTGCTGTTTTACAGCTCCATGCTGCCTCAGGCAGACTGTTACCAGTACCCAAGCAAGCTAGTTTAAAGCCGGCTTAATGTTTGTGGGTGACACTACAATCCTATCTCTGTGTTTCAGTATAAACATGACCTCTGGTTTTATACAAGCAGTGTAGACTCCTTGAGTGCTAGCCATAGAGAAACCTCCAAGTCTTATTCATAATTTAACAAAACTGCTTCAAATAGCTGCAATAAAAGCTGAATCTCCTTTTAAATGTTACAGTTCATGGATAGATCATAAAGAGTTGGAGGACTATCACAAAGCATGCAAGGAAAAGGGAAATGGATTTCACCCAGTTACAGTACTAACAGAACTCTTTCCTTCTAGTTTTCCAAGATAATTTGGACTATTTCATTGCCTGGAGCGAGATAAACTGTATGGCTCCAAGCATATCGTTAGCAATGCCCTGCATCTCTCCCCTGCCCAGCTTACCCTACCTGCCTCTGGAACGCAGCCCACACAGTAGCTGCTTTTCACCACCAAGTTCAGAGCCCACCACTCAGCCAAAAGCCTGGTAATATGGTAAGAATATGCCTACAGCAGCAGACGATATAACTCATAGACTGCAATCACCCGTGGCTTTCCAAAGTAGTGGCATGATTCAATAATACCAGAGCCCATAATGTGAACACTGAAAACTGCAGGGCCTCAGCTAGAGGGGAAACAGCAAAGCAGGAAGAATGGCCATCTCTATACAGACTATAAGAGAGAGATTACAGCCAACTGAAAAAAGAAAAAATCACAGAGTAATAGAAAGGTGGCTGGAAACCTTGGAAAAACCCCAATTCAACAGAACATCAGTATTTTGAGAGTCCCAGTCAGGAAGCAGGACACAGATACCATGCAGTAAAGTGCTGCCAGACATGTAGGTTATTGATTTTTCTGAAGATCCCACCTGAACTGAATGTGTGGACTGAATCCCAATGAGAGTCCCAGATGGAGTAGGCAATTGTGGAGGCAATGGACTTATTACTCTTTAGGACTCAAGGGACCAAGATAGGTTTTTACAAGCAGCTAAAACGAAGAAAGAGATCATATGGGAAGGTGCTAGTCTCCTATTATTTCCGGACATAAGTCCTATAACCCAGGGCAAAAGGGAAGAATTAACCATGGTTAAAAAAAAAAARAGAGAGAGATTTGAGATATAAAATGTGTCTGCATCAGCTTCCCTAGCTTGCCAAAGAGCACAGTTCACACAGTGAGAAAACCAGCATCTTTGCGGAAGTGGAGGCAGCATAGAAGCTGCTGTCAAAAGCACTGGCGATGAAGAAACTTGAGACTGTTCTCCACAGTGCGCTGCATCCTCACTACTCCCCACATCCCAGCAGATGATGGAGTGCCGTCCCCACAGAGGAGAAATGAATACAGGCACAACTTGGGAGTAAGGGGAAGGCATTTACTAATGCTTGTTTATTTTTTCTTTCTCTTTATCTTGTGTCATCTAGTCTGTGCTACCATGCTACCATCTGCATATTGGAAAGCATCTGCAACAGATGCCAGGAGTTTTAAGATTAGCACATCCAACCCATCCCAAAAATGCATCTGACAAGGGTATGTAGAGTGGGTGTAATTGCTATGTAAACATGACACATATAGTTATATATTTTGGCACTTTCATCCATCTTCTGACTGAGTTTAATAAGTTACAAAACAACAGCAGTGATGTCAGAGTCCCCCCGGCATTTACGGAAGGGCTGAGTCCAAGGGCTCGGATAGTAGCTGCTTTGTATACCCTAAAAATTATCCTGGAGGAATATCAGCCCAGACACCCAGAAAGATATTGACTTCTGTTTCTCCCTGGAAACCTGTGGTTTTCTGAAGGCGGGTAAAACACAGCTGGTCTCCCTTCCTTCTGGCTGTGGAGGAATCTGAAGGCCACTGGTGGCAACATGCCCCCTAAGCCCAGCCCCAGGACCTGAGGGGAGAGTCCTTTATGAAGCTGAACTGGTCGGTTTGTCTGGTTTTTGACAAAGCGCGAACATCCCTTTTGCTGGGGACGTCTCTGGCGGTCAGGGAGGTGGAAGCTGCAGGTCACTGCCAAGCGCTGGCGGCAGTGCGCAGCCAGGACCCCAGTGCCCCAGGGCACCCACCTCTGCCACTAGCCACATGGAGCAGTTCTGCAGTCGGAGCTGGAAAACGGCCCTGCCGGGGCTTTCAGCTGCACCCCTGGGATCTAACATGGGTAGAGCCAAGCAAGCTGGGGTGGGGAAAGGGTACAAGTGGTGAGTGCATGGTACCTTGCTCTGCTGCCGGGGCTGGAGGGCTTGAGATGTGCTTGAGTGAGTGGTGCTGAGTCTCTCTGACTTCAAGCCACATTCTGGCAAAAAACAAGTGTCTGAGGAATTTGTGTTTCGTGGTGTGTGTCTGTCCCATCATATGACAGCAGGGGAAGGAAGGTGTAAAACCCACTGGCTGCTGAGAGACCTGCTTCAGTGATCCCAAATCAGCTGCTTTTATTGTATCCAGCTTCAGCCCTCTTCCAGCTTCTCTCCTCACATGCATAAGCACAGCTTAAAGCCGGCCAAGAGATTTGCCACTTCTGGTAGCCTCTTAAAAGCATCCCAGGAACTACGAGCCTTCTCTTCCCCTTTCTCTCCTCTATACATCCTCCTCYTCCTCATGGCAAGACACAGGCCAGAAAAATACAGCATAGTCTGCTGATACTACAGATTTCCCTGATTGTGATAGTAATGCTCCATCATTGGGGGTTGGACTTTCACCCCCAGTTCAAGTTAATATGTGCAAATGTATAGAACCAAAATAGCAAGACAGCCACCTGCTAATAATATCCATTTTAACACTCTGGCATTTGACAGCCTTTGCTTAATCTCCTAATTTTCTTTAACAAATTGGATGTGCTGCTATTCCCTAGATTACTCTGCAGCAATGAGTGAGGAAGGAGGCTCCCCCATGCAAACAGATGCATAGCTGGAAAATAAACAAATAAACAAACAAATAAAAACCCACCTCATGTTAAATAAAGTCATATTGCCTCCTCAGGTTACCAGCTGTTTCTACTTTGATTCCATAATTTCTTTCAGATCATTTTGTCAACTAAGTGAGTCCAGCTGGTAGCTGTTGTTTCTAAACATAGTGGGGCCCCAGAAGTGCCCAAGTGCCCCATCTTATGGTCCTGGATCCTGGGATATTATCTAGGAGAGAAAGGGAGAAAGAGAGAAAGAGAGGGAAAGAGAGAGTGAAAGAGCAAAAGAGAGAAAGAGAGAAAGAAAGAGGAAAAAAAAAGAAAGAAAAAAAAAGATCGTTCCCACTATCCTGCATTCTTCTAATCTCTTTCTTTCTTTTTAAAAGATCTCATAGGTTTGGAGGGATATTAAAAATAGAAGATTGTTAGATTTGGCAATAAATTAATGTTCAGATGAAGGGAAAACAATTACAAATTGGAAACAGATTTATTCACACTCAGTGCATTAATGAAAAAGTTAAAAAAAAGCTAAACTGGGTATACTGTGTGGAAAAAAAAAATGGCCCAGCAGGTCTACTTTTTATTAACAACTCATCAGTAAGCAGGTTGTAATTCATAACAAAGAATTTACCCCAAGGAACACCACAGGACTGTAAGCTTTTTAGTTTCCTAAGAAAATACATATGTTGTTCCACTTGGTTTCCTTTCAATAAAACCAACCAGTTAGCACTTCATTTTCGAGCTGTTCTGACAAATCAGGTGAGTTAGCTTTGTAGAAAAAACAGAAGCCAACTTTTCAGCTGAGAATTTTAGGGAATTTTTTAATAACTTAAATAAATTTCCCAAATGGCAAGGAAGCATGATAAAAGGCTGTGAAATGCATTTTTTGGGAACAGCTTGAAAGATTTTTTCTTTTAATTTGCTTCATTAATTTTTCCTGAGGAAATATTAGGGATACATCTCTTATTGCTAAGGTATGTGTTCGAGACAAAAGGAATTTTTATGATTTTTGTTGTATTTTTATAGTGTCTTGAAACCTGATTAAAGATACTGATGAAAACCTGCCCCCTAGTTTGCTGCTTTGTGCAAGGCCTAAAGGAGGAGACTGAGGTGCCAAGAAATCAGTTCTGTGAAGGTCACTCTAATATGATGTGCTTCTTACAGCATAAAATTCTTGTATCATTTCACTCAGCTACCCCGATCACCTCCTTACACAAAAGCCAATCTGAAGGAAGAAAATAATCAAGGAGGCAAATATAAAAATAGAGAGAATTACATAAGATGTAAAAAAAAGAAAAAGGAACCTGGGCAGAAAACTTGGCAAAGACTTAAATAAATCACTCCAGCTTAAATGATTACGGCAAGGTGCTGGTCAGGACATGTACTGTCTCTAGCCCGGGTTCAGCTCACAGAGCTAATGAACCTGCCACTGTTGTCAGCTCTAGGCTCTGACGCTCCCTCCCAGTTGTACAAGTGCCTGTTTCAGCCGAGCAGGATTCTCTGTCTGGGCCTTATTTGAAAGGAAGAGGGCAATCTTCCCAATGTTTTATCACTGCATTCAGTGCCTTCCACACAGTTTTAGAAAAGAGAGAAGAAGAAAAGGGATGTGATCCAAGGCACCAAGAAATTAGTGAGAGTTTTCCCATCAATTTATCATTTCATATACCATGCCAAACATCACAGAAGCAAAATGAACTACCTGCTCCAATATTTCCCAAAATTATACTTGTACGTAATTTGAGATGCAAAGGAGACTGTTTTCCTAGTTATTTATCATTCCTGACTTACTTTAGATAAGCACTGAAACTGCAAGGACTATTAAGGAAATAGTACTTAGATTCATTATAATTGATGGCATATTTATACTGAGGAAATGGGATTGGAAATTAATTCTAAACCTTCTCCAAAAGGAGAAGTAATTGGAGTTGAGAGTCAACAGCTTCTCTTCCATCTGCTGAGCCTCTGATGAATATCCATCACTCCCTCAGGAGCAAATCACAGACACCCTCAGCTCTCAGTGGAAGAGACATGCACAATTACTTGTCTCAGAAATACTGAAATTTAGGAGTGCATTGTTTCACATCACTGTGATAACTACATAGGGTTAGCACAAGAGGTCCATGAGCACCTACATCAAGGGACAAAAGCCTCGGTGAGGTACATGTAGATTATAAAGTTCATATGAATAAATCCAGGAATGCTCTGAGACTCGACAGCAATCTTTCAGAAGGATTGACTCTCCATAAAACTGTTTAAAGCAGTAACGACTCTCTCTGGAAGATAATATTARAACATTTCTAAGGCAGCACTTCTAGGTCTTTACCTCCAGACCTACTGTGCAGGATCCAGCTGTGAAGAAGAAGTCCAGCTATGTCAAAAGCAACCTATTCTAGTGACTGTTGGGCTGGAGTAGGACTTGAACACTGATATTTCCAAAGCACTTCATCTGAGAAACGCTGTTCAGGCAAGTACTTAATGCTTAGAAAGCTCTGCAGTGACATACAAATGGAAACAACCACTCCCTCTTCCATTACAATAGGTCTGGGCCATGCTATCCTCTGTAATTAGAGACAGTTTAAGTGCTTAAGGATGCAGCTCATAGCTTGGAAAGCGTAGGCAGCTGAAGTATTTAGGTACATGAAATCACTGCAAGATTAAATACTTATTGTGTTCATCCATTTTAGCCAATATCCAATTTGTAATCTGTCCAGAAAAAAATGAGATCATATATCTGCTACTCAAATTATTTTGCTATCTGCCAAAGAATGCTTCTGGGAAGGGTTATTCTTCCCAGCAGAAATGTAGGAATTAAGTTGGAAAACATTAATTCATATTAATAAAAAAGGCCTGTGAAGACAACAGCTGTTTGATCCTTAGATAAACTGTAGACAGTTTTCACTATTTAAGTCGTCGTGAGTGATATACTGTAGGTTTAGGAGGAAAAAAAGAGCCAAAAAAAAGAGGAGAGAAAAGAAAAAAGCCTGGGGAAAATGTTTACTTGCATACTTTTCATAGGAAAATATAAATGTGGCTAATGAAATAGACTTGGTTAGATATTCTGTAGCACTCTCTCAGGGATCTGGAGGAGATGCTTTCCACTTACTTCTAAACTCACTTCAGCAAATATGGGTTGGGTTTCTGCAGTGGGACCTTTGTTGGCATTGGCTTTGCACATGGCCGCTTGCAGAAAGATGGGTGCTGGGGGATGGGATGGCCCTTTTTGTGTGGGAGGATGGCAGCGGTGATTACGTGGCAGATGCAGGTGTTTAGCGAGGCAGCTGCATACCTCCGCTCCAGCTCCAGTGAGTAATGCAGGATCGGCTCTGTGCTCACTCTGGCTTGCTCCACGACCCCAGGCGAAGCRAGTGGTCAGGAGCTGCTCTCTGCCCGGCCAGGAGCTCTGTCCTGCACTTGTCCCTTGGATAACTCCACTGCTTTCCATGGATGCAGCCCTGGGCCAGCACAGACCCCCGTTTTTTCTTCACACCCTTGCTGGTGGGGCTGGTGTTGGGGGCACAGGGAGCCGCAGGAGTGCTGGGCACACATGGAGGCACTGTGATGCGGGCGGCAGAGCTGGAGGGGCTGAGCTCTACTCCTCCCTGCACCTGCTGGGGCTCAGCCCAGCCCTGGGGGCTCTGCTAAGATCCTCTAGCAAAACCCACAAGGCAAGGCCATGTGAAAAAAGAGCTATGCCTTGTGAGGGGGAATCCAAAACATGAGTTAGTTTAAATCGTCCTGTCTCCTGAGGTGGGCTACAGGTACCTCTCAGAGTGGCTGGTGCTCTCAGATCACCCTTCTTCATGCTCCTTCAGTCTCTCTGTGCTGTGCCAGCTTTCCCCCCATTTCCTGTGGATGGTCACTGCTCAACAGCCACAGCTCTTCTCTAGGTGTCTTTAAAACAAAAACTGACCTTATCTGTGCTGAAACAGAAAGCAGACACATACACACAGTGTATCTGCTCCAAGGATAAGGGGACACACTTGGGACACAAGGGCAGACGTGGCCTCTTTGGGTGCCCTCTGCTGCGTCTCGTCCAGGGCTGGGGGGCATCTCAGCTAGGCCCCTTCGCGCCCTGGTGTGTGGTCTCCAGAGACAAGGCGAGTGAGGCTTTCCTGGTGTCACAGCAAGGACAGACACGTGCCTGACACTGTGGTTTTCTCCAGCAAGTCTTGGATGGAAAACCTGGGTAGTAGGAAAGTTTCTTCACTTGTAATCCTGGCTCCCACTTCTGCTGGTGAAACTGGTTTGAGTGATTTCTTTGTATTTTATTAACCCAGTTGCTCTGGATACCAAATTAAGTGGATGGCTCATAAATCTTCAGTTTATATCAAATGTAAAACTTCCAGTTTTGGGGTTATTCCCTCTGCAGAATTCCAGCTAATATTTATTCCCTAATGTCCCCACTAGGTTCCCTTTTCTAAGAGCCTGACAGATGCTGGGCTCACTGTGGATGCTCACACAGAGGGTGAACCAGGTGACTTGAGGAAACCTCTGGGAGGCCTCTTGATACGGGTTTGTCAGTGGAACAGACAGCTCACTGTGGCTCTCATTTACAAGCTTCTTAAACTAGCTTCTAAACTACCTTTTAACAAAGAAAATGTGTTAAAGTACCAATAAAACTGCTCTAATAAGCCCTCCATAGCAAACTCCTAATTGAAGCTCATAAAGAGAGCTCTAAACAGTATTTAAAGTGCAAAGAAAACATATTGGTCCTCAAAGCAAACAAGTAGATGTGGTACTGATGCTTTTTATTTGACCAACATGAAAGCTGGAGAACACAAAAATGTAGGTGTGGATGTGAGTGGTTAGAAAGCTGGTTACTGGGCTTACAGGCAGATTTAAAATCTCTCTCTTCAACAGGCAGGCAGTTCTACTACGGTGCATATAACCTACTCACATCCAGAAACTTGTACAAATGCCTTTCTCACTTGGACCCTTTCTCACATACACGGAAGTACCTGCAAATGCAGGACACAGCATGCACACATTTCATTTACTACTTACTGATTTCCTTTTGCATTTCAGCTACAGCTTCTCCTTTCAGTGTGTCTGTGCCACAGTTTAGGTCCTTAATGACAGCACAGAAACTTAAATTATTCTGCGTCACGTTCAAGAGTTTAAATGACTCTTTTTGGCTCCTCCCAGACGCCCACTTGCTGAAATCATCTCGTAGGCTCCACAGAGGGTGCTGCAAGAGCTCCCCGGGAACAACAACTGTAAGGCTCCTCCAAATCTGAAGGTTTCCCCACGGCCTAAGAGAAGAGAAGCACATACAAGTGTTAATGGGGAAGGAGAGTAAAGGGAAATTGCATCTGGGAATGGTGTAGCTTGGGAGAGAACAGACCAATTCATGGTAACCCATCTCACCTCATTGCAACTCTTACCTCTTGTAAAACTGAGGAAACAAACTCAGGAGTAAAATATATCCTCCTTCCAATTGTTTATCCAGCTATGAGCTTGATAGAACAGGTCTATCACCAAAAAGTAATTGTCTTGGCCCTCCAGATACTATCGTGCTTGTTGCCATAGAAGGCAATAAAACCATGATGGCAGTGGTATCAAACACCCTGCTAGCCAGCACACAACACTGGGGGTGTCTTTAATGCAGAACCATACACATAACACTAAAGCAAGTCAGAAAGCTCAGATTATATTTACAATTTGAGTGGCCACTGGATTCCCTCAATGCTAGGGAGAGGCAGCCAGACCATCAGGGCAGAGAAGAGTGTAGCCACATGTGCAGAGGAATGGGGATGGGAGTCAAAGAGTCTGGTGCGGGCAGGGAGAGTTAAAAATACCATGGGATGAAATTTGGGGATCAAAGGAAAGGAAATAATAGACTTTGAAGATGGGGAGGGGGGAAAAGGAAGACTCAGAAAAAATCATTAAATTAAAAATCTTTTTGAAAAAGTACTCAAACCTTGTGGAGCATATTTAGGCTGTAAGGCTCATACATCCAATGGTGTCATCCCCTAATTTCCATCTTCCTCAAGCTCTTTTCAAGGCAGGGCTGTATTAAGAACCATTGTGCTGATGATGAAACACTTTGTGGTTTTGCCTCAAGTAATTCACTGGTTTCCACAAAAACTAAAGGCATTTTTTTATAGGGAAAAGCTGTCCTTTCACTGTGCTAAGCTGTTTCTGCCATAAAAAGGTGTGATTTCACTTCCTGCACATGTGTGAAAATTTAGGATGTGTTCCAGTATAAAAGAACATGTTGCCACATGAAAAGCTGCGTTTTTAACAGCATTTGCAAAATCTCACCTTTGACCAAATTTGTCAGTTCTCACAAAATCTTAAAGACCAGACTGTGACTTGTTTTTGTGTGAGTGCACAGGAGTGTTCAAATACTGCAGTGAAGGGCGAGAGGAGAGGAGAGAAGGGAGGAGAGGAGAGGAGAGGAGAGGAGAGGAGAGGAGAGGGGAGGAGAATAAGGTGGGAAAGGGAAGAACTGAAGAAAGAGTCCCACATACGCAGTGGCTTAATGCAGTTGTAACTGTGGGATTTACATGCACTTTCAGCAAAGATTGGCTGTCTCTGTTGTCCTTGTAAGAATTAGGCTTTCTGACCCTGGGATTCAGCAGGAAACGGGAGCGTCAAGCCCTTGTCAGACATGGGGTGCTAGAGAAGGAAGGGGAAGACACCTCCCCTCCAGGGTGGCCTGGCCTCCCGAGGGATGCTGCAGACCTCTTGTTGCTTCCAGGAGTTGGAGGAGACAATAGCAGGCTCAAATGGATGATGACAAGACAAATAAAAGCTGAACATTTCCCTAATAATCAGTCAGATACATAAGGTCTTTTGTGAGGTCAGACTCCAAAACCTCTCCACCTACTACAGAATCTTCTAGGCTAGATAAGACTGGAGATCATTATGCAAAATTAAGCTGTTGAAAAGAAATGACTGACTAAACCCCTCAGGTCATCAGTACAACCTATGGAAAAATCATAAGACCAAAATATTTTTACATTTTCAGTTACAAGGCTAGAAAGGTTAAAATAAATAATGTTGATAAAATTATCTGACTATTCAAAACTGATCATTTTAAAATTAGATAGAATCTTGTGCAGTTGTTTTCCCAACAATGAGTAATAAAATCAAATAATACAGTAAAATGGGAATTCTCACTGT
Source organism: Apteryx rowi (assembly GCF_003343035.1). Lineage (NCBI taxonomy): Eukaryota > Metazoa > Chordata > Aves > Apterygiformes > Apterygidae > Apteryx > Apteryx rowi. The sequence continues at coordinate 1,182,846 of NW_020448208.1, read as the reverse complement.
TGGGCTCTTTGTTTACTTTGATTTATTCTTGTACTGTCTGATACCTACATACTATATATGGCCTAGAGTATATTCTTTTGTGTTCTGTTACTACACAGATGTGTTCAGTAATCCTATATATCGACTTCATTGTGGACTTTCAGAAGTTWCTTAATATGCTATCAGAGGGCCAAGGCCCTGCTCTGATGTTCACTGAAATCAGTATAACATGCTTAGTTTTATTTGGGATTGTGAGGCCTGACTAAAGTCAATAGAAAGCTTTGGATCAAGCCCTGAATCAGCTCTCCAAAACAGGTGCAAAACAGTGAATAACTCTAGGACTGCAGTCAATTAAACCCACCCAGGTTTGGTCAATTAGTCATTCTTTTGATCTCTCAATCTAGCAGAAAAGTAAAAATGCTTATTTTGATTCAGTTCTGCTGCTGCAGGCAAGGCTGGGGGTTGTTTGTACTCTGTATTGAAGCAGGAAAACTTCTCTAGCCTTCTTTGTTCTTCTCTGACCCATGCATAATTACGTCTTCTACAAGAGGGCAGGCTTCGCAGGAGTGCAGATGTTCAGATAGTGTACTGAGGGATGGGTTCCCAAAGGGCACTCAGGGCAGGGCTTCCTCATATTAAACGAGAATAAGCCAGTATTAAACCAGTGTAAACTGCATGTGACATGGTGCAGGGCTAGGCTCAGAACTGCAGCGCCCAAACTTTCGTGCTGCACAGTCTGGAGGCTTGGACTGTTAGCTAGCACACCTGGGGCATGAAGTGCCTCCAGGTGGGACCCACAAAAAAGCAAAAATACTGCATAAACATCTTCAGAAAGAGGAAATGGCAGAGAGAAGAAAATGAAGGGAGCCCTGTGCCTGAACACAAGGTATAGGGAGAGGGTCATCTTTTAATCAGGAGTCAGTCAGGAACAGCATCCAGAGGACAACAGTACCAGCTTGCCTTCCATCCCTTAAGGCTTTAAAACCTCTTAAATATCTTAAATTCTGGCAGTTGCTGTACCCACCCCAGCCGTAAGAGATACAGGTGTGACTGTGCCTTCTTGACTGCTTGAATTCCCAAGCGATAGCACAGTAAGGTGTTTGCGGCGGAGGTTCAGCACTGGTTCTTCTGTGCTGAACCTCTTCCACTCTCAGTTGGATACTTGAGTATTTCTTGGAGCAGAGAACCTGGGAGGGAACCCGGTGGTTAGTGCACTCACACAGGATGGAGTAGAGTATAACCACTTGGTTCCCTCCAGATCTCTCTGCTGCAATAACTGCCTGGTGTAGCTAGTTTGCTAATGCAGTTCCAAAATAACTCCTCAGGTGGACCTCTGTTCCAAAATAAAAGCAACCCTGTCCCAGAATAACTAATTCCACCTTTGCAGGTGGAATATTCATTATTTTGGAACAAAGTCAGTTTTATCCTATAAGAGAATAAGGGAGTTATTCTGGAATTGTTAAATTATACTGGAAGCACTCTAGCAGAACCATTATTGTAGACTAGCTACGCCAGTCAATTTCGCACAAGGCCTAATAGACCCTTAATAGATAAAATCATCATGAACCTGCTTCCCAAAATAGAGCTAAGGCAGACTTAAGGATCATTTCTAGTAACAAACTCATGATTTTGCATTCAGACACAAGGTACAATCTGCCTCATAGCCCTGAAACTTATTGGTAGAACTATAGATTAATTTCCTGTACCTTACCATAATCATGTGTACTCAAAGAYGCATCAGCTTGTAACCTCAGACCACAGCTAGCCCCCTGGAACCAAAGCACTGGATGTCTAGAGGATGGCATCAATACAATATTAAAGGCTCAAGCTGCTGGATGAAAGCCAAGGAACATAAATTAAGAAATATTTTACAATCTAAACATGTTGGTAACTGTACGTAGAGCTGACCCTTTTCAGGGTGATTCGAAAAACACATGGTTTTAGATTATTTTGATGGATTAAGTATTTTGCCTGAGCTGTCTGCTTTAGCAGGTTCTAATCAAATTTCAAAAAATAAGATTCTAACATATTTTTAAATATTCATGTATTGTAGGATCAATCAAACAGTTCATAGAGGGAAAACTTGGCTCTACTGAAATCAGTAGGATTTTCCCTTTTGGAAATTCTTGTTGACTTCAAGAGAGACAGAATTTCATCTATTGCCTTGAGAAAATATTCCAAACTGGACAAACATGGCACTCTTATTCTGAGCAATGGACTTGGGAAGAAAAAACATGAATACATTTTTATCAATGGAAGTATTTCACGTAGATCCCTTTAGAAAAGAGGAGATTGAGGCCACAGAGATAAATTAACTGGAATTAATGTCATAACATTTTAATATTCTTCCCCCATACAATTAATTGTAGGAAAAATCTTTCTCATCCATTATTTGTTGAACTTGACAGGACTGCAGAAGTCTCTTTTGTACCTGCTAGTCTCTCCATTTAGTTTACTATCTTTGTACTCACCCAAACCTGGCACCTGAAAAACTCAATATGTAATAGAGTAGACCCTACTAACCTGAAGTTAATGGATCCATTTTTGGATTAGCAAGAACTGGTATAATTGCGATGGGCTGGTTGCTAGTGCAGATGTGTACCGTCAAACACTTGTTTGAATTTCTTCATTCGCAATGAATATCCTGGCATAAGAGAAAAAGAAAACACAGTAACATCTAGCATCGGCCACAGGGGCAGAAAACAGAGAAAAGTGTGTGTTCAGCTCAGTCTTTCCAATTGACAACGTCCAGAACAGTGGGGTTTTGTTTTATCACATACCTTGACATGGTAGCACCATGATAACAAACTTCACAGCAGATCCAAAATGGGGAAAAAAGCTCTATAAGAAACACATTTTTCAATAACTTACTTGAAACCCCAAGCCAGTATTCTAAGGAGTAATCTTGAATTGTACGGTTAGATATATAGATCAAGAATATACTTGGTGTAAGTATGGTGTGCATTCCCCATACCCTGATAAATGCCACCTTCACCATCACGTTCACAAGAGTGATTCACAATTTACTCCCAAGTTACAAGCGCCTGCAGGCCCTTCATGGGAAGCTTAGTTCAGTGAAGAAGGAACGCAGAGATAGAGAAGAAGTTACAGGCATATGTGAAGCAAGCAGACGACCCTAATGGCAGAACAGCCCAAACTGTTTCCCTGTGGAGAAACCCTGAGCCAGCAATCGTTACTGCCCAGTTTTCAGTGCCAAAATTGAACCAAGCAAACTTTAAGGAGACATCTGTGGCATGGGGTGGTGAAGCTGATCTCTTAAGCTTAATCTCTTGTCAGCTGAGTGCTGGAATTAAAACCTCCTTGGTGCTCTCATCATCTGCAGCTTACCACTCCAGATCCAATTTTTACTAGGTTATTATTTGTGATTTACCAACAGGTGAAAGACCAGCAAGACTGTCTAATGGAACTCTGCCAAAATTCATCAGGTTGTGTATTTCTCTATGTTGAAGATGTTGTCTTGTATCTCCTGATTTGGGTGCCAGAAATGTGGCTGATATTGGTTATCCCTTCTGGATAACTTTGGGATACTATGAGGAAAGGTACTGAGTCACCTAAGATCTGATCCTACTGCCATAGGATTAACTTGCAAAACTCCCACTGACTTTAAGTGTGCAGTCAAACCCTCGTGACTGTGGTGGGGGCAGAGTATTTATGGATACTTCTCTAATGCCCCTTGGACGTGCCATATCATTGTCTCTGGCATGTTCTTATGAGCAAAAGGCTACTCTGTGAGCATCCAAAGGCCAGAACCACATGACAGCTTAGGTACACGACTCCTACCTCTGTGTCTCTGTAGGTCAGAGTCCAAAATTCATTTCCTCTGAACCGGACTTAACTGTTACCCATCCCCCTGGAGACCTCAAAGTCTCTTTGTACCTATATTTCCCACAGTTAAAACGCCTGGGGTATTCAAGTGCCTGCTGCTAGGTGTGCCTGGGACTAAATAAGAACAGTCCCTATTCTGCTACTAGTCAGCAAAGCTCTTATGATTCAAAAAAAATTTTCCATCTGTCCATGCGCGGGGACCAGTCTGATAGATGTCTTCATCTAAACTGTCATATGACTAGAAGGTAGCAGTGTTTCTCTTTAACTTGGCAGCTTCACAGTTAGAGCAGCCTGCACCATGCAAGGAACCCACATAGACCATCAGTCTGATGGGATTTGAACCCACAGCTCCCAGCTCCTCGGGAACTCTCTTAACTCTAAGAAGACAAACAGCAGAAATGCAATAGTGCTCAGTCTTCTTACCTGAAAAGGAAAAGGCCATGTCCAGTGAAAATGAAATTTAAAAACATTCAGTTTACCTTTTTCAGCACCCTGAGAAAATTGTGCTATGAGGGAAAAAACTGGCTTAAAAGCAGCAAGTATTATACAAAACTTGAGGGAAAAGGGCTCTTTTTTTCCCCTGTGACATTCCAGGGTTATTTATGAGCAAGCATGATAGTCTATAGACTGGCTGAAGATACACAGCATTTAGCATTGTCAGAGTAGCTGCCCCTATGGAAACTTTGCAGCACAAGTTCTTAATGCAGACACAGGCAAAAACATACCTTTGCCAGTATATCTTATATGTGTCCTGAAAAGTGGAATCAAAGTGAGAAAGCATTTATAAGGGATTGATATGAGAAAGGATTTATAAAATCTGCTGTTGCAAGCTGTCTCCACACTAAGATTTTTATCAATATAGAAATTTCCTAAAAATTGCTTACTCCACACTGACATTACTATATTAGCAGAAATCTCTCCTATAGAGTCAGTCTAAGAAGCAGCGTCAGTGGGAAATCTCTTTTGCCAGCCTCTGGGGAAGTAGCTGTTCCATGAATTTTGTGCATATAGAAGTTGTTGATAAGCCCCGTTGCAACATCAATGCCTTTCCCATAGGCACTGGAGTAACCACTTCCTTTTTTCTAGTTTGCAGCTGCCTGTTTAGCTCAAGACAGAGAGCAGAGATTAAGAACAGCTTAATAGGAGAGAACACCTGGAGAAAAGCCTTCTAGCAGCTCCTGCATTCCCAGGAACAGCTCCACTAAATGAAGGAGTCATGGCAAGGTCCATTTCTTTGACAGGGAACAGTTCCTAATTACAATCAGGAACACAGCGACCCTCCTGCTCCACTCCACAGAGGGCTCAACTGTTAAAAAGTTTTATTCTTATGGCATTTAGTTTTCCTGTGCTTGGAAAGTTCTGCATTTGTTGATTTTGTGTCACCTGATTAATTGGGTATTAGCAATGCTTTGGGTGAAATCCTGGTCCCTCCAAGCAGAAAAGGAATTACGCCAATGATTAAATTCAGAGTTTGTGATGGAATTTCCATACTTATACTTTATAAATGACAGTTTGTGTGACTAGATCTCAGAATAATTCGCAAAGAGACCTCCTAATTGTCATTCCCATCTACGAATATATTAGATATACTTAACATATTGAAAAAAGAGAAATAACCTCCTTTGGACATGAAGGTTATATGACATTGTGAAATGCAGCGTRGACAAAACCTTGGCTACCTTCTGTAGGAAGTGTGTGTTATGTTATTTATTTTTTGGAAATATGAAAATAGAGCCCAGACAAGGGACAGTCAAGGCTGCCTTCTTTATTTGGGCTTGAATCAGACCTGGAGAGCACACTGGCTAGGACTTACTCTGCCTAAATAGGTAGCCAAACTGAGGCACAATATACTTCCTTTGGCAGTGAAGTCAGGTTTTCCTGCTCCCCTCTATGTGTGACTGTTCATTTCTACATCCTGTTTTACCACCCCTAACCTGTAGCAGCAAATAGGTATGTGGAGCCAAATGTGTTCTAGGTTGAAAACAAAAATGACCTTCTCCAGGAAAAGGTGTTTAAATGTTTTTAAACCAGATTATTCTTGCTTTTTTGCTTACAACACGGCTTCCTGGGCCAGCCCCACTAACAGGACAGCAAATCTTGACCAGGGAGCAGAAAGGACCAGCCAGAAACTTCCTTAGCTGCACTTTTCTGCCAGAGAAAATGTACCCTGAATTGCATGCAGGCAGGGAAGTGCTTCTGCACTGCCTGCTGGGGAGCGGGGCCTGGGGGCGAGAAGCTGTACATAAGCAAAGGCAGAGGTGACACAAGAGAAAATGTCCTCGGCCTGAGCAAAGATCACACAGAGTGAGCCTTAAGATTTCTCACCCCCTTCAGGTATCCTCTAACATCAAAGCTTTGCTTGGAAGAAAAATAAAGATATGATGGGTCCAATTCTACATATCACACCTTGGGAGCAGTGACCGTGAGCCAATGGCACTGAGGACAGACTTGGTACCTGACCATCTTGCCCGTGGGATGTGAAGAGGGACCAAGTCTTTTCCCTCACCCCAGTGGTGGCCATACCAAGTTCACAGGCAGCAGAGGCAACTCTGAAGCAAGAGGACCCAGGAGGCTGTGAAGGAAGGGGCAGAAACGTGGTACCCAAGGCCTCAAAGGAGCTGTCTGGGAGGTGCACAAAGTCCTGGGGCATCCACCAGTGATTTGCTGGCAAGTTGCCTTCCACACCATAAGGCACATGATAGCAAAAATATTGACCATCTACAATGCTGAAGGTCACCCACTCCAAAAATACCAAATATAGGGGTATTTTTAGATTCGTGCATCTCCCATGTTGGCACCAGAGGCTGGGAGTTTTTTCTCTTGGCAATGCCTGGTAAAGTGATTGCACCCTTTTGCCTTTTATGTGGCTCTTGCCCCAAGCAGGGGTGATTTCAGTGCTGCTCGGCAGCGATTCTTGCACTGCATGCCCAGAGCTGGCGGGCACAAGGGGTAGTCAGGATCTCACATGTTACAGAAGAAGCAGCTTGGGACAACTGTACTGCTTCACTGAAGTCCACACTCTCTTGTTGTTTGTATTAGGCACAACTCAAAGCTTTAGATGGGATAAATAAATTCTAAACATTTTTAATGCTGGCTACTGCTCCCAGCTGCCACAGCTGGGTGTGAGTTCTCTGAATTTTTTCATAGTGCTTACAGCATTGGCAGAAAATTTAGCAGAGAATGAGAGGTTTTATACTATTAATGGGCGAGTTTCTATTCAGCAAGTTATGAACATTTCATTCCTGAGAAACAGGTAGTCTGCAGCAAAGAGAGATAACTCAGAAGCCTCTTTAAGTGCAGAGAAGAGCACCAGTATTAGAGTCTTTGACCTGCACCATAAAGAAGAGCTTTTTACTACCTCAAAGAATAGAAAGAAATAATGTCAGTATTCACGGCAAGACTTTGCCCAGGTTAGCCTTGGGCCACACTGGATTTTTCAGCTTCTCTGGCAGGCATAATAAAACTACCACATGCTGATACGGCTCCTGGGGCTCTTTGTGAAAGCAATGTTCCCACTCAAAAATATGCAGTTCTCAAGGTCACCAAAAGTCAGGGGACGCAGACAACCAGCTATGAGCACTGCAGATACCACCAGGGAAGCACTGAGGACCTGGTGCGCCTTTGGGACCTGATGTCAGTCCCTGCCACAAGGCTGCCTGAGCAGAGGGTGGTGGTGGCCATGGCCATGGGGCTGCAGCCACGGGGCTGCACATGGGGCTGGGTGGGGGGGGGGGGGTATGATCTTGTGCTTGGCAGTACCGCCTCCATGTGTCCACTGGTGTTTGGGACTCTGGCCTCAGGGAAGTCTAATAAGAAGCTACTCAAAAATTTCTGCAGACAGAAAACAGCACTGGAGGAGTTTTCTTTATGTGATTCAACTTGAAATAAAGACTATCAAAGACAGTTCATTGTTATTCTTCACAATGAACAAGGGAGAGAGCCCATCTCCCAGTATACCCTGTTTTGGCAAAAGTGGGGTTGTCATATTTTTGCAAGCAGAGCATGGAAAGAGTAAAAGCAGAGGCAGGTCTGCTCACTACTGAAATTTCATTGATGTAAGGTTAAGCACGTTCCTAAAYGATAACTTCCAGAATAAGGCCCCATAACAACTGCATTTATTTCTTTAAAACGGATCTTCTGTAAATCTTCATCACTCTAAAAATGACTACTCAGCTAGGTTCCAAAAACACACAAGATTTCTTCTAATTGTTTTCCTCCATTGGTTATTAGAAATAATCACATCTACGTTTCAATCAATGATCTGTGATTTTATTTTGACCAGGTTTCTTCTTTCAGCTGAGGGTTTCTTTTTTCTGTTGTGTTCCAAGATAGCCTCCCCCAGGAGTTGGAAATTATGGGACTGTTCTTCCAATTACTGTGTGAACTTAGGTTTCTAAAATTCAAAAAAAGTTTGAACTCAATGAGTTTGACAGGCAAGCAAAACCTGGGGCAAAAAAAAAAAAAAAAGTGAAATAACAGCAAGACAAAAGTTTCATAAATTTGGAAAGAGGGTTTCTTGCCAGTTTGTTTTTATTAACTGCTATATAGGAAATGAGGCTCAAAGTATTGAAAAGATGGTGGGGGAGAAGGATCAGGTAAATGGATTGCAAAACCACCACAGACAAATTTAAATTGGTGCATTGAAGAACCAGGCTTCACATGCCTAAGAATCAATAACCAAGACTCACCACCAGCTACAAAAGTACTAGCAGCTAACCAGTAATGACCATTTGCCTCTTTTTTCCACCATAAAACACCCAGAAAGAAACAAAGAAAAAATAATGTTTAAGTTCATATTGTCAGAAGTCTGTAAGAGTTTCTACATGCCAGGCCAGTGTTTTCGTGGTTTTCCTTCAAAATACTTGGCCCCATTAGCACAGACAGAATTGCAGATATTCCCAGAGCAACAAGCATAGAAGATACTAAAGGTTACTGCCACTGGCAATTATATAAATGACATGTTCGTAACTAAACATAGACCCAAGGTGTTTCAGGAGGGAGAAGCCATTGGTGAAGTCTCTCTTTCTGTTTGGGTTACATTACTATGGTTTTAGGACTAGTTATATTAGTTGGTCATCTAATAACTTCTACAGAAAATGCTTACTTTCCAGTGAAAGACTCCCTTTGATTTCCCCGTAATCCATCCTCTGCCCTTCCCATCATGCCTTCAATAACTCTGCATTATGTGCACATTAATCCTTCTCTCCCTACTTTATAGATTTTAAATTTGAAATTAGAAGTGCTTATTTTGTTACTCTGATTTATCATTTCCCACCTGAAAAAAATCCATATGATTTTTCTATATGCTATAAATAATAAAATGTGTTCTCAGATTGAATAACAAAGTTATAATTCAATCTGGGAGCTTTCCTGCCATTCATAAACCCTCAAGTTGTACCCTGGTGGTTCCTGGTATCAGTAAAAGCCCTTGATTGAATTATACCTATGCAGTCAATCAGGAATCACATATTATTCACTCTGAGCATTTCTATAAATGACAGGTTCCTAATGCTCTGAAATATAAGGCAATACTAGAGGAGGTAGGATGTTAGTTATAATGAGGACAGTTAATTTTTTATATATTTAATGAGACAGTGGCATGACTTGTGGTTTTTCTTTTTTCTTTTTCTTCTTCCTTGTAGAAGTAAATCACGACCTGCACATGAAGGAAATCATATATTGTATATAAGCAAATGCTTTTCAGTTCACTTTCAAGAAAGACAAAACAGGAGGAAGGAGGGAAGGGAGGGAGGAAGGAAAGAAGCAAGGAAGGAAGGAAGGAAATGAAAATTAGCAATCTAACTCTGCATCCAGTTGTAGCTTCCTGTTACAAAAATACTCAGTAGATATATATACAGTAGGGCCCTGTGTTGCCTATTTGTCTTCCAAGGTAGCTTACATTCTTGCACATCTCTTTCTAGTTTTCACTGAATACTCCGTGTTGAGTGCCCACCTGAGTAGGCAATTTCCAGAGGGGACAATATCAGTAATTGGCCATCATATAGGGAACTGGTCAAGTGCTGCCACAGGTTTAGGGCTGTTGAAAGCATGAACATACCCCGTGCTGCTCAGTTGGGTCTGTCACTGAAACATCAAACATCAGTGCGTTTCATGGAAGCACCTAAATGATTCACAAGCCACGCGGGCCTTCATTTGTTAGGAACTTGGAAAACCTTATTTAATATCTTCAGTGACAAAGAAGATTCACAGTTGTGCTGGGGCAGGGCTGCTTTTTAAGGGATTCACTGGAAAACCATCAGATAGTTCTTTGAAATATATTCTGATACATGACCCTGGTAACAGAACTATTGAACTGTCAGTACTTAGCAACCTAACTTTAATTTTGGATTGTGATATAAAGAAACATTCCTTTGATTTTTTGTTTGTTTGCCCAGGAAAAAATACTTTATTCTTTCTGGGGCCTTCAGGAGTGACCTGGTCCTTTTTTCAGGATATAATAAAGGAAATAATTAAAGTCCTGGGAAAGGTTTGTTATGGAATCACTGTTTCTCTAGAGCCAGATCAAGTAATAAAGTATTTTACTAGGATACAAAAGGCCCTGGTAATTTAAGAGAGAAGCAAGCTTTTTTCCAATATAGTTTCAGATTATATCATCTCTCAGGAATCCTTTGTGACTGGTCTTCTATTTAAAGAAAAATAGCCCCAAACTAATAGGATACTTGACCCCCCAATTATAAATTGTCCTACTGTCATAGTCAGTACTATTTTTTATTACAGCTCATGTTTTTTTTAATTTCTCTTTCAAATAAATCTAGTCTTTCCACTGTTTTCACCAAACGTGGGCCAAAAGAATTAATTTTTGATTCCAAATTCCAAAAACCTGATGTCTCAGGAGCTGGTTCCACAAACTCTTCCCTTGTGTTATTTTTAGTCCTGGGAAAATGGATCTGTGGCAGCAGCCAAATCTTTGTTTCCTGGGGCACATCTCTTCCCTCAGTAGATCACCAACCCAACGGGGAATTTTTATGTACTCTCCTGCATTTCTGAAAATGATTGCCACCGATTTGCTTGTCTCTCTCTTAGCTTATTCTTAGATCTTTAAGATACAGTCCAAGGCATAACTTTACCCTCACACAAATATATATATTAATTTGGCTGACATTGCTGACAACATTTGTGAGACCTGCAGAAAAATTGTCATAAGATGTTTGCAAGAGCACTTTACTGGAGGTCACCCATCTGCTACAGCTTCCTATCATTTTTCCAATTGCTCAACTTCGATATGGCTACACAGACCCATCAAATACAAGAGTATGTATTTCCAGGCCTTAAAATAGCTAATCAGGAGTTTAGTGTCTGACCCATAGCAAGCCTTTATAGCTGATTGGTTAATTGCTTCAGCTGAAACAGTTCAAATAATCTGCTTGCTTTTCTGGGTGAATGATGGTATGAAAGTTGCAACTGCGATATGAACTCAAACCTAACCTAGCAGTGCCGTCTAAACGTCAGCTAGACAAATTTCAGTTGTTAAATAGGAGGAATTCAGTACAGCACAGTGTTGGTGGAAAAATTACTGCTTGTGGCCAAGGTAGTATTCCATGTAATTCCCTTATTCAACAACATAATTCTATGTTCTACAACACAGACCAGCCATTCCTATTTATGTCTTTATTTCTTGTAATTCCCATAAAAAGTCAAGAGCTTTCCAAATTGAAAAGATAGATATGGGCTTTTTTCCCAGAATCTTTTATGTTATAAAATAATATCATTTACAATCTAAACACTGTTATTARGCTGATGGATCTTCACTGAATTTTACTAGTGCTTATGTGTAAAAAACTATACCTGTCTATGAAATCCAGCTTTTTTCTTTGTCCTTGGAAGTCTGTTACCTTTCTTCAGGATGCATAGAGTATTGAGAGTTGCACTATCACCAGGAGGAACTCATGCAAATGCAAAAATATCCCCACTAGCCCACTAGAGCTCAAAATATGTGGCTGAGCTGCAGAAAAGTAGCTCTGAACTTCTGAGTCCTGAGCACAGAACGGTCTCTGAGACCCTGCCCACTCTCTGCAACAACATGCTTATGCCAGAAAACATGTCAAGGCTGTAGGAAACTTTGCCGCCTACTAGTTATTGCTAATTCTGCCTCGGGACAGCCTGAAATGAGCCCTGCGAAGGCTCTGTCATTAAATCTCTCCCCTCCCTCTGCAGCTGGACTGTCCCGCTGGAAACTGTGCTGAACACCAGTCGCTGAAACAGTGCAGTGGGAGCAACGCAGGCAGGCACGGGGCTGCTAAAAATTCACATTAAAATATTTACCTGGGTGCACAGAGTCATTTGCTCCTGTTCCTGACAGTCACTCTCTGCCCTTCATGACAAACCACCACTGAGTGCTACCACAGGGGCAGAAGGAAATCGTTTGGCTCAAATGCCTTTACAGAGTGACTTTAAAGCATTTTGTGGCTAAACTTGTAACAGTTTTAACTTCCTGGGCTGGGAGACTCAGGTCCCACAGTGACCCTATTAGAAACTCCTTCCTACTTTTTAATTTGAGAGAGCTTACAATAAGCCAGAGAGAAAGGAATCTCCAGAACAAATAAAAAATGGATATACCCTTCATCTGCCTGATTCTTTCCACTGGTATCCTTCCTCCAAATCTAGTAGACACAATTTGGAAAGGTCAAGGAATATCCCATTAGTCATATATGASTTCCCCTCTTTCATCTAACCGTACCACAGATTAATTTGTGTCGACAGTTCACAGCTGTAGACACGGCTGTGGAAGAGAGYTTACGATGGCGGCCTGTATTCTGTCACCCGCAGCGCAACAGCATAACCGAGCCCTTTGGAAAGAGCCTCTTAACGCAATAAATAGGGAAACAATGCAGGCAGTTAGCAGGTATCTCGGCGCTGGCGCTGGCACGAAGAGCAGAGCGCAGTGCAACTGTGGGGAAGGAATGCAGAACAAAGCGCTCCTCACCCAGCTCCCGAGCCAGCAGAAGTGGTTCATTGCTTTAACCCTTCACCTCCTCCAGATTCCTTGTTAGAAACATGCCTTCCCACCGGGGCTACAGCGATTAGTGCAAGCACTCCACACTCGTCCCAACACCGAGGGCAGCCAAGTAATCTGAGTGTTATAAACAGATGGTTTTTGATTCGGGTAAATAGGAGGGAAATACGTGGAGCCAAAGCACAGCGGTGACAATTTTACACGGCGTGGCTTGTCAGACCTCTCTGTGCAGAAATAGTTGGTTTTGATAGGAAACTATAGCAAGCACAGCAGACACCTAAAGTTGGTCTGTTCGAAGGCAACCGGATTATTTTCTCCTGATAGTGTGTGAGTCCTTGGAAAGGCTTCAGAAGTTTGTCTAGCAACTGGAAGGCCTCATTCTCATTTGCACTAAAACAGAGGTCCTTAGAAATGGGATCCAAGTGCATTTATGCCCATTGAAAATCCCTTTACACAACAACCAGTGTGGCATAAAAGGCTCCTCAGTGTACCTGAGAAAATTTTGAGCCTTGCAGGGTAAAGTTTTAAGGAACTTTTCCTAGCCAGGTAAAGAAGAGATGTGTGTTTCTGCGCTAAGGTCTAAACAAAAGGCTAAAACAATCCCTTTCACTCCAAGCAGCTGGGGAAATGTTCACATTTGGGGAAGGGGACGCTGGGCCTCCTTGACAAAGATCAAAAGGTAAATTCTGTTTCCTGCAAGCACATTCTAATCCTGATCATTAACAAGTAAATCAATTCAGTAAAAGCACTCTGCCATTCGGGCAGAAAAAGAATAGATACTTTTACTTAGCTGCCTTGCTATAGACCCCCAGATTTGACCCTTTTAAACTCAACTCCCCATTTTCATTCTCTTCTGAGCAAAAAATCACAATATTTAGTCTCTTCAGAGGCTGTTTTACAAGGATTAACTCACTAGAGTCCATGCTATATTATGAAATTACAAAGTGACATCTCACTGTTTGTTCTAACTGTTGTTACTGCTGCTGCTGCTGCTGAATGTTTTTGGGTTTGCTAGAGATGTCACCAAAGCAGAGGGAAAAACGATCACTCCCCACTTCCATTAGGCTCTCTGTATTCCTCCCCAAAGCCCGTAAGATCATGGTCCAGCCAGCTCAGCTGAAAAAGAGTGGCCAGGGCTTGATGCAAGCAGATGAGGAAAGGATACAGAGGAATTTATAGCCTTGCTTGAGTCTTTTCTTCCTGTTTGGCTGAAAGATGGCGATCTGAGAACTAGTCAATGCAGAACTATTACATACCTTATATATATCAAGAGTCCAATAATGCACTTTTTAATTTCATTGGTTTCAGTGGTAGCTAAGGAGACTTACAGCTATGCAAAAAATAGGTGCTAAATCTATTTTGCCTACAGAAATTGTATTCTGCTTTGGAAAAGCCCCAGTTGAATTTTGAAAAGACTTTACAAGTTCACAGGCTGCACCTGTAGGTCTAATGTCTGCAGGGTTCTGCAGAGAAGTCTGTTTCTTGTATGAATTCCCTGCAAATGCAATCTCATCTCCTGTAGCACCACTTAAGCACTGGATATTCGCTATTACAAGTGAAGTAGTAGCTATAGCTGAACCTTATCCCCATTGTACTTCATATTGGCTCACTTTACCTAGGAGAACCCTCCAAAGCTTTTACATAAAACACTTGGGTAAACAAAAATTGATTATTTATAAATGATCTCATGTTGTTGTGCCATGGCCAAAAATAAGAAGAGCCATTAGCCGGACTGTTGACCAGACCTTCATTTGGCTGGTTCACAGAGTTTAGATAGTCTGAAGTGCTATTGCTCATATGTTGTACCATTTTTGTATTTTTGATTACAGCTCTATCTTGTCTAGATGTGAGGTATTCATAACTGCACTTAAAACTGTCATCTTCAAAGAGTTCTGCAGATATTAATTAAACTTTTCAACATCCTTTCCAGTTGGGGAAGATGTCCTGGTACTATCAATCAGCAATGTTTTAGAGATGGCAGAGGCGAAGTCAGAGATGCTAAGACTATTATTTCAAACACGTCTGCCTGAAGTTGCAGAACAAAGCACGCATTCAGAATTTCAGACAATCTCCTATGGGAATGGTCTAATTTTCAGATGTGTGGCAGTTCTGTTTTTCCCCAATTTCAGCAAGCAGTCAGATAGTGTCTAAGACATGAAGGTATCTCTCTGTACCTGTGATCTGCTATAAATAATAAAAGAAACATACAAGGTTTTGGAAATGATCAAGAAATGTTCCAACACCCTTTTTAAATTAAAAAAAACAACAACAATGGAATAGTATTAAAACTTCTTAAAGGAACACAAATGTTTTAATGGAAAACTTGTCAAGAAAGTTTCTAATTTCTGAGGTAGAATTTCTGGGTGGGAAACCCAAGCCAAGAGCCCCTATCTCACCTTGGATAGGGAGATGTCAGGTCATGTTCCTCCTCCAAACCATTACCCTAGACTGCTAGACTATAAGGGCTTTGTTTAATCTGCCTATTTTTTATTTTCTCCTTTCTCCCTTGAAAATGAAAAAAGGAAGAAAGATCTCTTATTCTTTCTGCATTGGAATGAAAACAGATTTTGAAACCGCAACATTTTTCACAAAACAGAATTCTTGTTTTCTGGCCAGCCCTATTTCTTATTATTATGGACCTTTCAGAGACTCCAGTTTGAAATTTTTAGCTACGTTTCAGCGGGAATCAGCACCAGAGTTGCAGTCAGTGCTCCAAAATCCCTGACTGCCCATTCTGCTAGCTCTTTCACACCAAAGATGTCTGTCCTCCCCAAAAACAACTCATGAAAAAAMCCACTAATGATCTTCATCTTTGCAAAGGAAACCATCTGAACTTTGCATTTCTGTAGCGAGAACTTCTGTCCTTTCCCATAATAACCTACTTAGATATTTTTTAAACAGCTGTAACTAATGCCATCTTCAATAAGGTAAACTAAAGAGAGGAAAAACACATGCCGAACCACATTTAACAGTCAGACACCTCTAACAGAAGTGGTTCAGGCCCCTGGGGACATGGCGTCAGTGTTCCACCGCTTGGAACTCTCCCTCTGACTAAGGTTGGAAAGTGTCTTGGTTTTGACACCTTTTTCCCAGAAATGCTTCCCTGCAGCAGATGCTGCTGTGAATAACATTAAGGAAGCACGGAGTAAGTGTGATGTCGTTGTGACGTCATTCCTCCTGCCCCTGGGGTATCCGGGAAGCAGAGCTTCCACAGACAGCACAGCACTCATGACTGCGTTCTTAAGTGCATTTTAAGGCAATGAAGCTTTTAAGACCTGTCTCTTGTCCTTTCACATCACTAAGCTTGGCGTGAGCACCTTATCCAGATTTGCACTCCCAGTTTTACTAGCACATCAGGCCTGGGACATACCCTCTGGCAGAGATGTATGGAATGTAAGTAAGTGACTGCATTACTTGGCAAAAGACAATTTCTTCTGAGAAGCTAGAGATCTGAGGGTTTTTGCATACAGCACTTTCTTGCTGAAGAAAGGTCAAAACTGAAGCTTTTGAATAGTCTAACATGTTTCCCAGACCAGTCTCATATGCAGTCCTATTCCTGTCTTGCTAACCACCAGTGCTCCTCCACCTATCCTTTGTTGGAAGTGCAAGAACATCTTGTGTATATATTTAGCTAGATAGATACTGAAGCTTTCAAAATGGGCTGTTGGCTTGGAAGGGAATGGGAGAGCCGGTGTTTTTTCCTTGGAACCTTTCAGTAATGAACATTTGATTAAAATGTTCTTGGTGCCTCCCTTTTATTCCTTCCAAGAAATAAAGTCTCTGTGAAAATGACTAGATCTCTTGTATCAAAATTCATTTATTACAAAAATTAAGGACCATACCTATTCCTGGTGCAGCTCAATTGCCTGTACTGATAGCCAGGGGCTGTTCAACCTCTTAAAAACATAAAGAGCTAGATCACTCTTGCAAAGGGGCCCAGTCAACTTCTGGCCTGCCAGTTCAAAGCAAAACTGGAGCATGAGCTTGTACTTACTGCATATATTTAAGCATTCATTAAAAATTAGTTGGAGGCCCTGCTGCACTGGCCATAAGACTATGCAAGGAAGATGGATCCCACCATTTTTTATATATTGTTTATAGCAGAAGTATTTTCCAGGGAAGAAAAGCATTGAGAGAACCTGCCTGCAAAACTTTCAAAGAATCCGTATGCTGGACACGCAGAACCAAATACAGATCATGTGTAAATGATCAAAGCTCCACTGCTGCCAGTTGTTTGCCCCAGGCCTGACTGTGGCCCTATAAGTTTATCATATGAAAATATGGGACAATAGGACCTCAATAGTTTTAAGGGAGAGATTTGCCACTTCTCGAAATGAGACATGGTGATAAAGAGAGATTTCTGTTTTTAACACAGTGGAAATCATACCAATGGACTGCCTTGATTGTGCTACACCCTTTAACTAACTCAGAGAAGACGCTACTTGTCTGGCTTATATTTAGCATGTCCTCCTTGGAAAGAATGGCAATTCCCCACGATTCACCTTAGTTATTTAGAAAAGACAAAACATTTCATTGAGTAACAGCCTGTTAAAAAGACTTATCCACTGGAGAATAACTCTTCCATAAAGAGAAGATGGCCACTGGAGAGGAAAAAGGGGGGAGAGGTGCTGAACATTGTCATATGTTGGAACCATACACCGAGCTATAAATCACCCTGGATATCCTTGGCTGCATTTACACATAGATTCAGAACAATTCCCAACAAGGGGTTCTAGATGCATGCTATTACAGCAATCTTATCTTGATGAATGGAAGATGCTACTTTAGTGGATATTGTATTTGCCATTCTGCACTTTTACTGCTAATTGGCTGCAGGGTGAAGACAAATTGTCTCCTTTCCCCTCTGAACAGTGTCAAGATTAAATAGTGAAAGGACATGGAAAGAATAATTGCTCAAGGCTCTGGCGTGATGTTTTCTCCTGTACAAACATACAATTAGGCTGTCTTAACCTCCCAATGTAGCAATAAACACCACTTCACAAACTAATTTACAGGCAAAAGTCAGAGACGGGGCTGGAGCTCTGCTCCACAAGACGAGGGCCCTGTCATTCAGCCAAAGGGGCAGTTCCACTAATTTAAGCCAGCAAAAATCCTTGTATGCTTTCCTCCAACTAAAATGAGATTGAAATAAAGTCTATACATTTGAATCATTGAACAAACCAGCTAATAAAAACTACATTTGTGACTGGTCATAAAAAAAGAATGTAATTGGTCATACTCTAGAAACTGCTTTTACATGCTCAGAACAGGGAAGCAAGGGGAACAAGGTCTTAATAATATTGACTTTTCTAACACTTTGACATTTTTCTGCCTTCACAGCTATCTGTCAGTCAGTAACACCTATGAACGGGAACTGCCAATGTACATTTCTTTAGTCAAGCTGATGGCAGGGCAAGATTTGGATTGGAGGAGCTGCATTTTTTTGTATTCTGCCCCTATGCCACGCATTGCCTTCATCTTACTCAGGGGTCACACAAATGCTATTTGGCACTGTATTTGTAAAGACAGGACAAGCTTTTCTTATCTAAATCCAAAGAACAATACAAACTATGAAATGTAACCTACTTTCCTTTTTTCATTGATGGTCCTTGACTGGGATGACGAGGGGAAGCTGCCCCGGTTCCTCCCCAGGCTGGCAGGAGTCGTGGTCCCACTCCCTGTGCCACGTTGTGCACCACTCACAGCCACAGACACTGCCCCAGCTGTATGGCAGTCAAGCCATATAAAATGCAGCTCTATGTGAAAGACTCTAAGGAGATCTTAAAAGCTTTCCGGACTCCGCAGTTTGCTATTCCAGTTTATCTGACTTAGGTTAAAATAGCCCAAAAGACAAGGCAACCTGAGCGAACTGTTCCAGTTTAACTCCAGGCTCTTGTATAAACCTGAAATTGGGATACAGGCACAACCTAAAACCCAAGACATCTTGTTTTCACAGCAAATTCAAATTAAAATAGCAAACTCAGATTACCTAACCAGAGTGAGGAATGTACTTTTTTTGGCAATGTCTAGATGTACTAGACCAAGAAATCCACAGTGTAAGCTTTCAATATGACACCAGTGTAAATAGTCCCAAGTTATTACTCCTGTTGCACAGATGCCCAGTGAACCTAACTGGAATTCAGGGTTCAATTTCACTGGTAACACTGGGAGGGATCCAGTCCATCTAGTCCTCTGCATGCCTAATTTGAGTGACTTCTAGTTTCAATTTTTGCTCCCTGTCTCAGGGAGTGGATGGAGTCCTAATCCCCCTAAAATAAGTTCTTAAATTGAAGAGCCACAGAGAAAGCCATTCTTCCCATCTTCGGCACACTTTCTCTCTACTGAGTGCATAGCTCCTAGGCTCCTCCAGAGGCCTACAGTCACGTCAGTTTGGCTTCTGCATCTCTCCACTGAGATTAAAGTGTGTGACAGTCATTTGTACCCACTAGCTGCCTTCTGAGGATGGGTGACTAGCAAAGAAAGCAGAAGAAGGGTGCTCTCCTTTGGCCTTTCACTGTGGCACTTTCTGACTCTCCTCTGGAAGCTGGAAGCACTGCGAAGCCAGGAACATAAGGAAGATCAAATAAGAAAAAAAAAGACCTGTCTGTAGTCTACAAGTCAGGGAAAACCAAAGGGTCTGGTCACTGCATGCAGAACGGAATCAGCTTTTTGTCAAGTGATGGACTCGTATCACACCTGCTGTGGTGCAGCACCGGCAGCCTCAGCTCTGCCCTCGTGTCAGCCGCGCGCCCCCACTGCCACATCAAAGCCAGGCTCCTATCAGCTGGCTTACCTCTTCCTCACTGCGTCTCATCACTCAGGCTTGGCCAAGGATCCAGGCATCTGTCCAACTAAATCTGGATCCCAAGAGACTTCGGGGAGGGTGTGTGGGGGCAGACAGGCATCCTGTTCCCAGAACAGGTACTTCTGATCACTCAAATTCATTGCTCCAGCTGCTTTTAGGCTAAGAAGGGAAGCACCTAATGAGTTTAGTTGCCTATGAGGTTAGGAAAGTAGCTAGACTGGACTATTTTTTGAGTCTTGGATTCTGGCATCTCAATTTAGGAGGACCAAATCCCACACTGTATGAATAGACAACATAAAAATATTCCCTGCCTCAGAGGGATCCAATCTCTGGCTTAGATGATGTGCATCACAAGTTATTCACCACATTCATCACTGGCTATTCACTGCAGTTAAGTATCACCTCTTTTTTTCATATACTTGGTGTGCATGATAGGTATTTTCACTTTCTGTGACAAGCCAGGACAATCGCTATTTTCACCATTTGCAAAGCCATAACATACTGACCTTTGTCAGCTGTCTGCATGTCAGCCTCACAAAAACATACTAGGCTTTATTTCTCTCATTTATTTCCTCCCATAAGCTGTCAGTATGGCCCATTGTCCATTGTTTTGTTTAATGTGTCCCTTAAGGGTAAACATGACTCCATACGGCAATAACATTTTGCTAAGACTCCTAACTAGCCCTTACAGTGAGACTGTGCCTGATTTTGTCAAAGGTAGTATCATTCCCTTCAAGAAAATCTCTCTGAACAGAAAATAGCACCTCTGTATTTTTGGAAGGTGGACCAGCTCTAGCTATGCTGCTGAGAAACTACAGTCATTCCACACTGCCACAGCCTCCAACAGTGTAACAAATAATAGGGTTACCAGAGGGTATGCAGCTTAGTGTGTAAAAAACCCCTTAATCAGATATCATTACTTCCCATAAACACTTAGAGCTGCAGCTTCTCTGCCCCCCCCCCTTTTTTTTCCAGTGGAATTACTAAATTCAGTATCTCACTGAGAAACCTCAGTGGAGGGGAGGGCAAGAGAGCTTTTACTTCTATATGACTAGTTAAGGCAAATCCCGGAAGTGTGTTGCTGTGAACTACATATCTCAAAGTAAAAGCTACCTGTCCTGTTCTGAACTAGAGTTTTAGAGCAAGATATTTACCACAGCATAAAAACACTCTTCCAGCAGTGAAGACATAGCCTAAGAATAAAGTCAATTTCAAGAATTTGAAAATATACAGAGGTCTTTTCCTCTGAAAGATACAGACATCTTTTCCTCTGAAGTTTGAGTAAAGGCTGATGTGATATTGATAAAGACCATAGGTGATGTCACACTTTCAGGGTGGGACAGACTAACTTAAACACCAAGGGTTAAGAACTATCCTAAGGAGACCTGTGTGAAGAATCTGGGGGCAGAAACTTTTCCAACAGGAGGGAAGATGACTAAGGAAATGTTCCCTGTTGGGACTCTGATACAGCTCTTACACACTGAGTCATGGTACTAGCACCTCCCCAAAGCAACAATTTTGAGAATCTCAGCTATTTAAATGAGTCTTAAGCCACTCTCTCTGAAGTAACCCTGGAAAATGCAAACAGTGATAACTAGGGTGGGATTCACCTGACCAAACATACACATTTACATGAAGTCAGGCACAAGGCTCCCTTCATTTTCAGGACACAGAGGCACTTAGAGGGTGCAGTCCACCTCAAGCTTCATTAGATGACTAAGGTCATGTGAGGTGAATCCTGATCTGAATGTCTCCACAGTACAGTACCGTGTCATGTGGAGACACCCACACCAGCTCTGAGCAAGCATGCAGAATGAATATGACAGTGGCCTAATGTTCCAGCCAGGCTAATATCTATGGGAAGGCTTCTTGAACTGCTGGGCAGAGCACCACAATAACAGGGACCTACCTACTGACTCTAGCCCCTGCAGGACTGCCTGATTTAAATTGGTAGTGGCTGCATGGCTGAGACTGTATGATGAGACACTGGAACATGTTCTGCATCAGCCGTTACTCAGCCTGGATCTTCTTCCCCTTATTAATGCTTTGGTACATCCTTGCTAGGCTCAGCCAGTTCGATCAGACGCACCCTGATTAATATGTCAGATACCCTGAGCCTATAGAGAGCCTAAACGATTAGGCAGGAGAGGTGTGAACTGTCCCATTTATCTCAGACACACGGTTATGTTATAGGAACAGCAGTACTGCCAAGCTCAAGGTCCAAAAAGCAAAATGCATCAAGCTTCCCTGGGTCATCATGGTTGTAACAACCATGAGACTGGTTTTCTTTTTTAAAGAGASCTCACATTTGGATTATTGCTGTTATTGCTATCTCATTATTTCTCTGTCATTCTTCTCCAAAGTGTGCTAGTCACCTCAGCACACTGATGGCTTGTGACCCTCCACTACCCTGCAGATCATGTGCTCTAATTTGCTGAACACACGAGTATCAGGTATTGTGTCCACCTAGCCTGAATCCACCAGGAACTAAGTGGAAAGTCAGTTCAATCTAATGTGACTGAAGTCTTGATCTGGCATTGGAGATATGCTAGCCTGGTCTTCTGTGCTGAATGACAGGCTAATACAGTGTTGGCTGTTATTCAGATGCCTCCCTAGAAGAGGGAATGAGTCCCTATCAGCAGTGCTGCTGTGAGGATGCTGGCAACCAGAGCCAGCAGGGAGCTATAAGGCCTCTGCATAGACAACCCAATCTCCTGGTTAACCTTGGTGCATGCACTGGACACACAAACTATTTGGTGACCTGAGAAATTGCAGAGAGAAAACATAAAAAGACTTCAATCCTTCTTTACTGCCTCCTGCACCATGGCCACCCCACCCAAACGTCAGTGATCTGGATGAAGGCACTATGCAGTTCCCTGTATAAAACCACTGGCTTGACAGGTTGGCTGTCTCTTAGAGGCCCTATCACTGACCTGGTGTGTGAGATCCAGTCACTCAGCTGTCTTCCCAGGCTTTGGATTTGAGAGAATATTTAGATAGCAAGCTTTCAGGAGCTGCATCTTACTATGGGAATTGCTTTTCCTAGAACCATGTGCCTTCAATCTCAGCCAGGCTAGCAGGCTGTTCACAATACACATTTTAAAAAGCATACGGGCCAAAAGTCAATGAGACTTTTTTCCTGAGTAATAAGACTGGGTTATCCAACATCAACACACAGCTATTTCTGCAAATGTGTGACAACATGCCACAAACCTGCAAAACAGTCTTCCCAAGAAATGCCACCAATGCATTAGGCTTTCTGCCATGATATTCTGGGCTTATGAACAGCAGCAAGGCAGTCTGGGATCAACTGGAGAGCTGAAGCAAAAGCTAGGGTTTGTCTGTGACCAACATTCTTCTCTAAGTTAAAACCCTGATATTTTATACTATGGAAGTCAGTCCTGGAAAATGGGGGGATTCGTCAAGGTAAAGAACAATTTAGTAGTTTAATTATGAGCCCTTTAATGTCTTTTCATAATCAGTTAATAAATACCTTAACAATAAAATTGAATTTAAGCTTTTAATAGGCTGTGTTGGATTGAACCTAAACAAAAGAATTAGCAGCTCCAGGCATTGTGCAATAACTTCTCACTGCTTGGTGCCAGGAGAAACAAAGCATTTCAAGTACATTTTTTGTACCTCACTATAATAAACGCTTGTAATATTCCCCAATTTCTGGAGTGTAAGATGCAGATCTTATTTATCACAGTATGTGACACATCTGGCACATGGATCAGGAAACAACTGTTTTACTTCATTTCTGTCATCACCTTCCAACAGATTTCTTTCACATTCCAATTTGGACGAGAGAACTTGGACTTTCTCTCCATAAGTTCTCCATTAACAGTTTCACAGCAACAAGCACTATTGGTTCTTTCTCCTTCCACAGCAATTAGTTACACCAAGCTGCATATTTTGACTTTTATTACAAGTGAACATGCAAAATTGCTGGTATTTACTCATATCTGCTTCCAGCGTCTCTGTCATAGGCAGAGCAGAGAGATGGTTGCCGACTGTCATTACCTCTGTTTAGTACCACTTTCAACCGGCATCTCTGCCTGGATGTGCATTGCTGGTTTCTGCTGCCTCCTGTCACTGTTATGAACATATGTTTTATTTACAGTAGGCCTTTTGTAATGTCACAGAGCGTGCTCTGCAGCTGAAGAGAATGCTCTGTCTTTACTTTAACAGTGGCAGGCATATCAAACAAGTTGAGATGGGAGCTTTGCAAGCTGCACGAACGACTATGCACTAATAAAGCTTGAAAAGCTTGAATTACACTGTAACCCACAAAAATTTTCAAATTAAAAAGCCATATTTAGAGGCCCCCTGTGGACTGTGATTTTATTTAGTTTAATCCCCTCTTGAGGCCAATTAGGTAGACACCCTTCTGCACATGCACACACCAGGACAAAAAAAAAATAAAAGACTAGTTAGAAAAATGGGGGTAGTATATCACTCATCCATTCAAAGACAGAAATTATTTTCCCTTCTGTTGTCCCTGAAAATAACATTGTTGCCAGAAATCAATAAAACAATGTGAAAACAGTACTTATTTTTCTAAGCTGTGCTTTACCTTTCCCTTATTTCTTTCTGCAACATAGAGTAAATTTTCACTGTCATACTGTTTCACAGAGTGTATAGTAAGTGCAAAACCTCCAGTGTTACTGACAGGGAAGGGCCAGATGCCTTGTTTCTTACCCTGGGAAATAAAGGGGTGCTGTGTAAAGCACATGCACAGGTAGGGACAAGGATGCATTCTCTCTTCTCTAGCTGAATCCCATTAAGCGAAACAGGCTTGTCCCAGCTATAAGCCCAAAGAAAGCCTGACTTTATATGCACAGGTTTAATTCACCTCCCCGCTGTAATATATTTTTTGCATAAACTATTGGCAAGGAGTCATTCCTCACTGCTCTTCTTTGCATCAGAAGTGTAAACTTGGTCTCTTTTTTACCAAGTGGCAGACACCACATGTCCCATATGAAAAAGGAGATAATAAAAAGCATGTTGAAAATATAAAAGAAGGTCGGAGGTGATGTTTTGGTAACAAGGACTTCTCTAAGTGGTGAAAACAAAAGATCAACGTTATCGACTGTTACAGCTGTCTACAGCATTGGGCAAATAATAAATAAACCCTGCTACCTGACTCATGCTTTCACTACCAGAGTGGGTTAAGAGACCAGAATAAGTCCCTAAAACATTCTCTGTCAGATGTTTAAAAACACAAGCAGCTTTCCTGAAGGTCACAAAGCCACTTATGTGCTGAAGTGGTTACAGGAAATGGTCTCCCCTGCTCTGATAAAACAGTCACCATGGTTTACCTCCGACCTGGCAGCCTCTCGGCCTGGCTGCAGGCGTTCAGGTGCGCAGGCAGCACGTGGATCTGCACACGATCCATGCAGCATTTGGCAGCAAATGCAAGCTCTTGGGAGACCTAGGCTGGTGCTGTGGTCCAGGCACAGGGACTCCTAGAATGCAAAAGGAAAAGCTGATTCATGAAATTCAGCAGATCAACTGAATTTTCAGGATAAGCATCTTTCTGACTGTCTGAGGAACTGCATGGGAACTACGCTCAGATACACTGACTTAAAGTATCTTTGAGAACATAATGAAAACAAAGGCTAAGAAAATGTGCCTGAAATAAATGTAATTTTATGGCACTTTTAAACAAATTAGGGCAAAAAGTCTATTTTATTTTACAGGGGCTTGTATGCTGTGCTCATTGCTATAGTGTTTGAGCAACTTTAGCAGCTGCCATATGTTGCTTATTCTCTCATCTGCCACACAGGGGCAGTGCATCTGCAACAACTGTCATGTTTGGGGAGGCTTCTGTTTTGCTTTTTCAGAGCGATTGTACAGAGGCATGTTGGGGGGAACTTTTGCCAAAGCATTTTGCTTGGAATTTATTTTAGAGAAAGTAAGGTGAAAAAGGAAAAGCTTATTTAAATATAAACTAAGCAAATTCAATGGAGAAAAACTCCAGCAGATTCAGAGCCCTGGGGCTGTAACTCTGTTGGTAGACCCAGCATGGGTGCTTTTTTCCTCCTCAGACTCTCCTCCCTGAGCTTCTTTTCTGACATTGGAGGAATCACCTTGAGGGCAGAGTCTCCCCTGGCATTCAGCTACAAAGGGTGGAACTAAAATTCAACAGATTTTCCCAGACCAAAGATAAAGCTGCACAGGAGAATCCTTACTCAAGTTACAGGTCAAGTAAAAAAAGTCACTTAACATAATGGGAATAATCTTCTAAAAAGACTAATATTGTAATAACTTTACAGATATTTAAAAACATGCACGCACATAAACAGACAATTATAGGCCCGTCTCTGGAACTGATTCAAATCTAGGAAAGGACTTAATTTGGGCTCAGACTGAGATCTGTGCCTACTGAGGAAGAAATCTTGCCCCAAGAAATGAAGTTTGGGAACTCCACCTCTGCAATGTACCCCAGTTTTACCCTGGCCTGACAAATTAAGGAGTGGCTGGAATCCAGCTTTGCAGATTACAAGAAGGAGAAAGTGGAAAGGACCTGGACCCCCCAATTATGAGAGAAGACACTGGATCAGCTTGTCAGAGTCTGCCCTGTGTACCCCACAGTGCCAGAATCTGCCTCCCATCAGACAGCTTTGCATGCACGTACAGACGGGTCTGGGGCAGTCCACGAGTCCAGCTCCTGGGTTGATGAAGATAGCTGCAGCTGTAGTGATGTGAATTTATAAAAGCTATTGAACTTCATCTGAGTTAAGTGGATGGACTTCTTCAGAAATTTAATAGAAATTATACACTCCTCTTTATATATTATACATATATAGTTCTATATTCATATAGCATATGTGTAATATAGGGAGCATTATAACTATCCTGCAGTATTTCATGGCAGCAATGTAATTTAATTGATTCTAAAAACACAGCTGAACTCTGACTGCCTATTAGGGCTGCAGGAACTAGCAAATGTTGTAATTTACAGGCAAAACATAGTGCTGGCATGATGGTCTGTCAGGGTGCCTAGAGTGCTGTATGGACACACAGCTCCCACCTCTCTAGTGCACATGACAGGACTGGAGCATGCAACTTTTTTGCATGGCTTTTTAAAATACGCTGTAGAGCAACCCACTTATGAGGGGTATCTAAGGACAACTGCAAAAGCAAAAGAGAGTTTGTAGGTCCATTGAATAGAAAAGATGTTCCTGACTCTTTGGGTTTCACAGCATCTGTAAGTTAGAGGTAGYGCTTTTTTTTGTGTCCTGTGGAGATAGCAAGCCCTAAACTCTGGACACCCCCCACTCCCATGGAGAAATGAGCAGGAAACTGCATGCTGAAATTCACTGGGTTTCCTCTACCCTACATGTGTTATTCCCCTGTAGGGGAGAATGGGGCCTTTTATACCTCCATAGCTCTGGGCTCTTTGAGTAATGAAAGGAACACATTTATTGGTACAAGGTTTGGTGTTTATTGATGCTACCCATTTTTCACCAGGTTTAGCACTCTGTGGGGAAGGCACACAGACTTTCCAAAACACATTTTATAATCAAGCCATTTCAAAGTTTATGCAGTATAATATGCTTAACTGTTAAATTGTAAATAAAAGTCACCGCCCAATTCTGTGCCTCTTTCAAGATGTTATAGTCAACTACATCTTTAATTATCTGATTTCTAAGCAAATCACCAGCCCTATTGCATGCATTACACACATACGCTGTTTAGCTGGCAGTCTACCAGCAGAGGTAGCATGCAAAATTATCCTTCTTAGAATGGGCTGTGGGCTTAACCTCACCCTTGACTCAGTGAATAAAGGAAGAATTTCTGTTCCACTATAAAAACATAACATATTCCTGCTTCATCCTCTCCTCAAATAAAGGTTAATTTCTAATAAATATGACAAGCTACTCGCCTTCGCTGCACTGTTCTTTAAAGGATCCCTCCTAATGAAGTTCCCAAGCTCTGTACAGTCTTCTGAAGTCAGCCTGCGGGGGACTGCCCAGCTTCGCGGGCAGCTGCAGCGCCATCACCTTGTCCTCCTGAGCAGATGCGCTCCCTCTTGTGGCAACGCATTGACCCCGGCATCTTCCAAGGAAATCCCAAAGCACATGGGTAGCAAAGGGCTGGGAATAAAAAGCAACTCCGGACATACTGAGGGAGGGTGTTTTAGGAGACAAAACCACGTGCATATACACAAAAAACAGGCACCCTCACCCCGAAGCAGGTATTTCCCAGACTATATTCCTACTATAAATCAGCATGGAATTACTTTGCTCAGTGTAAGAAACCTCATGCTTTTGTTTAATGGAGGAGACACTGCTGCCCATCGCTCCACAGACAGTCCAGCACACACCCGGCAGAGCTCACTCTTGAGGCCATGAAGGGGTCCATTTGATGAGGCATGAGAAGTATTAACCATTTGCAAAATCCTGCATCCGGCATTGATTTAACAATGTCTGGTCCTGGCAAACACTATCAATATAGAGAACGCTTTCAAGAGTGATCACTCTACCTTTGTTTTCCTTTTGCCTGCCAGCATACCACTGGGCTGTCGCACAGCAGCTGTTCAAAGGCCAGTCACTAAAAATGCTCAAACTATATACTTCTCAGTTGGTTATTCTTCACCAAAAAGCAAACCCTTTAATGAAGGAATAAATGAATAAAACCCTACCATCTCAGATTAAGGCTGAGAAACTGGTACCCCATCAGTTTTAGCTTGTAAATCAAAATCCCCAGAGATGATGAAGTAGCTCTTTTCTTTTATGATACCACACCTAGATCAAACACTTTTCATGCCAAGAGAGAAATCCACAGGGGGGAGCTCTCCTTTGCAGAGATTCATTTGCTATCTGATACTGATGCGTTACTTAATTTATTGATCCACAGAGGAATGAGAATCCAAAGGCAGTACAAATTGCATTCTGCATAGGTTCGGGGGGGGGGGGGAAGGTTTTATCTCATTTTCATTCTTTTAACTATTTATTTATCAAAATGGGCACCTCTGCCATTGTCTCAGTGTATTGCCGTGGTACAAAAAATTCCAAAAGCCAGATAAACCTGACAGCATGTGGGCTGCATAAAGGCCTTACTCTTCAGTTTATTCCTGTTGCTCACTTTGTAGGTATGAACTCTGCAACGGTCAATTTAAATACATAAAGAAAATAATTTGCATGGAAACATGCTCATTAATCCTTATTCTTTCTTTCAAATTCAAAAAGTAATGAATTTAATGGGAAGGTGCTAAGGGGGGGGGGGGCAGCCCAAATAAGAGAATAGAGCCCAATAGAGAATAGGTTAATATTTTCCCATTTATCTTTTACCATTTTTATTGCTGTTTGGAGATTTCAAACCTATCTCATGGTTAAGGAGAGCCTGTAAAAAAACACATACCAAGAAAGGATAAAGGACAGAGGGTATGTTCTACAGTCCCTTACTAGGAGTATGGAAATGAGAGCACAACCTGACTCAGATTCAGTGCAGTGAGACTCTTTCCCTTACATTTAACCTTTGCATCCCTTTCACTCCAGTTGTATTTGTTGATATGTTCGCAGAACTTCTTTTCAGGAAAGCACCTCAACCTAGGACAGCCTGCTCTTCTCTTG
The DNA here is from genome assembly GCF_003343035.1 of Apteryx rowi. NCBI lineage: Eukaryota > Metazoa > Chordata > Aves > Apterygiformes > Apterygidae > Apteryx > Apteryx rowi. Next base: position 1,153,661 of record NW_020448208.1, on the reverse strand, counting down.
AATCCCAAGAATTAGAAAAAATAAAGAAATACAGTTTCTCTGCTCAGCACTAGACTCCTAAGAAATCTCCCTCTCCCTTAGAGTCAATGGGAGGTGTATGCCTAACTTCAGGGGAGTAAGATTCAGCTAATATTGGGCTCGTGCTCATCAGAACTGAGCAGGAAATGTTCTTCTCACCTCATGAGACTTTTTCAAGATGGCAAAAAAAAAAACCAAAAAATCTTCATTAAGAGCACAATAAAATCCCTGCTATCTTGTCCATGAAAAGAACAAAACACAAGGAAGAGACTAACTAGCAAAACAATAGCCACTAGTCAAACTAGAACAAGAGAAACTGAGGTTTGAACCCTATATATCCAATGCTTTTATATCCCAGACGATTCTTTAATCAATGAGTCAATAAACCAGTTTCTCCTTTTCTGGCTTAATGAACATATTAACTTATAGAAGTGCTATAAGATGTGCTGTAAGACAGTGGGACATGTCATCAAAACTATCCTGAAAGAAACTTCTTTCCTCAGTTCAAAGTTTTCTAACTGTGGTTCAGTTTGATCAGAGATTCACTGCTTTCACATTTTCTAGATATCCTGTAAATATACTTGTCTTAGCAGCTGCTGAGAAATTAATAAACATATGTAGGCTGAATAAATTATGCCTTGCAGTTCTGACAGGTCTAGAATTTCTTTCCGCACTACTGCTCAAAACCTGAACCCTTTATTAATAAAGTCACTGGCTAACTACTTATAAAGTAGACATACTACTTGAAAGTTATTACCCACTGAAACATCCTTATTATTTGTGCTTATCTGGCAAATGAGAGGAGAGCTGGCAGCAGGTGCCTTTGCCAGCACTCAGAATCACAAAACTTCCAAGTTACTCTTGTGCTCCTATAGCCCAGAGTAAATTGGGTTTGTATGTATACTCCTCTGGTCTTGTTCTCATCCTCTTTGCCTGCCCCATCCCTTCTTAGGACACTGAAAAAATATTTACAAAAGTAACAAAGACAAAACTGGAATGGCACACTTTGATCCTATCCTTGAGGCAGTCATGATATATATTTGAACATGAGCCAGCAGTGTGTCCTTGCAGCAAAGAAGGCCAACAGCATTCTGGGCTGCCTGAGGCAGAGCGTTGCCAGCAGGTCAAGGGAGGTGATCCTATCCCTCTGTTCAGTGCTGGTGAGGCCACATCTCGTGTGCCAGGTCCAGCTCTGGGCTTTCCAGTACTAGACAGATGTGGACATACTGGAGCGAGTCCAGCAAAGGACAACAAAGATGTTTAAGGAATGGGAGCATCTCTCATGTGAGCAGGGCCTGAGAGAGCTGGGACTGTTTAGCCTGGAGAAGAGAAGGCTCAGGGGGAATCTGATCAATGTACATAAGTAGCTGATGGGAGGGTATAAAGGAGATAGAACCAGACTTTTCTCAGTGGTGCTCAGTGAGAGGACAAAAGGAAATGGGCACAAAATGAAATACAGGAAATTCTGTTTAGACATAAGAAAAAGCTTTTCTACTGTGAGCCTTTTTGCTGTGATTGAACACTGGAACAGGCTGTCCAGAKAGGCTGTGGAGTCTCCATCCTGGGAGATATTCAAAACCTCACTGGAGACAATCCTGGGCAACCTGCTCTACTTGACCCATCTCTGACCAGGGGCTTGGACTAGATGATCTACAGAGGTGCCTTCCAACCTCACTGATGCTGTGATTCTGTGACAGATGACATTGCAGCTTTGAGCAAGCCATGCTGAGCATCTCAAGGGAAGGAAAGCAGAGGGACAGGGCTGGGCCAAAGATTCTCTCACATCCACAAACTTGTCAATAGGAAAGCTTTGCAAAATGGAGATATTGTTAAACTCTGGCTTTTGGGGGTGGAAGAAAACATGTTATATAAATTCCTCCAGAACTTTTTTAGAGACCTTAGTCCATGGGCAGAATCAAAGCAAAGTAAAATAAAAATTTCTCCTAATAGGAGTTACTGTGAACCTCTAATCTTTGATGACTTGGCTAGCAAAGTGGTGAATGGACAAGCTGTGGCCAATATTATAACCTGTGCAACACAGTGTCTTTGTTTCTTGGTGTGAGAAAAAACAAGAGTGAGTAGGTATATGAGTTGATGTTGTCCTTTGCTGTTAGAGATATGAAAGTTGCATATTGCTAATTTAGGGTATTATGTTTTCATTAAACCAYTTAGGCTGTATTGACATATTTGACTTCCTCACCTGGGAAGTAGGACAAAAGTCACAATCAGTGAGTACTGTCTCTCCCAAAACACTGATTAACCCTTCAGTGAAAAGGAAAGCTGAAAGCGGAACAATGATTTCCTGCTACAGGAGCCAGGTCTCAGTAAGATCAAGGACTCATGCTTTCCCCTACCTTCCTACACTTTGGCCTGGTACAACTGACTGGGCCCCAGCCTGCCTGAAAAATTGTACCACGGGAGAAGCTTGGACACCAAAGCACTGGCTATCAATTTGCCAGATTTGCAATAAGGAATTCATAAACTCAGGAACTGTGGGGCTCGCAGAGATAAAGGTCTCTGCAGCCTTCATTTTTCTCTTTGGTCAGTGATCATGCACATGGTGATCGGCTTTCTTCAAATCAATGCCACAGTAAAAAAGAAACCTGTAAACACTGCATTACATGGCTTGCAAAAGATGATTTGGCAAACAGAAGCTGTAATTTAATGCAGAACTCTATTATTTCAGCTGGTAGATATGCAACCAAGAACATGGATACTGTAATATGAAGTTATGATCTGTATTCCTGACATCACAAAAACACACACTGGACTTGTACAATTTGTGATCCTTATATGTTCAGGATGTTCRTGATCTTGGGCACTGGACAGAGGGTACCACTCCTACACTGTACTGCATGCTTGGAAACTCTGGATGGTGAGGTGAGGACTGAAAAAGAGAGAGAGAGAAAAAATAAGAAGAAATCTCACAGCCACACAAACTAATGGCTCCCATTTGGCTCTTTGCTGCCAGCAGTATATTAAACCTCTGAATACAAGAGATATGTCCAAGAAACTATTTTTTGTAATTGTCCACACTTCTCTTGGTCTCCAGTGATCATTATTAATTGAATGTCCAACATATGTTTGCATTAAAGTGAATTAGGATATGGTATGGTCTCCACCCATCTTCAGTGGGATTTCAAGACTATTTATCGGCACGATTCTGCTCCCATTTCCATGAGAGGTAGTTTTTCATTGACTTAAGGAAGGACAATGTTAGGCCTATATTGAAAGTTTTAGGGAAGAAAAAAATTGCCCATTACAACTGGCTCCAGACAATAGTATCGCTTTCTTATATTGAGGGCAGTAAAACAAATATAAAATAAACAACAAAAAATAGACAAAAAAGTGAGTTCATTCTAAGTTCAGTCCATTAAGCATTACAGTTTGATACTGCTGATTTCCCATGAGTTCAGTAAAGAGAAACTCACCAAAAAATGAACATTTTTCTCCCTTTCCAAAAGGCATTAATGAAGGAAGTTTTCTTTAAAGGCAATAATGAGATCAGACTTTATCTAATCAATGAATAACCCCAGCTATACAGCTTTAACTCCTGAGGTCATTGAAGCTGCTGAGAATCCTAGTGTTACATGTAACACTTTAAGATACTGCAGTGATGAAAGCAATTTTTAAATAAATAGGATATCAAGTGCAATGAATTATTTCCACACATGCCCACTGCACACTGAGAGGTCATTGCTGTTCAAGACCAAAACTCCTAAATGGAAGTGCCTACACATTGGTGGCCATGGGCAAGAGAAGGGTGAAAGCTCCCACTGCACTTGCTGGAGGTCTCAGTACAATCAGGGAAGCCTTGGCAGAGACTCATCTCACCTTTAAGTACACACTGAGAGGCCGGTTCAATTGACTAAACGTAGATGTCTAGTGTCAGCTGAGATGCTCCACAGTATCCAAGACATCCTCATGGGGCGGGCAGAGCTCACATGAGACCTCTGGCATACCGATGTCTGTCCTGAGCAGAAGCTGAAAGCTGATCAGGTACCTGTGGGCAATTCAAATGCCACTAGGTGCCTAAGTTTAGGCAACTGAACCCTGTCACCGGTCCCCATGTGGATACCTGCTTGTAAACGCCAAAGTTAAGGCATCTTATTCTTGAACTGAACCCTACCAAAGACAGCTGAAGATGCCACAAAGCTTAAAAAGTGAATAATAACTCTCAGCAATGGCCCCTTGTATGAATGCATGACATTTTGGTCCTTCATCAGGTTGTAGTAAAATAGTAAAACCATACAGACACTGTAGTATTTGTGGTCTTCCTGGTGAATATCTTGTCTCAGACACAAAAAAACAGCTTTTTATAATCTGCACTAGATGCTTACAGTTTGAGGAGTGAAGCTGAAAGTGTTTTTTGGGCCTTGAAAGTTAAGCTGGTCACAGTCAGCTAACTTCTTTGGAAATCAGCGAGACATTGACTAACAGTGTGTTCCTAAACATCCACTTCCCTTCTTTCCCTCCACTTGCARCCTCTCATCCACTCTTGCGGTGATAGTGGCACAATACTTTTTGTCTGCCCAAAATCTAGGGGGGATATGCACTATGTGAGAAAAACTTATGTTCATGAGTGACACCTTGGAAATATACTTACACGATTAAAAGTTAATATAATATTATGGAGAACAAAGTCTTTTGCTCTCTTACAGCTTGACTCAGCTCCTTACTTGAGGGTTGTGATCAGTGGCGCAGAGTCTAGTTGGAGGCCTGTAGCTAGCAGTGTCCCCCAGGGTCAGTACTGGGTCCAGTCTTGTTCAACTTCTTCATCAATGACCTGGATGAAGGGACAGCAAGTTAGCTGATGATACAAAACTGGGAGGAGTGGCCGACACACCAGAGGGCTGTGCTGCCATTCAGAGGGACCTGGACAGGCTGGAGAGGTGGGCAGAGAGGAACCTCATGAAGTTCAACAAAGGCAAGTGCAGGGTCCTGCACCTAGGGAGGAATAACCCCCGGCACCAGTACAGGTTGGGGGTTGACCTGCTGGAAAGCAGCTCTGCCGAGAAGGACCTGGGAGTGCTGCTGGTGGGCACCAAGTTGACCATGAGGCAGCAATGTGCCCTTGTGGCCAAGAAGGCCAATAGTATCCTGGGGTGCATCAGGAAGAGTGTTGCCAGCAGGTCGAGGGAGGTGATCCTCCCCCTCTACTCAGCCCTGGTGAGGCCACATCTGGAGTACTGCGTCCAGTTCTGGGCTCCCCAGTACAAGAGGGATGTGGCACTACTGGAGCAAGTCCAGCGAAGGGCTACAAAGATGATTAGGGGACTGGAGCATCTCTCTTATGAGGAAAGACTGAGAGAGCTGGGCCTGTTTAGCCTGGAGAAGAGAAGACAGAGAGGGGATCTTATCCATGTATACAAATATCTGAAGGGAGGGTGTCAAGAGGATGGGGCCAGACTCTTCTCAGTGGTGCCCAGCGACAAGACAAGAGGCAACGGGCACAAACTGAAACACAGACAGTTCCATCTGAACATGAGGAAAAACTTCTTTCCTGTAAGGGTGACTGAGCACTGGAACAGGTTGCCCAGAGAGGCTGTGGAGTCTCCTTCTCTGGAGATATTCAAAACCTGCCTGGACGTGATCCTGTGCAATGTGCTCTAGGTGACCCTGCTTGAGCAGGGGGTTGGACTAGATGATCTCCAGAGGTCCCTTCCAACCTCAACCATTCTGTGATTCTGTGATTACAAAGACAACAGAAACATTCCCATTCACTTGTGTTTGTGCTGGACCAGATCAATATCGAGAAAATAACACCCCATATGTTTCTGATTTCACTAGTCTTGGTGGTGAAGAACAGTTACCTGTTTGACTAAAGACGTACTGTGACTTTCACAAGAGTGTAAAACGGCACTGCTTGCTCTAGTAAGCCCTGATACACACCACTGTGGGAGTGCAGTCCGGCCTGCCCTGGAGTACATGCCTTCTTAACCCCTTAACACGTGGCAGTAAGTAAATCCTGCAGAAAAGCTGCTGAACTTGCACATACAGTAACTTCTTAAGTAAACTCCATGGCTGCCAAAAAGTGTATAAGAAGTCAGAAATAACTTACAATACGGCAGGTGTTACAGTGCAAAAAGGGCATGCCTTAGGTACATTATAAAACATAGACTGTTCCAGTAGTCCAGTAGTTCCAAGATCTGAGTATTATTACAATACCAACCGTGAGGTTGTTATTTAGACAAAATTCCTCCTACCATGTCTTTAAACCACTTTTTTCCCCCTTATTTGATCCATTTACCACATTAAGATGCCACCATCTTGGATTTCCTTCTCTGAAGAGGAAATCCCCACTTCTCATTGAGAAACTTTAAAAACTTTTAGACTTAAAAAGAACTGCTGAGCCTATGCCCTACAACAAGCTAAAATAAGCCACGTGGAAATATGAACTATTCACAACCTTAAAGTCCTCAAAAGCAGGCCACATGCTGGAATTAAGCAAGCACCATTAGTACCCCAAGCAGCAGATGGCAGTGGTTAGTGGGAAATGTACCCGCAAGTCAAGGGAGTGGGGAGTTTTCCAAAGTACTGAAGAACATGTGTGCATGGAAGAGCGATCTCTGCACTGACTCTGTGCGTGCTGGCATGTGCCCACAACAGTGTAGAGCCATGAGACGCTGACTTTTGTCCAGCGAGCAGTCTGGCGTCTTCAGGGCAATGCTGCATCCGGACCTGCAAGACTCCTCTCTCCCAGCGCGTCTCAGCGTCAGTCCCGCAGAGCGACACTGCTTGCAGCCCACCCTTGCGCGGTGGCGTGCCCTCAGCACCCTGYGAACGCATAGCTTCGGGCAGGGCATCCAGTCGGCAGCCACAGCGTGCCAGATGTCAGGGGAACTCTTGACTCAAATGAGTGGGCCTACAGCGCTCTACAGATCTGGCTCTTTGGCCCTTTTGCAAAGTCTCACACTAGATCTTTGAAAACTAGCAGTATTCACAAGAGTATAAATTAGGGTTTTAAAAAGAAGTACTTTAAGAAGTAAAAGCCAGCCTTTCATTAAGCCAAGGCTCCATCCTGCAACGGCAAAAACCAGAAGCTGGGACCGTGTTGCCTAATCTCTACGTGGAGACAAGAAAAGCTTGGGATACAGCCACGGACGTGTTTTTACTTCGCAGGAGGAAATCCAAGATGGTGGCTGTGAAGTGACAAATTCCTGTTCATGCTGTTTTATTTCTGCTGAACGCAATTAGATTGTTTAACTAGCCTAACCCACTGCAGAAAGTAACTCCCTCACACACATGGCCTCATATTTTCTAGATCAGTCGCACAAATACCAGGAAAAACACTTACATAAACCTTTGCATTTCAGTTTCTCTAAAGGGCTATTGAGAATATGCAGTGATAAAGCAAATTTTGTTTCCTCAAACCTGGAATTAGTCTCCAATTCATACAAAAACTTTTTTTCATTTACTGATAGGAAAACTGAACACCTTCTTCAGATCTGGGCGTTCACTGGTTCATTTTTTAATTTCTCAGGGCAGCATCACTTTGCCCCCAGATGAATGCAAGACAGCAAAAATATGAGTGTTTGCCTTGGGGCTGGTTTGGGGAGAAGGGTGGTTTGTTTTTTGAAGCCACTAAGGTGGTCATTCTTCTTACTGTGCTAAACTTGCCTCCTTGCTGGAAGTTATTTCTCATGGCGTATCTCTTCCATCAGAGATCTGCTTTACGTGGTCTTTTCTTGCACACTTTTTCACATTGCAATACAGCAAAACAGCTATATCACAGAATATAGACACAACTAGCACAGGTTGACGGTCCCCTTCTCATACAGGATTTCAGCTTCATTCAGCTTGTGATCAGTAATAGTAGTGCTCCCTCTGCCCTGCCTCCCTTTTTTAATCTGCCACTGTGCCAAAAAAATTACTTTGAAAGGTATCTGGAAGCTTTTCGACTTTAGCATTTTTCAAGGTGTTAGGCTGGGCCTTTCCCCAACAATAGCAATAGTTAACTTAGCCAGCTGTCATGTTTTAAGGTTTGTTATATTTTTAAATAGTTTTTTTCCTTTCTTCTGAAATGTGCCAGAAATATGGGCTTTCTGCTGCATGCAGTGGTTCCCCTCACTTTTTTTTCTTGTTTTTAGTGGGAGAGTCAATGAACAGCAGTTTAGGAAGACAGGAAAGAGGCAGAGCAAATAGTAAGTACAAATCAAGGAGAATTTCCCAGATCTCTCCTCAGAAAAACATGTCTCTTTGTCTCTGACTTTCTGCAAGGAATAGAAAATAAAGCCTCCTAGTTTAGCAAACAAAGTCCCTTTACAGCAGAGCAGTTTATATAGCTGAAAGAATGGCAACTGAATGTGCTCTGAGTAGAGAGTCTGCTCAGCTTAGTGAGACTTTATCTTTCAGTTAGAGACTAAAAGGCAAGGGGCTGTCCTGTGGCTGCAAGCAGCTGCATACACATGTTGATGCATTAAACTTACCCACAATTGTTTAAATGTAAAACATACAGTAAATCCATTTTGGATTTTAAACACCTTTTCATTCTGTCCCATTTTCACTCATCCTGGGGAATTTTTGCCCTTCCTGAGCTTCATGAGTCAAATGAGGCAAGCAGGACATTGCTTATTATTCATCTCCAAGTGACTAAGGGTGGAGAAAGGTTTCATCATCACACAAGTTATGAGAAGAGCTTTGGTTTCCTAAGATTTCACTGTAGTCAGTTGAGAGAGATGGCAACTCCTGGCTCAAATTGCAGGTATGTGAAAGCACTCTCTGGAAAGGCTCTTTTCTCTCCATGACTTTGGAAAAAACCCAGGTAATGAAGACAGACATAGATAGATAATATGCTACAGAATGAAATGTTTCTTCTTGTGTTTATCAGTCATTGCTGTAAGGAGGAAAAGCTCCCTGCCAGATTTTATAAAAAATGGAATAACGTCTCAGAAAATGCAAGAGGCCCTTGTAAGACCTCTATTCAGGCTAAGATTCTGGGACTTAAATGTGATGCTGCATGTGAATATATACTTACACACTTGCACAGCATCAGCTGCGTAATTCTGCTTTGCATTCAAACTAGCTACCACAGTGTTTTTGAAACAAAATCGTGCCCTTGCACATCAGCAAAATGCATGCAAAGAAAGCTCTGGCTTACTTTAGTTTGGTGCAACTTGCACTAAACGTGTTTCAAGAAGTATTGTAGGTGGAAAAGAGCAGTTTATTCTGTGGTACTGCTGAGATAATGTGTCATCTGACCTGGCAGTTCTGGGGCATTAACTGACATCATGTATCAGGTTAGGTTAATAATCCACCGCTGGGTTCTGCTTGAGCAGCTCTGAGTGCCCAGGAGATCAGTGACAAAAACGGAGTCTCAGAGGGAAAGGATTAGCTGCTGCATGATCGGCAGGATGGCACTTGCACTACAAGATGCATAGACCTAATGCCTGGATCTGCTGTGACTCAGAAGCTACATCTGGAAAGTAGAACCATCAGTCTGACTCTCCAGGAATGCCCACAGCAACCAAAGCAGCCTTGGATGGCAAAATGACAGATACTGACAACTTGGACAGGATATTACTAGAATGGGAGAAAAACATGAAGGGTATAAAAATGCCTGCTTGTTTTAACAAGACACCTCAAGAGACTGGAAAGACTTTCCCTCACACCAAACAAGTTGGGACTTACCTAGTCGGCAAAATGATCAATRAGGGCTCCTTTGCCAAGGTGATGGAGGGGCTGCACATTCTCACAGGGGAGAAGGTAAGCTCCTAATGAGAGGGTGCCACTCACTAGTAATTGCAAGTAACTTCACAGTAACTTCTGTCAGAGAATTTCAGACCATTTAATCTGTAAACCACAATCTACTCAGTGAATTATCCTCTGAACCTTATCCTCATAAATTAACCTCATAAATTGAGTTTACTGCTCATGTATAATCAGTTACATGTGCGAATATGCACTGAGTGCAAGTGTTTTTGCAATTATAAAACAATATAGACAACAAAGATATCCTCCTGCTGAAAGAAGATAGCATAATAGCATAAAGACAATTTCAAATCTGCTTTCTCCAGTAATCCTCACTGAGTAATTACTGACATGTACCTGACTTTTAAAGCTATGGACAATAATTACTGAAAAGCTAGCTACTCCAACAGCAATCATTTACATGACAGGACATAGATACCATCTATTATGTCTAGTTCAGCTGGGCTAAAATAATCTGCCACAAACTGTACCTGTGAAAAGGTAGATTACTATTATACCTGAATTGTCTTTTTGCTTTTTATTTTTCTTATGGCTTCAGTAGCTTCCCTATTTGGATAAGCTCCCAAACTGCAAAGGGCCCAATCCTGACCCACTAAAGCCAATGTCTTGAATGTTTTTTAGCCAAGGTCAGAGGGAAGCATGTCAGAAAAAACACATGGTACATTACAGATGCAGTTAATAGTCAAGCATGTCTTTTTTTACAATTGAGAGCACTTCATGTATGCATATTTATGACTGCAGTCAGAGGGATAGACATGACAGAGTTCAGGCTTCCTGTTTTGGCTGTCAAGAGAAATAAAAAGTGTATTCTTCCATCAGGAACATATCCCTCTGTGATATCAATTATCAATGTCCATGTCAAAATCAGCTTCTCACACATGTCAACTTATTGCCCATCCTTTTGAAAATAAATCTGTTGCAAAGGTTGATGCAGGTGTTGCCAATTTGCATATATTCTACAATTTAGGTAGCCATAAAAGTCATTGACAAGAAAAAAGCCAAGCAGGATTCCTACATTTTAAAAAATATGAAGCGGGAGCCACGAATACATCAGATGATTAAGCATCCTAATGTTGTTCAGCTATATGAGACCTTGGAGACTGACAACTCCTATTACATGGTGATGGAACTGTGCCTTGGTGGGGACCTCATGGACAGAATTTGTGACTGAAAGAGGCTGGCAGAAAGGGAAGTAAGGAGATACACCAGGCAAATTCTGTCTGCCGTAGAGCATCTCCATTGCCACGGGATTGTTCACAGGTAAGATATTTTCCCCCTTCCAAAGAACAGTCACAGAAGAAAGTGTTCCAGAACGCAGAACGCTTTTCTTCACAGATTGCATTTCTTTAATTTTCCCACCTAAAACAGGAATTCCAAAGAACACTGCATTTTCTCAGCCCATCTTAATAAAGTGTTTTGTTGTCAGTGGTAGAAGATAAATTGTTATGTATTCCTTGGGGAGTAAAGCAACAAAGTCCAGGAGAAAAAGCTGAGGAGCGTAAGAAATTAATATTTTGCCTTGATTATCTCAGAATTAGCTGGTGACAAACTTGTATCAAAATCAAATATTTCAGTATGACTATGCATATAAATATTGATTTCATTTGGTTAGCCACAACAGCTTGAAATAACCAGACATAGCTCAGGCCAGGCCAGTAAGCAAGCTGTGCCTGAACAATCACAACCACTGGTTGCGTGGAGGAAATCAGCCAGCAKCTCCAGGTCCATAGCAGCTCACTCACCTTCCACATTGGCTTCTGCATTATGGAGACAGATCACAATTTCATCCACTGGTAGAAGAACTGAGTAGCCCATTCAAGAAGAGCTGATCTTCTTTCCCCCACTAGGAGTCTTAGAGCATATGCCAAGAATAGCAGAATAAGGACTTCCATTTTAAGCAGGAGAATAAGTAAGAAGTAGCTTTTCCCACCATTTTTTCTGTTTTATTTAATAATTCACAGTCAATCAGATCTTTAATTTTAAATACTAAATGCACTCATCAAGAAAATCCCCAGGACCTAACAAGTAATCCAGTTGACTGTATCGTTACAGCAACCATGGAACAAATAAGCTTGTGAGTGTGATGGCTCAGCCATCACACAAGTGCTCTGTGTGGTGTACTTGAAATGCCTGCAATCCAGCACTTAATTACTGTGTTTGTTAATTAATAAGGAAGGGACAGGAAAAAAACAGTCAGTATCTGGCCTACAGAATTTAAACGGAAAGAAAAAAAAGAAACAGAAAAGAAACCCGAGGGGCTTCACCCATTTAGCCCAGGCTGACACTCCCGGCTTGCTGGTTCTCTAGCTAATCTGTTTTTACAGCTTTTTTTTGGTGCCCACGAACATAGCATTTAAGTTCTTCCCATGACAACATCTTTCATGAATTTCACAAGCCTTCTTCCCTCCTCTTTGCTTGGAAACAACTCTTCCCAGTGAGCAGGGGTGTAGCCTGACTTCTTGCCCTACTTTTCTCTTTTTCTGTTGGTATCGTTTTGCTGGGAAAGAGAAGAATTTTGCTGCATGCCCTGAAAGCAGTCAGGTACTAAACAGTCTGAGCTCCTCTGGAGACTTGGTTCCCTGTCAAATCCCTCTAACCAAAGGAAATTCATCCCTGGCTCTCAAGCGCCTTGTCATAGGCTTTATGAAGTTGTACTGCCCCACAGGAGCACAGATGTCTTGCTAGGTGACAGGTATAGGTGCAGTCAGACATCAGCTCTTGACCTGCTGTTAGCATTGAGATTCAGAGCTGAGGCCTTGACCTTGTAACAGAAGCAGACCGGGAACGGGCAGGGTGAGGGGACTGCAAACACAATGCATTAGCAGGATTTCTTCCTGCTGAGATGACAGACTGCAGTGTTCAGCACATCCCGTGGCTTTGGAAGTGCTTCCCCACTCAGCTCCAACTGCAGTGATTTATAATAACTCACTGTGGAGGTTAAAAAGGATGATGATAACTTTGGGTGTAWCCTCTTCTTAAAAGAAGGCATTGAAGTTTGCAGCAAGATGAGCACAGAAATAGGAAACTTACCTCAGAAAATCAATCTGATTTTCTCATCTAAGCACTGAATCAAACTCCACTCTTTGCCTTGCTCTAACCAGGGGAAGGGAGGCTTAGGTCACATTCAAACTGCCTATTGGGAATGGTTGCTGGTCCATGCTATCCCCAGCACCCCACAGTTGTCAGGGCATTGCTGGGAAAGGGGGTGGTTCTCTTGATCCAAAATCACACCAGGTACCATGCTAATAATTTAATGAGAGAAGATTGTATGCCAATGCTTGGGCCAATGCCCAGGGCCTCTTTATTTTACTAGAATAGGGGTGCCTGATGATTACAAAGTTTCATTCCTAAGTGAAAAGCTTAGGAATTTGCTAATTTACTTTACTTTTGCTCAGAAGTGGCATATGGGTGTTCTTGATTTTAATCCTGAGACATACCTTTGAAAAACAGTATTTTCTATTGTCTTAGTAATATATTTGATGAAACATTGGCCCCTTTCTTAATCATTTTTTGCCCAAAATAATATTGCTCATCAGAAAACCCTATACCATGTTTTGACAGCTATTTTGTTTCCTGAGCTTCAGTTTTCCTTTTCAGGACTAAAATCAGTACTGATCCAACAAATGTTTATGGTTTAAATAAAGGTTGAGTCTGCTTTCTACAATAAAGGTAGTATCTTTATTGTCCATGTAAGACCACGCTTTATTTTGAAGCTACAGTTGCCAAAATCAGCAAGAAGCTGGAGAACTGATTCACTTGCTTATTCATCCAACTCACAGGATTCTACTGTCCCAGACAACTTAAGGCTCAGGCACAAGATCAGGCTCAGCAGCTTCACAAGCTAAGTAACACTCATCAGCTGAGCTCTGCTAACTATCCCTATGTCTGCCCTAAGCATGCCCAAATGGTGAGATAATGCATCTTAACTTAAAAACCTCAAATAAAGTTATTTAAGCTAAATCACATTACCTTGCAATTGCATTGGGCCAGCGCACACACACAGCCAGCTACCAACTCTTACAGCTGGCGCATGCTAACTTGCTAAGTGACAGTAACTTGCTTATATGCACAATTCCTAATTTTTCCTGGATATTTTCCTCTGTCCTATATAAAAACCTCATATATCTTTTGGAATCACTACTGGACTAAAGACCTGGAGAAACATCAGAGGCTGCCCTCCAGGCATTTTCTCTAGAGTGCCCATGGGAATGAGAAAAATTTCATGATGTTGCTTAAACTTACACCATTTCTGGGAAAGTTTCCCTTGGAAAAAAGAACAAGCTGTATCTCTGATACAAAATAACTTCTGACACTATGTAAACTTTAATAGTGATCATTATCAGGTTTATTAGGCAAGAAAGCATACATTTTTATTAACTGCATGAGCACTCAGCCCAGGCTATAGAACAGCAGTTGTGGTGATCCAAAGTAACATTATTTAATTGTAGTGTAGTAAAAGTCATCAGAGTGCACTATGGAGTGTTAAATCCAAAGAAATGTCAGATTTTCAGTGGCCTGAAACATGACTGGTTTTAAACCACACAGTTTTAGTACATAGGATTAGGCTATAAACAGAGTTATCTTAAATTTATCTCAGAGCACTAGTTTATTTGGGCACTAGCTTATTTGCAACATTAGAAAACATTCTATTTAGATTAAAACATATTAAAAAATTATCATTAAAACCATCCCCATCCAATTTTCATCCTGAGGTGGCAGAGATTCTAGAGTAAGATTCTGTCTCATCCCTGAGCCACTAAGATAAATATACACACATGTAAAAACACCCATCTGTAACACCGAATACACCTGAAAATGCAAGTCTGCGCAGAAGTGCGATGCTATTTGTGTGGTATTTGTCCTCCCAGCCCTTGCTTCGTTTGCCTACCCATGTTCCCATCCCTCATCCTGTTTTGTCCTCATTTATGCTTTGGGGTCTTTCAGCTGGTGAAAGCGCTGAGCAACTGGAGAGCGAGGTGCAGGGGGTGGGGGGAACTCCCTGGGAAGTGCCCTGTGCCCCTCCTGAAGCTGGCTGTCTCCCCTCTGCACCGCCGGCCGAGCCGAGGGGAGCCTCGGTACCGCTCTCGGCTTGCCAGCTCCTGACGGCGTGCAGGGGGCTGCCGTGGGAAGGAGCACGGCACCACAGGCGCCTGGCCGTGCTCCCACACCCCGCTTACGCTGGCTGAGGATTCCCCCGTGCTGCGAAACTTTTCGGCTGCCGCTTTGGGCACTCCCCACAGTGGAGCAATATTCCAGCTTTTGGTTTTAATTTGGAAGGATATAAATGTTCCCACAATAAGCAAGTAAGCAATGAGCCAGCTAACGGCATTTCTCCTGCAGTTCTGAATTACGTCCTCCTTCGGGGAGCTGCCGGAGGGCTGATACTAGTTGACCCTATTTACAGAAACATCACTGCGAAGATGCCTCCACCTTCAGCGTATCCTTCCTTGACCTAGCTTTGGTATATTCCTCCCTTCCTTCACACACAAGGCAGGTCTCACTTTCCAGTTCCCCTCCTGTCATTCATACCTCTCAGGCACAATTTACTCAAAAAGAAAGTAGAAATACTCAACAGTTATCAATACCTCAAGCAAAAACCAAAACACTCCATGTCCAAATACACTGCAACTTTTCTTTTGCAGAGAACAACACCTATATAATATAAGCATATTTTAGGTGTCTTCTCAAACTTGAAAACAATTAAGTAGCTACTGTAGTCAAAAGAATAAATACTATCTATTTTAGAAAAATGTGTTAGTAGAATGGATGATTCCTAAAAGGAACAGTCTATTTAAAAATGCTCAGAAAATATTCCACTAAATAAAGAAAGTTTCCATTCTCCAAACTGAAAACTTCAGGAAAGAATGAAGATCTTGTTACAATTGTAGGCAGAGCTATGTAGAACTATTGTTATTATTTTTAAACTTTACTAAAAAATATCTGCAAATCGTTAGTTGGGACATCAAACATCTTAATGTTTGCTTTCTGTCTTCATTTCAGGGACCTAAAAATTGAAAATTTTCTTCTTGATGAGAACAACAACATCAAAATTGTTGGTAAGGGTACATTGTCTGTGAAGCTCGTTTTCGCCTTCGTAGTTTGTGTAGCTTTCAGTAACAATTCAGCTACTATTTATGCAGTACATTTTATGAGTGAACTTGTGACTATTTAATAAAAATATTCTAGCTTTTAGAATAAATGTAATGAAGTATAACTTAACAGCTTGCTTATTTGAGCTTTAACTAAAACATATTTTTAAGAGAACAAGGAAAATAATTTTGTCCACTCTTTTCCCTTGTGTATTGCTGGAGAAGCAAGAAACAATTACAGCTTTTATGTGTAGAAAGCTGTTCCTAGCAGAAGTGATTTGTGGACAAGGAGATAAATCTTCTGAGGTGAAATCCAGGTATGAATGTATGAGCTTCTGTGGAGACATTACTCCAACTAGACACCTCATCTTTTGGAGTGTGGAGAAAAAAAAAAGACAGTTTTAGTCACTAACAGAAACCTTGCTACAGTTCTGAATAGGGAAGTAAGCATTTATAAAAATGAGGGAATTTGCACCAAGCAGTTAACACAGCTCAAAGAAACATTAATTTTATTCTACAGAAACCGCACAAAAAAATCCTAGCAAGGAAAGTTCACTTTTAGAGACACCACATGTTTAACCCACTGTTTCCCAAACTTTTAAAAGCTTAACACCTCTGAGAAAAAAGGAACCAACTCTTCACCCCTGTTTTATAGCCAGTCAGTCCTTTACAATCACACCTTTCTCTTCCCTCCCCTTCCACACATGCACACATGCAGAGAAAAAGGCTTAAGTTAGCACATTTTACCTCCCATTTACAATGGACTAATGCCATAATTCATTAAGACACGCTAATTCAAGTGTATAGCTGAGCTCTCCTACTAGCATGCAGTCATTTGAAGCTAACTAAAAAAGCTAACCCAAAATAAACCAAACTGGGAGCATGGCCTCATGACCAGGTAACTTCACTCTTACCCCTATGCTCACTCATGGCACATTTATTCAAACCCAAACTGGCATCCACAGCTGAGACATCACCACATGCCAAAGCTAGCTGCATGGCTTCGGTCAGGAAATACAGCCAAAATGAGAGGCTCTCACTGACTTTATTTGCCTCCTCCTTGCAACTGAGCATGGGAAACCTCCTCCTCCTTCTCCTCCTCAGGCCAAATCATATTGATTTGTTTGGGCCACCAGCAGTGAACAACGAACCCACCTGGCTGATGCAGCAGTGACCTGGCTACTCTGCTGCTCTCAGAGCAGTGACCATGAGCAGGGTCTTAGGGAGCTGCTCCGCATCTCGTGTCCGTTCCCGGCTCCCTGGCCCGCAGACAGACAGTGGGTGCTCCTTAGCTGGGAGCTGGAGACAGGCTGCAGCAGGTCCCCCAGTGGTGCCCACCGCCCATGCTGTGGTTCTCCTCGTGGGGCTGCCTCATAGGTCGACAGCTGGTACCCTTTCAAGTAAAACCAAACCCAGAGATGCCCGCTCCAGCTCCTTCTGTGCACCAGCAGTTACTGAGTATGCAGACTATGGGACCAGACTAATCTGAAGACCCCAAAATATGTACAGCACAGATGTTAGGCCTCAGCACCAACTGCATCACTGTACAAACCCACTCTCATTTCCCCCCAGCATCTGCCAAAGCAGACACAGGCAATGAGTGAGCCTCCAGCCTCCAAATCTCTTGATGAACCCCCCAGTCAATCTCCCTTGGCAGTCACCTAGCAGAAGAGCATCCATTCAGTCTCCAAACTGAAGGCCTCCTCCTCCATTCCCTTAGCCTTGCTGCTTCASGTGTGCTGCAGTATCCGTGCAAGTGACTGACATGTCAGGCACGCCAGGGAAGGAGTGCAGGTGCAGTCCTGGACTCAGCCATCTTCCTCAATGCCCATATAGGTTGTTTCCCTCCATTATATCACATGCATTTCAAATAATATCCCCTCTAACACTGCTGCAAGTAATGACTCCTCAGGAAATCCATCTTAAAGACCTCAGATATGTTTTTCAGATGCAGAAGGTTGCTGTGCTGGTCAGCAATCACTGCAAAGCTTTATTCTTTTATTTTTTATTTATTTATAATTATATCTATTTATATAATTTGTGTATATATATTATTCCAAGGTAGCTATGATACTATAAATGCTGTGCAAGGAAATAAAGTACAGTGCCTGCCAGATGCACTCATAATATTGTTTGCTTCGGTGTGTTGCTTCTATGTCTTTCTCTTATCTTTGGCCAGTTGCTACGGGTAAAGGATTTTGAGAAGAGACTAAAACTTCTTTGTCTTTGTTTTTGTGACCGTCAGATTTTGGACTAAGCAATACTGTAAAGTTTGCGGGTCTCTCTCAGGAGCTGTTAAATACACAGTGTGGAAGCCCAGCTTACGCTGCCCCTGAACTCCTTGCTCATAGGAAATATGGTCCAAAGGTAGATGTCTGGTCCATGTAAGTAGGCCTAAAAATATACTCATTGAAACACCCTCAGCACGGAATGGTTTAGACAAGATTCTGGCATAAACGGTTTAGTGGCACTCTGCTTTGGGACATAAACATGGAAAGCAGAGCTGTATCAGAGAAGGTGTGTATGAGTAACATAGGCAAGACAAACCTTCACCTAGACTGTTGAGATTCAGAGACCCAGCAGACAGTCAAATGCATTTGGTCAGATTCTTGCTACCTATTTACTACTGCAACCATCATTCTGTGCAGTATCTTAACTAACAAGTAATAGGGTAAAATTCAGGGTGCTATTGAAGCCCATGATGAAGACGCAAGGATTTCAAACAGTTCATGAGATGTGTGAGAGTAATTGGGCTTTTTGGCTTAGAAGTGCCCCCTCCCATCCCACCTCACAACCAGATTGACCCAAAGAGAATGTAATGTTCTGTTCCTGCTCAACATGTAACACTGCATTTAACCCAAACCCAAAGCACTTCATCTTGGACAACTGCAAGAAGGAAAGGGAGGCTTGGATTTGACAAGATTTGCATGATGTCAGACATACAGAATTACTCTGAACTGGGATCTCCCATCCCTTTGCCTGACTGCCAGAATACCCAGTCTCCTTGAGGAGTTCTCATCAGTCCTTGCCAAACTATGTATCTAGAGTGGAAGAAGGGTTTTAGCTAGATCTACAGCAATGCCAGTACCTATGTATAGGCATCTAATGTGGATGTCTAATGTTGAAGCTTAGCACTCCTATATGCTCAAAAGAGATAGAGGAATTATATTATCCAGAGAGTGTTTCAGAACATCTAATTAATGAGGTACTTCTCTCAACTGACATTACAAGGACCCCCAGTTAAGAAAGTGTGTATATACATGTAGACATACACATATGCATACATATACATTACCTTATTTTTCTAAAGACCTGTTTCTGACAGACATACTATATTTTAGGGTTTTGACCTAATTATGATTCTTATATCTCAGCTTCCTCTAAATTTACAGAATATGAATGGTACATAAAGTTAAGTATGAAGGAACAAATTCTGCTAAATTATTTCAGTGTAAATCTAGATTTTAAGAGTGCTACTCTAGATTCATCTAGACATAACACAGATGAATAATGCCCAGACGATGCTGTCAGCATTTATATAGGATTAAATTTATTTTACATTTCAGATGTCTGAATGAAGGCAAAGCAGTAATCTTAGAACCTTTTATTGAGCTCACTCTGTTAATAAACATCACATAACAGGTCAGGGGCTACACAAAGCTTATATAAGGCCCTTGGTACTTAGCACAGGCATATTCTGTGTCTTATGCATAAAACATATTTACAATTTAACCTGAATTGCTCACATTCTCATCATGGAAAAAGGAATTTTGATGRCCTATAATATTAATTAGAAAGATAAGTTACTTCTGTTGTTACAAAATAAATAAAGGATTCCAGGTCAACCAGTATAGTGAGGAAACACTGACTTTATACAGCGAGACTGATAAGGAACTGTTATGACCAGAACTAGAAGCCTATATTCAGTCAGAAGCACATTCAGAAAACCAACCAGATACAACTGCTATACAATTAAAGCTCTGCTGAGGAAACAGCAGTGCCTGTTTTGCCTGTTCACAGCTTTAGTGCATAAGATTTTAAAGATTCTTTGGAGGACTGGAAAGTGATTAGCTTTCATACACCAGCTGAATTAAGAAAACAGCTGCTGTATTCAAACAAAGCCAGACAGTTCAGTGGGATAAAGAAGCAGTCTGTTACAGCAAATAAATTTTCAAGTTTAACATACCATCAGATTCCAGCTACAATTAACTATTAAGCACCTTGCTGTTAACTAGTTACATTTTATGCATTAGATTTTTGAAGAAATTTTAGGAGTACAGCTCCACCACTCCCCAAATTCCCATACTTTGGGTGTTTCACCATTGAGTAGGCTGATGAAAAGAACTGTTGCCATTTTAAAGCACCAATCATGTATATCATCACCAATTTAAAATGCATGGTAGTGTTTGTAGTGTTGAAGACAAGTGAGTTTAATGTTGTAATGACATTAGAGATCCATTTGCACCGGGTGTTACTCCGACTCATCAGAGAATATTCAGAGACCCTCCTCTCATTTTAACTCCAGCTAAATTTAACCCACATATTACATATTATAGAAGTACAATCCTTGCTATTTCAGTCAACTGGAATACCAATGCCATTTCATTGCAGTATGTTTCCTCTGAATCTCTTTTTGCTCAAAGAATTCATCAAGAAACTTTTGGAAAACAGTATGTTCAAGGACTAGATTTATCAGAAGGTTTGGTAAAGTAAGATGAGATTTATCTCACCTAATTTTAACCATCTAACAACCAGGCATCTAGGTTATACCAGCCAGTTAGTGCCCTGCTACTGTCCATGGAGAGAGATAGCTCATCTCCTGATGTGATTAACTATAACCTAAAATAGCTGCCTAACACAGCTGGGATGAATCACTGTCAGGAGAGGCTGGTCTCTTTCAACTGATAACTATCAATACCTAGGTTTTAGATGGTTAAAGTCAGCAAGGGAAGTCCTGATTGAGAGTAATAAAACGTGTTTACCCATAGGTCTCTGGTTCAAATACAGTCCAAGTCAACAATCAGAAAAAGGTGCCACTATCTTCTCATGGTTTAGCTGTTCGAAAACATTAAAAAAGGCTGCAGTTGTGCACCCCATGAGAAGATCTTTGTTTCACAAAGTAACACCATCATCATCTGCACTAATGAGTGAACCAGATCAGTTAAATTAAAAATTGCCTGAATTCCTAAAATGAATATATCTACTGAATTCAATACAGAAATGACAAAGGACCTTGAAAGCAACTGCCATTCTGGTGTTCTGGTGCAGCTGGAACAAGGAAGTACCATGGAGAGTGTTCAAGGAAACCTCCCAATTTGCAAACTCGGGATAGCTAAGCAAAGTTTTCCGAACAGTGTTACTTCTCCAGACTGAATGGCAGACATTTGTAAGGTTTGCTAATAGCTTTTAGCAAACTATTAGTCTTTTACAATAGTTAAAGCTTTCAGTCTTTAACCAACAGCAAACTGTTAGCAAACGGATGCCTTCTAGGCATAAGTCACACCTAATTTAGCAATCTGTACAAAGCAAGAAGAACTGAATTAGTATTTGGAACAGGATCTATCACAGCAGTCCCAGCTCTATGTTGTCACTCAACCTCTAAGCTGAAATACTTTATTCTGGTGGGCCAGGTACACTACACTGACACTCCAGTGAGCTTATTTTAAAAATAAACAGCAGCTTTCCACTTTCAACACTGCAGGTTTTCCACTTACTCACTAGACGGTCTTTTATATACATACCTGCCATAAAACTCTCTTCTAGGGTAAAATAGTATTTACACAAAGAAAAAAGTATAAACTGTTTATTCAGTACAAATTGCTGCTTAGAGATAATTTGTAACCTTCCTCTTGATACTGAAGGCAAATATCTGAAACCTGACTCATAGCTTTCTGGGATTTTTTTTTTTTATATTTATTAGCATTATCTGGAGCTCTGATGTTCATCTTTTTCTCTGACAGAGGTGTTAGCATGTTTGCTATGCTAACCGGCACATTACCTTTCATAGTGGAACCGTTTAATATCAAGCAACTACATCAAAAGATAGTAATTGGAGAAATCAGCCCTATTCCATCAGATATCTCCCCTGGTAATGCACTCCAATTTTTATAAAGAATATTGATGTATAAAATGTCTAACGTGATAAAGTGAATTTAACAATAACACAATCTTTTTCAGTGGCAAATACCTTTTCCACTTGTCTTTATTTTCCTTTAGAAATAGCTTTTGTGTGCCTTAGGCAAGATCTCTTTATCTCACAGGCTACTAGGAAGATAACATTGTTGTCTCTTTTTTAGAGACCACAGTTCTTGCTTCTTATTTACAGTGGGCATAAAATGTACACACATAAAATGTACATCACTTTTACACAAGCAGAGTAGTCATGAAGTAAATGAGAATGCCATCACATTTAGTGTGCATATGCAGGTTTTGGCAGGTGTACTTTTGTGTCTTTCCAAAAAATCCTTTATTAAAACCTTAGGTCATTTTTCTTGAAGGCCTTCTTACCTTTTCCCTACAAACAGAATCCCATGAAGTCTAGATAATTAAAGAAGTGGGAGGGTTTTTTTGTGAAGAGTGTGTTCATATTTTTCATGAGAAAAAATGATATTCAACATTCTTTACTCAATTTCACTGACAATCTTTAGTGAGGTGCAGTCTGTGGAGTCTTTTTGGACAACTGGCAAAGATAGAGCTCAGAAGCTCTAGCCTGACCTCTAGTCTGATTTACAGCCCATGCCTTTAAAGCCCAGAAGTAATAATGGTGTATATAAATTCTGGGCTGGCAGTCCAAAATTTGCTTCCACAAAGCTCAAAATGTTGTTCTTTATAATGATTCCAGAAACCTCTGGGTTTATTCTCTATTTGCTCTCCACGTGGACTAGCATCATCTGTCTAGCATCACAGGCTTCACCCTCTTCTCACAGTCATTTTAAAGCATACCACTTCACTGAGAAAGTCAGAAAACAGAGCAGAATGACACGTTTGCCTAGCTATCTACCAGCATGAGTTCAGATCTCCCCACCGTTTTGAACAGTTTTGCTCTGACGTTAGACAAGAATGAGTCCAGGAACCAAGATTAGCTTCAGTGGCTGCCTGCAGTCAAACACTGGGAAGCTGCAGAGAATTCCAGATTATGCTAGCTGGATCTAGTTTGAAGCTACAATTTTAAGAAAATGTGATGATATAATTTCTTCCCCCTCACCCCCAAATGGTATGAGAATATCTACCATAACTGTCCAGAATATTTGTACAGTAGTCTCTCATTTATCTTTCTTTGGAGATTGGTGATCAGATATTAGCTCCATTTTTCTACAAGCCTTCCACAGCTGCAATTATTGCATTTCTAATTTTTCTAATTTATGCTATTGTTTATAGCTTCTACTAATGAATGCATTATCTCTGCTTTTCTACAAAGCCCACACAGTTAGTGGAAGATTGTGGATAACTCCATTGTTCCCTTGCCTGTTGGGAATTTAGTGAGAGAGCAGTAGCAAACAAGCTTTGCATGCTTCAGATCTAAGTTCTTCTGAAGGAGATTACAAGTGAAAGGAGCATTATGTTCCCAGTTTAATGCTTATTTGCCATTTTGCTCATTTCAAAACATCCCCAAGGAATATGAGAGAATTTGGTAGAGTTTTCCCAAGAAAAAGAGAGAGATTTTATGCAGTATTGGAACTGAATGACAGGCATATGGGAATGTTTGAACTTTCTCTGACCAAACTCCAGGAAGCTAAAGCACAATATGTCRTCTGAGCACAAGGGTGCATCTCCCTCCCTTGATAGAGAGATTTATCAAGGAGATTAGTTTCTTTGTATGAGTAAAGTTACTCCAGGRTAGTCAAGTGGCACAGGATTTGTGTTCCCTCTCAGAGCCTTGACTGAACACTAAGCGAGAACAATGCTGCAATTGCTATTGATGCCATAGGCTACATTCTCGAGGGTAAATCAAACAACTTGGGGACCCAGCTCTAGCTCTGCATCCCTGGTCCATAGAGTACATCCTGTCATGGTTTGGCCCATGCCAACCAACCCTCTCAGGCGTGCTTAGAGGGGAACAGGGACCACAGGGATCTTAGAGGAGAGCCAGAACTGTTTTATTTAGCAGTTCAGAGATAGCCCTAGAAACTGGATTTTAGCTTAGGTTCTTAAGTGGAGAAGCTGGGCACGTGCAATATTTCTGAAGAAGGAAAACTTTGCACTGTCTGAATAATCAGATATTACTGCCACTAAACAAGCTAATTCATCTGAATGCTGCACAGGAGCTGTAAACCTCATGCAGTCCTTACTTGAGCCTGACCCTGCTAAGAGACCTGAAGTGAAAGAAGCAATGAAAGACAAATGGTTGAACAAAGGCTACACCAGGAAGCCACTGTATGCTACTACCTATAAGAACAGGTAACAGATTTCACATCTCTTTTCTAGCATAGGTTTGGGGATTTGAGTTTTTTGGTGGGAGGATTTGGAGGGTTTTTTTGGGGGGGCGGGGGGTTGTTTTAGGGTTTTTTTTGTTATTTGCTCAGGGCTGTTCCAAAATGCTAGAATTCTACTTCAGAAAATACCACATCACCTTTTCTAACCATACATAAATTTTAGATAAGATGAAGCATCTTTACAGAACTGTTTATATCCATCATATCAATAATTTTGTTCTTGATGTGCTTCACTGGTGCCACTAATTTCTAGAGAGTTTGCTTCTAATACTTCCCTGCAAGGCTGCAAAGTATGCTTTGTATGTTCTTAAATATCTGATTTTGGTGGTGGATCTTTTTCTTATTCCTAACAACTAAAAGTGGCTAGCTAGTAGGTAGGCATGGGTCAAATATTTTACATCCAGATCACTCTGTAAAAGTCAGTAGGTTTACACCAAGGCAAAAAGAGGATAATTTGGCCTATGTAATCTGCACCAACTGCAAAGGTTTCTACAGGAAGTATAGCAGTTTTTCCTRCTACAACATGTGTGATTTACTGCCAGTCCTAGTCAGGACTATTAGAAATCTATGTGCAATTTGTTCATTTCTCTGAGAACTGTGCACCATCGCTATGTTTGCCCTTCTTCCCTCCTCTCAGATATGTCTGTGTCCACTAATATTGAAGATCGAAAAGTCTGAAAAAATGTCTTAGGAATCTTAGAATCAAATGCTATGATATTTCTAAAACGCCTTTACTAGATTCACTCAAGTAGCCCATTTTTAAAATATTTATCATTTTAACATGACCAGTTTTGTTTCATAATCTGATCTATATAAAAATAAAAATCCTCCTGTGCTTTCCTTAGCTTTTTTATTTATCCTTTGAGATTTTCCAGCCTTTGGGGGTCTTCTTGTTTTCTTACACACAGGCACACATTATCTCTCTCCACGAATCTATTTGAGACTACTGTACTGAAAACCAAAGCATACACACTTTATTAAAATGAGAAAATATGGTTTTCTGTCTTTTAATTTTTCAAGCTTAACCCTGGTGGGCATCCTTTCAGAGTAATAATTATATCAACAATAGGATATTTAATAATGCAGTAACAGAGCCTCAGCCCAGCGGTGAAGCTACCGTAGCCAGACAGAGTATTTTTGCACAACTGTGGATTGTATTTTGCCTATAAGATCTATTCAGCCTACTTTAGTTACATCACAAGAAGTGTATTGCCCACTTCTTGCAATTGTGCCTGACATTGTGCCTGGATGTATCATTTGTATTTAAATACTTCTTCTTAATTTTTCAGACTTTGCCCCAGTGAATTAAATCCTGTTGTTTTAAACTACATGAAAGAAACAATGGAGTTCAGTCTTTCAGAAGTTATCAGAATTTTAATAAATAACAGACCGTCTTCTGTCATGGCTTCTTATTGCTTATTGCTGAAGAAACTGCTCGGGTACCAGAGAGAACACAAAACAGCCCAGGTAAGATATCAAGTTCATGAAAAGCAAGACTTGCTCCCTGGATTCTTATGAAGAACATTGCAGTAGCCATGGAAATACCACATATGAAAAGTGTGGTTGTTCATGCCACGGAGACAAAATTAATGAAAAAATGGTAATAAAATTACACATCTGTGTACAGTTTGAGAAGCCTATATTCTGGCATTCTCAGAAGTGATTATTTTAAAAGATTTTTCCCAGAGATAAATATAACCTTTTTTAATGACTAATGAACTAAAGAAAAACTGGGCTGCTAGTGTAATGGGAATTAAAATTTTTTGCTTTACATAAAAGATTGATTTTCCAATGGGGAAAGGAAGATTAGCATCTCAGTGACTTTGCCATCCCTTCCCATTCTGACTGGTCTGTGAAGGCCTGATCCAAAGTCTGGAGAGGTCAGTGGGAAGCTGTGAAAGCTACACAGTCTTTTCCCTCTTTTTTTTTTTTTGTATTTTTATCACTGTATCTTTTGTTCAGTGATGAGTGAGATCATAAGGGACAAAAATTAAAAAAAAACTTTCAAAAAATTATGGTAATAGCTGGTAAGGCCACAATTAGTTAAAAAGGCTGTAAGCTTTTCTTTTACAACCGTCTCCACTAAGGAGTTCACAGCTCAGTCATAAAAATTTTGCTTCAGGCAGAAGCCAGGCAGACAGGAAGCCAAATTCCAGCTTCTAACACACAAGTGCAATGGGAAAGGTTTCAGGTACAAAACAACACACGTCGGCGATTAGAGTCCCACTCAAAGCCTTCGCCCTGGAGAAGCTGTATTTGAGAAGGTCCRGTTGACTCCTCTAGAAATTATTCAGATGAGCTTGAGTAGATCCAGATCTCCATCCCAGCACACAGCCTCAAGGTCACAACAGCCTGTGCAGTGTTTGCACGCGGAGTCATAACTCAAAAATATGAGTTGGGGAGTGTGTGCATGTTCGGGGAGGAGGAAGCTTTCCTTCACATATGTGATTTTTTTTCATATATAATTTTAAACTGCTAAATCATAAGTCACTGAAAAAAGAGCCATATTATGAAGACTATTGATTCTGGATATCAAGCAGATTCATAGCCCCTAAAGATCTAGCCTTCCAAGCAAGTGGTAGCATTTCACTTCCTCTCTGACCTTTTTCAGCATCCTACCTGGGTGGAATAGGGAAGCGATTGTGTGTATAAAGTCACAAGCTGAATAAGGGGCTGTGTTGCTTCCTGCCACCCAAAATACCCTCCTAAAGCAGAGTCAAGCTGAATTCAAACCCAGACCAAAAAAATGGCTCCAACTGTTATGTAATAAGAGCACAGACTATTATTTTGAAGTCCTAATATATGTATTTCCCAGATGGGTTGGAGGTTTTAGTAGAGCAATGGGAAAAGAAGGGAAGTTTAACAAAGGAATGGCTGGGGTTTGCAAAGGTTTAAACTCAAACCAGAACTGAACCAAAATAACCTACGCAGCTACCAGCGCAAAATAGTGGTAACACTCAAACCCAGCGTATCCTAACAAGGATGTGTTGAGCGCATGAACTGGCTGCACACTCTGGGGTCTGTCCAGCTGCACCACGGCACAGCTCCTCATTTCTTCACCTTCCCTCTCTCCCTTCCCACATAGCTTCCAGGCATGCAGCTTCCTGCTGCACCACAGCATGTTGCTGATCTTCACCTGCTTGGCATGGGGACTTCTTAAATTCACACTCAGGCAGACAGAACCTTCTTTTGAAGGCTTTACAGGGAAATAACTCCCTCGCTTTTAAGAGGACAGCTTTGCTAAGAACCAGAAATACAGGCACAAGCTAGATGCCTCAGTTAGGCAGATCAGATCCTATCATAAGTTATACCTTCTAATTTCTGTTAACTAAGAAAATCATGGAAATTAGAAAAGACAAATTAATCCTGTCTTTCCCTGTCACTGCATGTTTGTTCCTTCTTGTTTATTACCACAGAGTTTGTAAAGCCTACTTTTAAAATCATTAACTCAAAGCCTGCTACTAGTACCATTTAGAGAATATTGTTACTAGATAGATCTCCCCAATGCATATTTTTTCCCAGACATTCAGTCTAAATAGTTTCTTAATTTTGCCCCCRCTCCCCTTTCCTAGTTATATGCTTGTGTTCTATGAAAAATAAAATTTCTCCCTTTCTGGTAGTTAGGCTCTGCAAACATATGTAGTTTATCACAATCACCTCTTGGTTGCTTCTCATTCAAGCTTTATGCACAATTAACCTGTTTAATCACTCCTCCCAAAGAGCTCTCTGAAATCATGACTGTGCTACCACCCTCTAGACAATTTCTCTAATGTTCAATAATATTTCTATTGTCCAGAATTTTGGGGTTTGGCATGGAAGAGGAGGGAAAGAGGGAAGTTTGGCAAAGAAATCAAGTGAGATTTTCTTACTTGACACTCATAGTTTTCCAGTAATCTTTGGCATGTTCTTCAGCAAAAGTTACTTTATGCACATACTTACACAATGGCAAAACGTAGACCTGAGCATATGCAAAGTATATAGGGAAGAGAAAAGAATGCATCTCTGGGATGCTGAGGGGGAGCCCCACACAGGTGGCATGACGTCTTGGGGCAGAGGCAGAGCAAAGAGCAGAGCCAAGCTCCGCCGGAGCAGCTCACACCACGCTGGCCCAGCACTCTCAGGAGGCTGCTGCCAGGGCAGCATCTTTGGGGGAGGATTCTCGGCTTTGGTCTCAAAGAGAGAGGCCAGATTCGACCGCCTCTTTGGCCTGCTGCAATGCACTGCTCCGACCTCCCGGCCACAGAGAGCTGAAACTGAGCTAGCAGTGTAAAGATTGTTAACAGCGTATGGGGGGGAAATTTCCCATTTTTGCTTGTTGAGACCATGATAATGTTGCTGAAGCTTAATTACAACAGCATGGGTATTTGATATTTGTATTATAAATTATGCCAAGGATATTTCAGAATGCATATATAGATGCTCTTTCTTGTCTGTATAATGCCAATTATTTGCTGTTTATTACTAGCAGTGTGTGATCAGTCATTAAATCACATAATATTGTTTCCGCTCTCCAGATCTTGCAAATATATGCATCTGCTTTAAGTGTATGAATAGTTTAAATGAGCTCAATAAGACAATGTGTGCATAAAATTAAAGCATAAAAGGGAGCATTTGCAGAATCTGCATCTAAAATGAGTGAAACAAGTAACAATTAACAAAGTCGCAGGCAAAACAAAGTACCCTGAAAACAAATTGCCATTCATTTAAATGATCTCAGTTTTAGACCATAAAGCATATGATGTATTCTTGTCTGCATATGAAAAGTGATATTCACAGACAGCTAATATTTTTAAAGGGGCTTGAGCAAATTAAAAACCTCCCCTCAGTGAATTGTAGAGAAAGTTTGCATCTAACTCCTCTGAAAATTCTGCCCCAAAAGAACCAAACATGGCAAAGTCAGCACAAACAAAAAAAAATTATTTGCATTCATGGCAACGCTCATGAATAACATGCAGTAAAAAATTCTTCCAACACAATCAAACCGAAACATTGTTTGGAATTCAAACACATATTCACAAACCACTGCATTCAACTCATTACAGGCAGTAGACTGCACCGTGATTTTTAATGCAATACCAAAGAAACATATAATCTCTTGTGGACAAATTTGCAGCAGAGCTTTTAATCTACAACTGCAAAAAAGTACATGCAAATTATTTTTCATGTACAAAAACCCGTGTGTTTGCATAATCAGTATGAGTCATTGTATTCTCAATTTCTACTTTTACACACAAGTTAACATTTGTACATGCAAATAATAGTTTTGGTGGATGCAAACAGATGTGATTCTCATTTTTCTGGGCGCAATTAGGGAAGTCTGCTGAAAGCTTGACCCTGAAAAAAGTGTAAGATCCTTTCCATGTTCAAATTTGAGCCATAAGTCATTGGATAAACTTAAAACACAGCCTGTCCTTTTATGCACCGTAATTTCTCCAAGCAATGTATTTACATTTTATGTGTGCTGTTGTAGAAGAGGGAGCCTTAATGATTACAATTTGCCGTCCAGAACTTTATAGCTAGTCTTTGCAGAAAATAGCATTTCTGCCAAAAAGCTTCCTGCCCAGGTGCTTAACCAATTAGCTCTTAAGAGGTCTGGCAGTAAAACCAGTCATGGCAAGTTTTCTGATATACTGTATATAAGGTGACAGCTTGCAAAATGTAAGATGAAAATTTGTTTTCTTAACTAGCAGTGTGTAAAATCCTGGGAGACTATTTGATTGCATTGCCTAAAATGCTTATGACATCTCAAATTCCCAATTGATCTAGTGTGGTTTTAGCAATATGTTGTCAGCTTAAACATATTGTGTTTCTTTTTATAAATACTTTTAAAATAATTTCCTTAATTGTGATTGGGTGTTGCAAATATGTAGGAAGGGTGGAGTAACCCCACGAGTTTGAGGTTTGGGGCCCTTTGAATTTTTCCAAACATTTTTGCTAACTCACAAAATACATGCAAGCTTTCAAAAGTGCCTTCTCTCCACAAATTACACCCACTTTTTTTAATGGCATGTTAGATTAAAAACATGTTTTTTACAAGGGGAGTATTTTGCTATGCAAGAATAGAAGAAAACCATCAAAGACAAATATACCATAGTAAAACAAACGACTTCTCTGATTCTGGAAGCAAGAGGTTTGTATTATGTGGGGGTGGTAGTGAAGAGACCAAAACTCACTACAGGCAGTCCTTGGAGTAGTAGCTGTATAGTGACAAAGTGGGTCTGTCAAAGGTGATAGAGAGAACCAGGCAATAAAGCTGTGGTACTGAACTGGAATATCCACATGGATACTCAATGCATTTCAGCAATTTCATTTTCAGGAATGCCAGACCCAATGGAAGAGGCTTTCTGGCAGAAGCAGAACCTGGTGCAAATAGCTCATCATGTATTGTAGAAGGGGATTTATTTCACTGTGCAGATCTTGAGTCTGCAGTTTTGATGTGTGAGACTCCATGTGCATGAGGTTACATGTTGAGGAGATGGGACTCTGAGAACTTAGATCATGGGATAGATGCGTCCGACATATGAGAACACCCCTCAAAATGCATACAATTGCATGTGGGAGGAAGAGTCACGGCGTAATAGCAGGAGAGAGTCCTGGAGCTCAGGCTTGTCAGTCCTGTTACCACACCATAGCACCGCAGCATTGTTCTTACTCCATGATCGTACATTACACTACACATTACACATGATTACACATATGTGGTCAGCAGAAAATAAGTCACCCTGTAAAGCCACTTCTGTTCCAGTGGCCACAGAGCAGGCAAAAGCTGCAGCACTGTGAATGTGTGAAATACAGGTGATGATGACAGATAGGAGGTCTTCCACTGAATGGGTTTCTCCCAGACACTTGAGGGGTCTGCCTTTCTCATGTGCCAGAGAATGCACATGGTACATCAAATTATACAGCTGAATTCTGTGCATTTGGTGGGAGGTGAGTTGCAGCACAGTGTTTTAGGCAGCAGGTAGTCTGTGGGCGTCTTCTTGGTGTGATCCCACTGCAAAATTAGCCCAGAGCCGGTCTAGCCCTATGGGGACTGCCTCATCTCGCAGCAGACTGCAACAGTCCCATGATAATCTTCCTCCTGTCCTGTGAGACGGCTCACAACATCCTGTAATGTTTTTGCTTTGCAGCATGAGCCCTGGGGTACCCTGGTCTCCCCTAGATATCTATTAGCAGACTCTGTGAGCCATGAGTCTTGAAGAAGTGCTAAGGGCTCTCCAAAGATTGCACTCTGTTCTTCAGTGGGTTTTCACGAAAACTTGCTTCCTATGGCCTGTATGCTAGGGGGAAGGTTTGCCAGCCAATGTGCCAGCTGGATCTCAAGAAAAGCCTCTGGTATGGCATCTGCCCAGGTGAAAAGCTGGTGTGTGGAACTAAGGCTCATGTGAAAATAAGGTCTCCCATTGCATGTGTTATACTTTGATTTCCTTTAAAATTCAGGGTGCTGTTTTGTTCACTACTAATTAAATGATATCTGATAACATTGCAGAGGGAAAATGTAGTAGAAAAACACAGTGACAATCCTGATAAACACCTGAATAAGGAGTCAGAAATTCAGATTTCCCAGAAGGCTGAAATGGACACCCTGGAACACTTCAGGAATTGTGACAATAAGGCATTTCCTTCTGTACTAACCCTGGCAGTGCCAGATGCTATTCAAGAAGATGAAATTGCAATTACTTTGGAAAATGAAGAAAACTTGCCAGAAGGTGATGTTCTGAAATAATAGTCTTGGTATCTTAGTTTGAAAGGGTTCCAGTATAACTGCCCAGAAAAAAAATGCTATAGAAATATTTTGTTTTGAAATGCAAAGCATTTTGAGCAATTTTTCAAATTTCAAATTTTCAAAGCATTTCAAGCAATTGTTCAACTTCTTCATCAATGACCTGGATGAAGGGACAGAGTGCACCCTCAGCAAGTTTGCTGATGATACAAAACTGGGAGGAGTGGCTGATACCCCAGAGGGCTGTGCTGCCATTCAGAGGGACCTGGACAGGCTGGAGAGGTGGGCGGAGAGGAACCTCATGAAGTTCAACAAAGGCAAGTGCAGGGTCCTGCACCTGGGGAGGAATAACCCCCGGCACCAGTACAGGTTGGGGGTTGACCTGCTGGAAAGCAGCTCTGCCGAGAAGGACCTGGGAGTGCTGCTGGTGGACACCAAGTTGACCATGAGGCAGCAATGTGCCCTTGTGGCCAAGAAGGCCAATGGTCTCCTGGGGTGCATCAGGAAGAGTGTTGCCAGCAGGTCGAGGGAGGTGATCCTCCCCCTCTACTCAGCCCTGGTGAGGCCACATCTGGAGTACTGTGTCCGGTTCTGGGCTCCCCAGTACAAGAGGAATTTGACACTACTGGAGCAAGTCCAGCAAAGGGCTACGAAGATGATGAGGGGACTGGAGCATCTCTCTTATGAGGAAAGACTGAGAGAGCTGGGCCTGTTTAGCCTGGAGAAGAGAAGACAGAGAGGGGATCTTATCCATGTATACAAATATCTGAAGGGAGGGTGTCAAGAGGATGGGGCCAGACTCTTCTCAGTGGTGCCCAGCGACAAGACAAGAGGCAACGGGCACAAACTGAAACACAGGCAGTTCCATCTGAACATGAGGAAAAACTTCTTTCCTGTAAGGGTGACTGAGCACTGGAACAGGTTGCCCAGAGAGGTTGTGGAGTCTCCTTCTCTGGAGATATTCAAAACCCGCCTGGACGTGATCCTGTGCAATGTGCTCTAGGTGACCCTGCTTGAGCAGGGGGTTGGACTAGATGATCTCCAGAGGTCCCTTCCAACCTCAACCATTCTGTGATTCTGTGATTCTGTAACTGTTTCCCAGACCCAAGTTTTGTGACTGATTTAACATTGATCAGGTGAAAGAACGAGCAGGAGGTGAACATCTGATCTAGTTTATACTTGACAAATACTGATTATAAATAATTGTCTGCTCCATATCATTACACGAGCTAATTCCTCTGCAAGTCACACTGGGATGGTGCTAGTATCACTACAGCAGTTTCAAGAATACTTGAATAAATACTTGAAATACTTGAATTTCATGGTCTGAGAGTCACAACTTCACTACATTCAAGAAGGGATTGCACTCTCATCCATGGCATCATTTTACATTCCCATAAACTCAGTTAGACAATGCAAAATTTCGTGCACTTAGCAGTAATCACAAAAATATAGAAGATGCAGGGTAGTGGATTATCAAACTCCAGGTCTGAATTTAGACTGTTTCTTCTCCAGTTAATGCATGCCCATATCTTTTCACATATTTGGCATGGTTAAGTCATTCTGATTAATAGCCCCAGAAGCATAAATGAATAATGGTCACTAAAATTAAACCAGGCAACTTTATGCTGAGATGCTCATTTGAGACTGCTCACCCAGTCAAAAAATTGCTGATTGCCTACCTTCTGATCACCATTTACTTTAAAACCTCTGTGCAAAATGGCGCTCTATGTCAAGACCTGTTTTTATTTATGCCTTTACAAGTGCTATGTCTACAGTTGGGATGAAGCTGTTTTGATATTAGCATGCTATTTTTTTTGAAATTACCATTCCAGCGGAAGCTGTTCTTAATTGTTTTACATTCTATTTAGTTTCCAAGTTTGCAGACAAAGAGTTGGTTCACCTTGGACCTCCTAAGTCATCAAGCAAACATATGCCATGTGAACCCATATATCAGCCCCTTCTGGACTTTCAGAAGAATGTGAATGATTTTGAAGACTTGACTGAAGCCAGAAAATCATGTCTTCATGAGAAATCACCACCCACACTAGCAAATAACCAACCTCCCTCTTCAAACCTCCAAGCTCAATGTTCTGCAATGGCATGTACAAGCAAAGTGCCTCCCTGGTCCCTAATGGAAAACAGAATTATTGTCAGGAGTCCTTTGCCTCATCAGAACATGAGATTTAAAGACCTTCTGGAAGCAATGGATGACAATATTCCAGTCCCACAATGGTGGCACCCTGATCAAGAGGACACTAACTTCCTAATGATTGACTCTTCACAGCTCTCCCCTTTGCCCAGGCTGCAACAAGCTGCCATGAGAGAAACCATAACTAGAAAGATTTCCTGGCTGGGAACATCACGGCAACATACAAGTATCTCCCCTCTGTTTCTAGTCAATGGTTCGAAACCACCAGCCCTCCCCACGTCCCGACAGCAAACACTTATGGGCAGAAATTTGAGGCAGTCTAAAGAAAAGCCAACTCGTTTTTCCAGCAAAAAGACTAAGAAAAACTTGATCCAACTCAGGCATGCACATAAAGCTACAGATCTAAATCTTCCAGTTTTATCTCCACCATACCAAAATAGGTCAGAGAAAAAAGCAGAGACTTTAAGGTTAAATTTTGCATAAATAAAACATCCGCAGAGCATCAGAAGAAAACAGGAGGAAGGGGCAAGAAAGAAGCAAAAAGGGACAGAAACAGAGAGAAAGAAAAGGAAGGCAGGACACATGAATCGAATCTTAAAATGAGATACCTGAAAACAAAGAAGGATGATAAGATTTCAGCTGTGCATCCTGTGATATCTATCACACACTGAGTTGCAAATTTTGTAGTGTGCACCTAAGACACAGACGGACAGGCACTACTGTAACAGAACAGCATCAAGCATGCTTGGGCTGAAAAATGGACACTGCAGGCAGAAGATATGATTCTAAATATTTTGAATCACTATATGTATTACTGCAAACTCGTGTCACTTTCGCTTATGCATGTAATTCAGGAAATAAATCTGGTCAGGCAATTTTCATTAAGCTGCGAACATAATGCAAAAGGTAAACAAACAGTAATAATGATGGAATAGTAGATTCTTTTTAATTGTCTTAATAAACAAAATGGTCATGGCACCGATCTTTTTATTTATTTGTTTGTTTGTTTTAACTGCATGCATTTTAACTCATGGAGACCATGCAACCTAACTCCTGTTAGGTCCTGAAAGGAACAAATCAACACATTTTGCTTGTAAATTTAACAGCTTAATTAGGACTGCATACTTGTAACTGTGTGCCTTTGCAACATTTGTCCCTTATTACTGAAAACACGCATTTGCTTCCAATTTCAGTGATTTATGCTTCTTATTTAGATTTTCGTACTACTAAGCTTTGAGCCTGCTTCTGTCCTCAAACCAGTTTCACATCAGTTTAATTCTCTTAACTTCAACAGGTTTGAACTTGATTGACACCAAGAGAGGTGAGGAGAAAATGGGACTCTTCATATTTGCTGCTTTGGAATTCATGTAAGCTCAAACATAGAAATAAAAGATGTGCAAAGCATTTCTAAGTAATAGTAAGCATGCCTTGGCTATCATCTAGGTAGTCACACCTACCACTGGCTTCACAGCATTGTTACTGAATAAATTACCACAAACTTTGATGAGCTGAGCGTCTTGCTTTTCTTCACAATTTGTCTACATTTATGAACGCAAATTCTTTGTTTCCATATATTTCACTTCTAAGTAAGATCAAAGGCAATTAGTAATGGCAATGCACAGAAGTGCTATGAAGCACATTAATTTTACAGATCTCTGTGCACTTTGTTTATTCTGAGGATGGTAGGGTGAGCTTGAAGCAGGGTATACAGCAGGAAGCTGACTGGGTTTTGGGGGCTGCAGCTCCATACAATGCAGTGCACAGAGAAATCTGAGTCTTTGCTATTTGTACCACTGCAGTGTTTTGTCTGCAGCTATTTTAAAAGCATCCAGCTTAGAAAAAATTTGGTTTTATGCAAATAAAACAAAATTTTTAAGGCCATCTGAGGAAATTACTGAATTTCAAAATTACTATGAAACAGATTGGACATTAACAAAGAATAGCACAAAAAGGTGCCATCAGCTCTTTATCTGCTTACCCAGTGAATAGTCCCCTATTCATTGCCCCACTCCTCATCTGAGTACAGATAGCCCGTCTTGTGGGTCCAAAGAAGTACCTTCTTTGTAATATGATGCATTTAGACAGTAGCAAAAACATGCAAGGAAGAATTAAGTGCAAATCACAACACTGGCCAGTGGTGTAAGTTTAGCAGCAAAAAGTCTAGCAATATCTCTCACGAACATCTGAGCTAATGAGCAGCACAGAGGCCATTCACAGTACTTACAATTCTGGTACTATAAAATCCAAAACCTACAGGTAGCTGAAAGATTTTCAGATAAAGTTTTCTGCAGAAAATCTGATTTCCTCAGAATTTCGAAATTGTTTCTGTCTCAAATACATTTTTAGCTTTGAATCAACCTTACAAAATGCTTTTTGTTTGAATATACAGTTTGAAACAAATGGTTTCAGCTGTAAGTTGATGTTTCAATTTACTGTTTCCTTTCAAAATATCGAAATGCTTCATTCCGACCATAAATGTCTGAAAGCTTTTTCTTCCACATCATTTTTTCTGAGAAAAATTTCTTTCCTTGACACTTTTTAATATTTTGTCTTTATCCCCTAATTCCAGATGACAATAATATCAAAATACTATAGCTTTTTCACTGAGTCAAAATTCTATTTTCCAAACAGCTCTACCGCCATCTTATAGCTCCTCCATGAGCCCTCAGATAAAAGAGAATAACAAGAGCTTATGCTTCTCCTTTACCAACTTACTACAGGCATGTCTATACAAGTGTGAGGTAGACAGTAGCCACAGGAGAATATCCATTTCCCTTTGCAGCACCTACTTAAAACGAAACCCAGAAAGATCTGTGTTAAGTGATCGAGCTCCACAACTGCGGTATGGAAAAATCAGCTTTTCCTTGCAGAGCCCTGAATTCTGATGCCTTCACCCCAATCCCATGATTGCCCTGTGGCCTCAGCTGTATTGCTGCAGCCAAGTCTCTGCCGTGGCTGCAGCAGAGAATGGGGGTTTTCAAGCAATAAGAAAATTATCAACACTCACAGAAAACAGAAAATATTTCCAGTTCCTTGCCACCTGCCTATTCTTCCCACCTGCATGGTCTTATTTCTAGGACTGGTTTACTAGAGAACAAGGCAATATCCTTTCTTGTGCCTTGTCTGGCCCTTTAAAGGTCATTGTGCAAAAATAAATGTTTCTTCAAACATGCCACAGCTGAGTACTGCTTTACACAGAGAGAAAAGAGATTTTCTACCTTTCCTTTCCACACACTCATTTAAGGGCTAGCTTCAACCTTGCCTTTCACAAGTTGTTCCAACATCGCTGGAAAAATATATCTGTAGCTAGCACAGAGCTGCCATGCTTAAACAGAAATTCTCATCTATCATGTATATTAACACTTTGAAATAAAAGCCATCTTGTCCCTGAATGGGAGAATGGATGAGTGCAATTAATGGGTCAATGCCATAAACACAGGTCCCAGATCATGTGTTGAGTTTGGAAGGGGCAGGAAGTACAGTGTATTATAGCTGATAATGTAGCACACAACTATGGAAACACCTCCAGGCAGCCAGACTGCACGGGTGGCCTGGGCAGGGAGATGTTGCCAATATTTTAACAAGTGGTCCCCACAAAAATGTTTTCCTTCAGCAGGTGATAAATTTATGCTTCGGGGATGCGATGTCTGCAGAAAGAAGTGAGGGACTTTGGAACCACCCTTCTATTTAACAATATAAAGAAAAAATAAGCTCCTAACTAAGGAAGGAGACATCACTGCTTGACAAGAAAACTTATGTTAAGATGCACTTGGCCAGAAATGCACTGAGTCATGCAGAGCAGTGTTCATCCAGTGTAATTTATGTGGGGAGAGAGAAGGGAGCTGAATACCTTGCACAGAAGTCCCATGGCCTCCTACTTCAGGAAGGGTTATTGAAAACATCTCACACTTCACTATGACTTTCTGACAAAAGGCCAATTCTAATAGGAATCAAGGCAAGGTGAAGTTGAGCAGCAAGGCTCTCAGAGCTCCTCTCTTTAGCCTGGTAGCAGAAATTTAACAATGGGCTCCCAAAGACCCGGCTTCTGAAGAAGCATTTAGCCTACTTAATCACACCTACAGCAGTCCTTTGTACTAACAAACTCTACAGAGGCTCTGCAGGGGACAAAATTGGACCATCAGGTCCTTCAAGTGAGCCTCTATAAGAGGATCCTGGTATTTGCATGGTCTGTCAATGCAATCGCAAGAGATTCCCAGCCCTCCATTTCATAGGTTTTCCATTTATATATAGGAAATGGCAGCTTTTACTACTATTCTGTTTCTGATCCATATTAATAAGTTCAACTGCTTTATATATTACCAATTTCAACACTGTTCTGCTTTTTAAATTACAACCGTTTTCATGTCAGCAAAAAAATTTCAAACCACAGGAAATTCTAGGGATGAAGTATGAATATTCACTTAGAAAGAACTATCAGGAAGCAGAATCAAATTTACAGTTTTTTTTAAAAAAAGTCACTGATTTTCATACTGCACTCCTAATTTCATCATTCTTTAAACACATAAATGAACAAGATTAATAATTTAGCCAGCAAAGGAATTTCTGCTTAGCCTCAGAAAAAATCTCTGAATAATTCAGATGTTCTGACATGAGATAGCCTTTGTAATGCTGACATATCCACCCCAGGTAAAACGCTGAAGAGAGATTGAAATGACTGACCCATTCTCTCTCAGCCCTCTCACATTGCAGCTTATGAACAATGAAGCTCTGCAAATCAGAAGCTCACAAAAATGGAGAAGGCAGCTCATGTTCACCTGTTGTCTATGGCAGCAAGATGATGAGGAAAGGGAAACAGGAGCATTTTGCTCATTCTTCACAAACACAGTGTTAACACTACAACACCTGATCAGGAGCCCACAGAAACCAACTCCTTCAATTTCGCTGGACTTTGATCATGGGATATATGAAAAGTTTAAGGAGTTGAAAACACATTCAGAATGCAAAAGCTACAAAACTAAAACTGAGTCTGAGAGATAAATATATAAACATATATAAATATAGATATGTTTATATAGAATATATAAACATATATTTTCTTCTATAAAGCAACACTTACATGTGTGTGCCAAAACAATTTTTATGTGCCATACACGTAACATACATTTGCCTCACCCATACATCTGCAATTAAATATTTTGGCGTCATCATCATAATAATAATGAATTACTCCCTTCCTCTCTTTCACCATTTTTTCAGTTCTAGCGTTTAGGGTTAAAATTATATAAAGAGATACTACAGAAAAATGTGAGGTTGTGAACTGAATAAACATAATCTTCTTAGGAATAAATATTTGAGATTTCTGCTAGGACTCCTGTCATAAAAAATTCCAGCATAAGAATCAGATAGGACCTTCTGAGCAAGTCCACCATTTTCCTGGCTGCAGCGTTTGCACTAAAGTCCCTCCCACAGTCATATTTCACAGATGGTCAACCAGAGAGAAAGTGAGAGACTTTCAGGAAAGACTTACTCCCAGCTAGGAAGGAGGTATCATAAAGCTTAAGATTTCTACCACTACAACGATATTCAGAAGAGAGGTAAGAGTGGCAAAGAGAACAAAGAGTTCATACGTCATGAGGCATACTCAGGTTGAGATTTTAAAGAGTAATAGGATCCTGCAGTGGGCTTTCCTTCACCTGACTTTAAACATCTACAACATAGGCACCTCTGTCTAAGCTGGTTGCCTAGGACTCCCTTTTCAGTCAATGGAGATGTGCACTTCTGGAAAAGAGACAAGAGTAAATTAATTGTACAGCTCCTTGAACAGATTCTTTAAGGTCTGCCCAACTGCACTGCCATAAGGATGACTTTATTGCATATTTGGGGCTTTGAGTTTCCACAGACTGAGGAATAAGGACACAGCATTTGTCACATCTCATGAAGGTTACAGGCAGCAGAACTCTCTGCTGACATCCACATGAGCACAAYAATAAGATTTTTATGTCCTTACCTGGAGCATATACGAAAGGCTCAGAAAAATGGCAGAGAGGATCAAAAAGGTACTTAAACCTAATCAGCTGCTTCTAGGCAAGCAGATATTTTACTCAGGCCATCTGTGTTTAGTAACTTTAATAGCCTTCTGAGACCAGCAAGAAGATTGAAAGCCACTTTTTACAAATCCTTTCTTAGAATGTAAGTCATCTGTAAAACAGAAAGGGAGGATTCCAGTGTTTAGACAAAAGAAGGATTTAAATGTCATGCCTATCAATTGCAGGAGCTAGAGCAGGCAATGGAAAGCATTAGGGACTGTGTTACACAAGTCTTCTCTATGGTGGTACTTACTCACATCAGTAGTTTCTACAGTACGCTTCAATGGGACCAGTAAGGAATGCAAGTGTTCCCCAGCAGACGAAGAGCCCTTTGGTTCCGAACTACATGGGTGTCTTCCCCAAAACCAAGCAAAGTTCTGCACATAAGCCCTTGTGGGTATGGTAGTATTTCAAACTACCAAGAGGTCTCTTTCACAAATGCAGGTTATACATTTGGCAGACAGCCTCTGTTAGCCAAATTCCACCCTTTCCCGGCATGACTATGAATTCCCACATTTCTCCTGAATCAGCAAGTTAGAGAGATCCTGCTCCTAGACATTTCTATTTGTTGCTTCTTGTATGCTTTGGTAGCTCTGCACCTCTAGTCATTCCCCTCCCACAACTAAACCAAAAAATAACTCCCCAAGACTATTGACATATAAGCCACATACATTTACAGGCATTTACATATAGGCTAATGAGGATAACTTAAGAGAGCTGTGGAGGATATGCTGTTATGTGATAGATATGGAAAGGCTAAACRGCTAAATGGCACAAACTGTTTGTCCACAACTCCTCCCTTTTCCTGCAGTTAGACTACCCACCCCTCTTGGACATCCAATGAGACAGATGAGTCATGGAGATGACTGATATGTTATCAGCTCAAGCTTTTTTGTTATGATAACCTTTTAGAGGAAGAAAATYATGTTCCAGTCACTTCACTGCTTTAGTCAGGAGCAAATAGGAGAATGACTCAATCTTGCAGCTGTGAAGAAAATTTATGTTTCAGAAAACCTGTCCCAAATTATCTGCAAAGTTGTAGAATATACTTCTGCTCCTGAGCCTGATTTTCTTCCATTAAGCTCATCATCTCCCTTCCACAAAGAAGGAAGCAAGCACCCCTTGAGTTCCCAAAGAAAATCCTTAGAGAGCAATGGACATTTGAGAGGCTTCTGTATTCATGGAATATAGTAAATATGGCAAAATTTTCCAGAAAGCCTGAAAAATACTGAGCAGTCAAAGAAGGTCAATAAAATCATGCCTGTCGTATCGCTATTATGTTATCCTGAGAGATATCTATCAGTATGGGACAGTGCCAACTAAAGAACATCTGACCTCAGAAGGCACAGCCTATGACTACAGATCATATCTGACACATTTCTATGCAATCTCAGAAAGAATTCATAAGCTACCCTATCTTGCTGCTTTCTCTTCCGGAGTCTTTTTGCTTCTGTGTCTTACTCTGCTTTTGCCCTGTGGATAGAAGAAATGCCAAGCACAGATTTCAATGTATAAACATAATGGCATGGTAAGAGAACCTCATAATAGTCTAATTTGCAAGTACTGACCAAAAATTGGCTTAGCAATAACTATGAACTGGGATTTCTGCCCTTGCATTAAAGCAGGGAGAGCAAATGATGGCTTTATGCTTAACCAGTTGTATCAAGCTCAGCATCATTCCAGTGAAATGGCTGAGCATACTCACTATACTTTATGCCCTTGTACCCTAAGGTTTCTACAGATTTTTTCACTTTATTTCGTCTTGTGAAAATGAATGCCTGCCCAGCACATCTGTTGAGCTTCCTTGGCTTTGCTTCCTGGACCTATCATTGACCCAGAGTTTTGTACATTGGAAAAGTCAAGCCAAGTGTCTGAAATGAAAGTAAAACCTCCCTTCAAATGGCACAAAGTTGCTTAAAAATGTTAATCTGTCTGATTTTTATGATGCGTTTAAAATTAAATGTTCCCAGATGGGTATAACAGGGCAAACCATGTCCTTCCATTTAAATAGCCTGTTTACTTTAAAATCTGAAACTAGCTACAAATTTAACCCCTTTTTGTTTTTGTCCACCTGGAAAAAATTATCAGATTCTTAAGCGTGCATTGTAATAGGAACAAACACTGAAGAGTGTGAATTCTTAGGTTTCAATATCTATTTTTAATTTGTTTTTCATGTAAGCTTTTAATTTAGATTTAATAAGATTCTAATTGCATTTTTTAAAAAATACCGGTTGATTATTGAAGACATATTTCTGTAGGCTTAACTTACATAGCTTAAACTTTTAAAATATTGTTTTAAATAATAATTTGGTATTTTATGATTTATGCTACCAAATCTAAATACAGTTAGAGTAAAATAATTATAGAATGATTGCAAGATATAAACTTATTGAGGATTATCCATTTTATAAGTGACACAAATCTCCTGCGTAATTATTCAGTGTCAATAAATGCCTTTAAAGATCTGTTGGTAATTAATGCATGATGAGGGCTTAGTTATATTTTAACACATTGTGTAATTAAAGCCAATTGAAAGTTTTGCTATTTGTTGTACAGCTCAGAAGCAGGAAAAAAATATATTAGTGAGCTAAATGAAATGAGCTATATAGCTTCATTCTCAGGTCTGCTGCAGCTGCTTTTTGCCACTTCAGCAGTGCGAAAGAGCCAGAAACCCAGCAGTCTTGCTCTCCTGATGGTTCTCCATAGAGGGGGAATATTGGGTAATTCAAAGCAGCAATAGTGGCTGTATGCCACCTTCCCTTTTCCAGCTAGAGGGAGTAGTATTGGTATTGTGTTCCTCCTTTACTACCAGATGTACTCTTTGAGCTCACAGGTAGCCAAGATTAATTTATAATATTTTTACAACAACCTAAAGATCTATAAATTCACTTTTGCCTTGCTAGTCTGGCACTGCTTTCTGAAGAGGTTCTGGGCCTTTAAGCACAGGAAAGTCTTATTTAACTATAGTCTTAGGCTAACTGTAGTCTTTAGGCCTGGACTGAAAAGGGATTAAAGTCAACTGGAATCCACTCCTCGCCCTCACTGGGATCCAGTCAAGTCCTGGGTGTGTTATGTATTCCACTGAACCACCTCTTTTCTTGGCATGCAAAAATCTCCTGGAATACTTATTACAATGTATAGTATAGGAAGGATCACGCACTGGCAAAGAGGTTCATGAGATAAACCATTTCTTCTCTTTCACTGCTTCATTTTCCTATTTTCAGAAATCCCTCTTCTGATTCCTTTATTACGCAAACCGCCAAACATATTACAAAGAGCATTCTTTTTAGCAGTTTTAGGACAGAAAATGCTTTTCTGTCCTGTTTTTCTCTATTAGATTAAATCATGTGTTTTGATTTTTACTGTAATCTGGATGTATAAAGCCTGAGATAAATCAGCCATCCAATGACATAGTTTAACATTTAACAGACACTGGGTACTGGAAGATCCCACTAAAGGCAATATCTGCCTTGGCAGTGTGTCTCTTGTGAGTGCAACTGCCCCTAGAAAAAAAGCATTGCAGAACAACAGCAGAAAAAGAACTTCTCCATGTTAGTGTTAGCTCATAAAGTAAAAGTAATCTTTCCTATTTTTATCAGATTTACTTCCATTTCATGTCACAAGTTAGGTCCTACCAAACTGCTGCCCATGACAACTGAGGAAAGTGCATGTCATTCTGCATACCTGAGGGAATCTTCAAAGAAAAGAAAGGCTATCAGTAATCCACATTGGAGACTAAATAACTGTTTGTGACCGGTCGGATCATAGAGCCATGTTTCTCTGCCATGAATCACCGTTCAAAGTAAGTAAAACCAGCAAACAAGTCAGAACATGACAAAGAATAAAGCCAGCAAACTATGGTATTAATGTTTAATCAAAGCCTTTGCTCTTTCTGGAATGCGGTGGCACTAACCTGCTGGGTTACTGAAGTCAGCTATCAACCAGTGCAAAAATGTCACTGACTCAGGTTCTACCCAGTATCACATCCCTGTGTAAGCACATGGTGCAATACAGGTTGTTCATGGCAACAGTAGATCACAAAGCAAAAGGTTTATCTGAATCTGAAGTAAGATTGAAGTCATCTTTCTCTAGGCATCTGAAAATCAGTTAAGACCAAGGTAATTAGCCTTCTCTGTCTTTATATTCACTTAAGAGAAATATGTCCTCTGGGGAGAAGATTAAGGAGAATGTGGGCCCGCTGTTCAATGGGGCAGGGGACTTAATGACAAGAGGCATGAAAAGACTCTTGGTTTTGACTAGCAAAGTTTGCGCTCAGCCCTGCATGGCCCTTAAGCCTCTAGCAGAGTCTGTGGGAATAACACAGTAACTGCAACAGA
Source organism: Apteryx rowi (assembly GCF_003343035.1). Lineage (NCBI taxonomy): Eukaryota > Metazoa > Chordata > Aves > Apterygiformes > Apterygidae > Apteryx > Apteryx rowi. The sequence continues at coordinate 1,109,152 of NW_020448208.1, read as the reverse complement.
GGAAGACAGGGTTAGGGACTACTTAAGCAAATTCAACATATACCAGTCAATGGGACCAAATCAGCTATATCTGAGGATGTTGGAAGCTGGCCGATGTCATTGCAAGAGAGCTCTCTTTGCTGAAAAAAGGTAAATGTCACTCACACCCATTTTCAAGAAGGGCAAGTAGGAGAATCCAGGTAACTACAGGCTGGTCAGCCTCGCCTCAAGTCCCTGGGAAGATTATGGAGCAAATCCTCTGGGAAGCCATTTTTCAGTACATGAAATGCAAAAAGGTAATCGGGATTTAGCAATGGCAAATCATGCCTGACCAACTTAACTGGTTTTCAGGATGACATCACCAGCTCCATGGAAAAGGGGAAAGCAGAAGGTGTTGCACACCTTGACTTCAGCAAGGCCAGTACTGTTTACAATGTGATCTTTGCCTTTTTTCAGTCATCAGGAACCTCCTCTGATTGCTGTGACCTTTCAAAGATGATAGACAGCTTTCTTGAATGATATCAGACAGCTCCCTCAGCTTCCTCAGATATAGCTGGTCTGGTCCCATGGACCCCCATTCCAGTGGGGGTGCCCATCTCTTTCCATTAAATATATATGCAGACGAAGCTGACTAGCTTAGACATGGACAGCCCATTTTCAGATGCTTAATTTACAGAAGAGAAATCTCACTTTTAGAACAGGTTAGAAAACTTCAATAAAATAGAGGCACAGTGAGCACAGTATTGCGCATTCAATGCCAGCAGAAAATTAGAATTTAGTAGGATACAGACCCCTAGATCTCGTTAACTTTGAAAAAGTTCCTAGTTTATTAGAAGTAGATGCTTTAACTCTTAGTTTCTTTCCTATCTCCTGTCTCAAGATAGGAGAATTCAGAGGTGGCATGGGCTTAACAGAAACAGAAATATAATTGAAATATATAACAGATAATTATATATACATATATGTATGTTATGTATACAACTCACAATATACAGAAACATACACTTGTAGTTGTGTGCTTAATAAAACAATCTGAATAGTATAAAATAATCTTCTGCACTGTTCCTCTAAGTAAAATCTTTCAGAAACAGGAATTCCATGACTAACATGACYGAGTCCCAGTTTAAATAAGAAAGGATCCCATTGAATACAGGACATTTTAAGTGAGAAGACCTTGATTTTGAAGTTTTCATTCCTCTTGTTGCTCCCCAGAGTCTGATTTTATTGCTTTTGAGGTCTGTTGCAAATCAGTATCCATTTCCCCAAAGAACCCCGTGGTGACTGACCGGGAGAGGGTTGTGGGAGATATTCAGTCTGTGTGGTTTGAGCAGGCTATTAAGGCTTGGATTTGAGTTTAGTTGGTAAATTGCATGGGTTGTTTTTTAATTAAAATATGTATTCAGGTTTGATTTGGGGAAGGAAGAACTGTTTTGTACCAACACTGTGGTTTAGACTTTAAGAGGCTTTCTTAAGATCTGTGTTGCCTTCTGGTAGTGTCTATTGCTTCCACTGACTGTAGAGAGTTTCTTGAATGCCTTTGCTCATTATTTAGGGGTTTCAACCATGTGTTGAAAGCTAGGTAGGGTAAACCAAGCCCTACAAGATTATGTGGCAGTGTATTGTGATCTTCTGAGCTATAGAGTTGTTAGACAGGGTGGAGATGATTGCATCAGGTTAAGTGCAGCAGTAAACATCCTACAGAGAACAACCAGGAATGACTAGAAAAATGTTTGATGCCTCAGTCTATTATCCTCTGTAAGCTGTCCATGCCATTTTACTGCATTTGCTTTGTTATTTTTAAAAGGAACATCAGGGAGGATGCTGGTGCACACTCTTGACATATTTGATGGCCTCGTTCCCATGTGATAGGTGCCTATTCCAAAGAACTACTCTTACCTGTGGCATCCTCATCTAAGGTATCAAGCATTTCTTCTATGTTTTCTGGTTACATAATCTGGCGAAACATTTTCGTCTTGTTATCAGGCTCATCTACATGGAGGATACTACAATTAGTTCACTTAAGAGCAGGAAATGACAGAAAACATGGCATGTAATTATTTGGAGACCTGATTTCTACCATAACTAATTGCTCATAATTGATGAGCACATATTTTTAAAAGTGCCTTTACTTGTTCATCAAATGAGTCCTTTTTTGAATTGAATGAACCATGTGCGTGTTTGTATTACATTTTCAGTAAATGCTACAACTTACATGGGAACTGAAATACTTCTAAGACTTTCAAGAGATGTGCTATGTTTTGCTTTGGATATCCCATCTGGACCATTGCCCAGACCACTAAACACTTTCTAGACTTGGGTAGCATTTTCTCCATGATCTCTCCCTGCATTTCCCTGACACCAGCCAGAATATGTGATTGAAGTATCAAAAAACACAAGTCATTTGCAAGGTATTTAGAGCCAAAAAAGAGAAATATTCTAAATACAACTTAAAAAGAAATAACTGTTCTTATAGTATTTCCAGTGCAGTTTTGCAGGCTTCGCATCCTGCATTGCTGTTTTTATCTGATAGGACAGTTTTGAATTGATAACATTTTACATGTTAAGTGTTGTTAGTTCAGAAGAAGCTTTGGGCACACATGTAAGAAGCTGGGCATAAATTTGTACTGCAACTCTGTATTTTTCAAACAAACTCAGTCTAAACAGATTGTAGATCTTCAGCTGGTGCAAATCAGTGCAGCACTACTGCAATCATGTTTACCAGCAGCTGGGACTCTGGCATGGATAAAGCCTTTCTTCTTGAATTAATTGTACTTCTTCTTGTCAACATCTCCCTCCCAGGCAGTCATTCTCAAGAGCACTGATGATGGCTGCTCAAATATTTTGTGACTACAGAGCTAGATTAATAATGACAGGCCACACAGTCACCATATTTCTTTCATTATTTATGTCTTCTTTTTGCTGCAAGGAACAGGTGCACTCACATCCCAGTTCTCATTTAAAGAAGCAAAAAAGGCAAATCTTAATCCTCCTGAAAAGCCTGAACATCAAAATTATACAGGTTGGAAAATAGGAATTACGCAGTTTGGAAAATAGGAAAAGCTTTCTAGCAGGATAGCTATGGAAATACTGGAATAGACTCCCTGTACAGATTACAGAGCCTCCTTGGTGAAGGTCCTTAATAACAGAAATGATAATCCCCATCAGGAGCAAAGCAGTTACAGTGAATCATACCTCTAGGCAGGGTAATGGACTAGCTGAGGTCTCTGATTCATAAAAATAAGCTGGGAAGGCTCTTAAGATATCATCTGATTCAGAATATTTCCAGTTATCCTCCAGCACATGCTGATACTATGTCTCCTTCCTACATGCCATGTCAAAACATTTGTTCCTTTTGCATCTCTTCCTCATGCTGCAATATCACATCTAGCCCTTATGTATTGTCAGTCGTTAATTCACCCAAATCTGTGATCACTGAGAGAGCTGGGCCCGTTTAGTCTGGAGAAGAGAAGACAGAGAGGGGATCTTATCCATGTATACAAATATCTGAAGGGAGGGTGTCAAGAGGATGGGGCCAGACTCTTCTTAGTGGCGCCCAGAGACAGGATGTGAGGCAACGGGCACAACCTGAAACACAGGAAATTCCATCTGAATATGAGGAAAAACTTCTTTCCTGTGAGGGTGACAGAGCACTGGACCAGGTTGCCCAGAGAGGCTGTGGAGTCTCCTTCTCTGGAGATATTCAAAACCCGCCTGGACGTGATCCTGTGCAATGTGCTCTAGGTGACCCTGCTTGAGCAGGGGGGTTGGACTAGATGATCTCCAGAGGTCCCTTCCAACCTCAACCATTCTGTGATTCTGTGATTCTGTGAAACGACATACTACCCTTATGCATATTTTCGTCATAGTCACTTCCTGAAGGTATTTTCTGTCAGGTGCTTTTAACACAAATAAAACTGCATTGTGTTGCATATTTGAAAAACATTATTTAGTAAGCATACAAGCTGGAATTAGCTATCAGAAAACCACTATCTTTTGCTATGTTATTCTTGTGTCTCTATCTCTGCATGAAAGTATGTATCAGTGCATTTGTATTCAGGAGCTCAGGGATTCCCATTTTCCTCTGCAGCTTCTATAAACGCTATTTTGTACTTCTCCTTTGCTACTCAGCCTTCCTGTTACAAAAAGAAAAGTTTGTTCCTTGTTAAAAAGCTGGAATGCACATTTATTTTCAAAAGAGGAATTTGATATTCCCACTAGTTTTGCACAAAGCCATATCATTATTTACTAATTCCCCCTTAGTCTTGCTTCTGGGTTTTAGAGATGGATTAGAAGGTGCAGAAGATAAAAATGTACTCAAGATGGACTCCAGGGAAAGTTCCCTGCAAAAAACATATTCTAAGCATATATCTATCTTGGAAATAATTGCACTCAAGCTCAGCCATACAAAGGACATAGGGGTGTTGACTTTAATGCAAGTCAATTAACTAGTCAACAATATAGGAAAGCAGCTTACCTGGAGACGGAGACAACTGGCTCATTTGAGAAGAAAGCCCAGAAGTAAACCAGAGTCTCTACTGAGCGGATGACTGGGAAGCCAGGGCCCACAGTCAAAACAGGGAAAAAGTCAAATGAATTTTGCAAACACGGCCACTATGGCCTAGAGTGTATGCTCACAGCTTTATCCAACAAAAAAAAAGGAAACCCTTTTTCCCCAAACACAACTTTAATATATGTTGAGAAGAATTGTTGCCTCAAACTAGTTATCAAGATTAGAACTCCCAACATTTTCCATTCAAAACATTTCTAAAAACAAGAGGCCTTTTCTCCAAATTGAAAAATTTGGGGTTTTCGCACTCTTCCAAATTTTTACCATTCTTTCTTACTTTCCCACTTTCTTTCTTTTCCTTGTCTTCCCTCAAGGAAGGAGTCTAGAAAGTCAAGGAAAGAAGGAAAGGTGGGAAGGAAGAAATGGGGAAAGGAAAGAAAGATATAAAGGAGAAAAAAAACCTACAAGAAACAAAAAAAGAAGATGGATAACTGAAAATTTGTTTCAAAATTTTGCAGACAGCAAAGAAACCTTGAACAGCTCTCATCAGGATCCAGTAAGTTTCTTTTAGCTTACTATGAATGGATATATCTCATTCCCCAAAGAAACCACTTACAGCAATCCACCGAAACTCCAGCAGAGCAATTAGCCAGCAAAGGAATGATCAGGTAGAAATTCAAGACTGTGAAGTAGAGTCCTTCCAGTAGATCTGGCATCAGCAATGTGGCCTGCTGGCTTTGGCTATATTCAAAGTTTAAGCCCACATCCTTAAAAGTAGTTAGTGCGTTTAATATGAGTTAGTGGAAATGAGGCACCTACATAATGGCTAGTCACCTAAATACCTTTGCAGACTGAGGTTTTATTTCAGTGAAGGACACTACAGAGCAATTTTTGTCACAAGAATCAGGATTCACCACAATAGAAGCTACAGAAATTCTCACAGAAGTCCCATGGCCAAACAGCTTTATTTGGAAATGATCAYGTTCACAGCAGGAGTAACTTTTCCTTCCAAATGTGCACATTTACTCTTGGTTCACAGGGAAACGTTTACAAGAACCCAGAGATGTGGGAAGATCTTTGTCATGTCATGTGTTTTCATAATAGGAAGCTTGTCCACAAATGTGGTCTCCAAAAAAAAAAGTATGACTAAAGGAAAACGGCATCCAGAGCAGAACACAAAGAGAGCTGACAGCATTGTGAACCCAAAACAGCCCGCAAGATCTGTCTGCCAGTAGAGCCAGCAGTGGCGTCAGCCAAAGAAGTCAGCGACAAATCCAGACATGGCTGCTGAAAAAACACATTCCAAGTCCTACACACAGCTGCCAAATCCACCCCATGATTAGAGCCATGGACTTTGGAGAACCCAGAGGAAGAAGGTGAAAAGGGATAGAATCAACATTGCCCACATCAGGAGCAGGCAGTGCCAAGACAACACTGAAATTACTGGTAAGCTCCATTTTTCTTTGTTCTTGCATTATTTTAATACAGATTCTAGCTATAGGCTTTCAAAGCTTAAAGGAGATTTTGTCATTTTTGGCAGCAAACCAAGCTTTCTTAGTAAGCATGATAATGGCCTTACATTACACGGCCTTTTGCCTCAAAGGATTCCAAAGCGTTTTACAAACTTAAACTGATATACAGCCAATGTACACAGCGACCTCTTCATCCACCACTGAAATGCACTCAGCCTCTAGGACAACCTGTGATAAATGCTTAGCAACACACAGAAGCTCTCTACAGTATTTTAGACTGCGACATGATGAATGCTTTATGCTACTGAATCTGAATGAGAAGATGGAACATAATTATGCCAGCAAAAATTCAATCACACACAACACTAACTCCCACTCCTTCAGCTCTACACCTACACTTAAACTCCTACAACAGTGCCTTTAAATGTTACGGTTTGGTTACAGTATTTATTTTCCGAAACCTTCTTCAGTAGTGTCCTGGGCTATGTGGTGGAATGCTTCTTCTTTTCTGACTGGTGCATCTACCACATCCACACTAACACCTCCTCTGAGTAGGTGTCTCATCAAGGTTTTCCAATAAGACCTAACTTCTTTTGGGAAAAGAACAATATATCAAGGCCAGCAAAATTCTGGATGAAGTCTTGCAGATCTCTCCCCTTTCAGTTATTTGCTGCACAGTGACGATTTTCCACGTATAATACTTTCTTTCACTTGTTTTCTGAAATGAATAACCATTGCTGTTTTTTAACTCCTCCATAAAAAAACACTTCATTAGCAGCAAGAATGCTTCAGGCTCAGTAGCTACCTGTCCACAGCCACAAATCACTGTCTCAGCCACAATTTACTTCCCTTTCCTAACTCTACAACGAAGGGATCACGTTGACTTTAAAATCTTTATTAAGTCACATAACTCTAATGGTCTTTCTAAGGTCAGTAGAACACCAGATGACAATCACTAAATATATATATATATATATATATATATATAGCTGAACAAACTCATGCAAGTATATATGGAGATTGTGGGTTTTATGTTAAAAGTGCAACAATCTACCTAATAAAAATTTTCAGCTATGAAGCCATCATCCGCTCATGCAATATTGTCTGTGACAGCCATTTTCAAAACATTACCACAATGTTATAGATGCTAAACATGATGGTTCTGAATAACATTATCAACATGAACAGAAGAAAAGTGTTGAAGACTTTTCAATGTTTTACGTACCAGCACTGAGGAAACAGTGTTTTTGAACAATGAAGTGGTTGCAAAYACAAGATATACCAATAAATAAAACTAAGCACACTTTTAAATTTCACCTCCAAGATAGGAGGTGAAATTCCTACCTTCTTTAAGAGAAGGTAGGAAAAAGTTACTTTCTAATTTCAGTTGCTTTCAATACCTGTATCTCTTTTCCTGTCTCCCTAATTATTTTCTCTGGTAACATGGCTGACTTGTGAGAGATTTAAACACCAATGGAAAGGTCTTTTAACTTCCCTAAATCCCTCATTAAAATGCTGTTGTGATTTTCTGCAGCCACCCCAGATGAGAGAAGCAGTCCAACTCACAGTCCAGTTGATCTGTCACTCACACTACACGAAATACTGGCTCGTCTGAAGTCACCCTTGGGCTTGTCTTGAAATAATCATTGTAGGAAGGGCAAAGTCAGATCTTCTGATTTTAAGCTTTTGAAAACAGGCATTATCTTTCAAATGTAAAATGTTTCGGGTCATATATGAGTAACGCACGTTAGCCTGACTCAGGAATTTTCATCATAATATTCATCACACAGTCCCATCAATTTCAGTACAACTGCATGTGTCACAAAGTACTACACAATACATCTATGGACAGCAGATTCAGGCCTTGGTTACTTAGTTAACACATTATCAGTTCATAAGAAACAGGTAGAAAATCTTTTGTATCTAGCACAAGTGATTAAAATATGACAAAATTCACTGTATATTTGCCTTAAAAAATGTTTATAAATCAGGTACGTGCTAGATTTGAGAAACCACCTCCAAAAGCTCACACCTCGGGAGACTTTAAATAAAACTATTTACTGTAATTTTTAACTATATTTTTACATATCTAGTAAAAGCAAGCAGATGTAATAGAACTTAGCTCGTCTATCTCAAGTTAGGCTGAACTTCAGTGCTTTTATTTTTCTTACAAAGTTTCTCTTATTCAAAAGGCTAGGAGGATGTACTAGAATTAGATCACGTAGCTGACTTCCTGGGTCTTGAAATTTCATCCAGTTACTCCCACCCCTGTGTTGAGCCCAGTAAGTTGTGGTTGGCTAAGGCATCTGCACCTGGCATCCAATAATGAATATAAAGTATACAGTTGTAGTGTCTGGGGTCTGGTCTGGTCTGAAGATGTCCAGAGATGGAGACTCCAACATTCCCCTTAATAGTATTTTCCGAAGGCTAATCTTTTCCCTGTTAAAAAACTTGTGTCTTATTTCCAGTATGACTTTGTCTGGCTGCAGTTTCAGGCCATTGGTTTTCATTACTCCTTGGATAAATAAACCTGTTCATAAGCATGCATATAGACATCCAGCCCTGACCTTCCTATTCTGTCTTCTCTGAGCTCCCACAGATCTGAATAGACAGAACAGTGGGATTAGCTATTGTGTGTAAAAAAGAGAAAAGTCAAACTAGAGAAGAGATTGCAATACAAAAGAAATTTTTAAGACAACAGCTTTTAAGACATGCAGTTGTCATGGGGCTGAAGTGGGGGGAAGAAGGTTAATGGTTATTAGTTAACAGATTTATTGAAGATGGCCATACAGTGTAATCATAGCAAGCAAATCTTACTGCACATTTGTTAGTGCCCAAGTCTCGGTTTCTTACCGCTCCAATGGTTTCTTGTCAGAGGTTCTCTTAACTCCAGAAGAGTAACCTTGAGAGGCATCCCAGCTCAAGGAGAGATTCACTGCTGTGCAGCTCGCTGCCGTGCAGGAGAGCTCAATAGGCTCTAAGCTGCAGCGCTATTTATGGGCACGGAGTTTGACTCATGGTCATACAATATTTGGTGTGGAGATATACCTTTTCGCTGACCTCATGCCACGTTGGGGAAAATATACCTTTTTGCTGATCTCATGCCCATTTCTGGCCTCACCAGTTGCAACCAGTATCACCTAGTTCCTCTTGGTCAGCCCTGGGCGCAGTCAGTTATTTGCGGTCAGCTGGGGCCTGAGATAAGGTGTTTGTGTGTGGGGGGGGATAGCTGTGCTCCATCACACTTTGGGCCTGAGATGGGGGGGGTAGTTGCGCTCTGCCACACTTTGGGCCCGAGATATGTGTGTGTGTGTGGGGGGGGATAGCTGCATTCCGCCACAGCAGTCTTACGAGGACATAGTATTTCCTTGAACTTCTCACAGCCAGCTCCTTGCTGGAGTGCCCCCTCCACAGAATCCCTACCACAGTGGCTAGTGATGAAAACGCTTTTCCTTTTGCAACCTTTTCTTGTCAAGGGGATTCCAGTTTATTCCTAAGTTTGCCATATTTCTAGAGAAATCTACAATGCCAATCTCTTCCAGCACTTCTTTGTTGAACTGCTACTCTCATTTGAGGTGGCTGCAGAAAATCACACCAGCATTTTAATGAGGAATTCAGGGAAGTTAAAAGATCTTTGGTGTTTAAATCTCTCACGAACAGCAGGCTGCAGCTGTACTCTTTGCTGCCTATGGATAAATGTATTATTTTAGAACACGGCCAAGACCTCCTTGAAGGAGGTCCTGCAGGAGTGGAGCCAACAAGTGATTATGAAAGGCAGCCTAAAGAACATTTGAAACTGTTTTCTGCCTACGCTTAACAAGCACCTCGTAGTTCGGGCTGCAGTTTGCACGATTTTGGCTTTTAGAAAATATGAAACATCTTGGTAGACGGATTTTACTTCTAGGAGATTCCATCCGAGGCACTGAACCCACCCAATTTTATTACTTATGCTTTCAAAAGGTTGGGAAAAGCTTCAAAGTCGCATCTGAAGAATTCATGAACTTATTCCAAAAATATACCTGGAACTCTGGCATCCATGCACTTAACACAAACAAAAAATCTAGTCTTCAAATAAATCTCACCACACTTATTTTCTTAAGGGAAAATCAATGAATTTTATTATCTTGTATTTCATTTCCTTTCAATAAACAAGCCTTTATTTACTACTTCTTGAGACACCATCCACTACGTCATATGCAGCCCTAGTATGCACCTTGATTCAGTTATTGGGATGGAAGAACCAGCTGGCTACTGAGAGCATTTGAATCAAAGAAAAGCAAGGAGCAAGAGCTGCTGACAGGGCAGGCAAACTTTTAGGAGCTTGAAAGGTGAAGAGAAGGGTATCTTCCATTTCTGAAGAGTAGCTGGGACCACGGCCAGGAATACACCTCTTTTTGAAGACTGGAGACTGATTACCTTCCTTATCACCTTTTTTTCAGGATTTTAATAAGATGCTCATGGCTTGACCTGCAAAGGTACTCAGGCAAGTGATGATAAGCTTATACGGTACATGGTCATCAGTCTCAAATCCACAGCACTGAACAGYGACTGAAGCTCTCCATACTGTGCACAGGACTATCAGGTATGCGAACATTAGATTCACAATGGGGACCATACCGGGAAGTCAACAGAAAATGCTACAAACAGCATTTTAAACCCCACCCATTAGGGATTTTAACTTTGGGCAAAATAGTGTAAACAGTCCTAAAAGAATAGATTAGAGCACAGCTCTGGTTTCCCCGAAGTAATACTCATTTACTTGGCTACAAAGTCACATGTCAAGGTCCATGAAACTTGCATTTGTTTCTATACAGCAGCCCAGCTTCAAAAGGAAGGTTGGAAACTTCCTCTTATTACTGGGAAATAGGCCATTCTTCTTTGGAAGAGTGAGGGAAGAACTGACTCCAGGTTTCCCATTTCCTAGCAATGATGAGGCTATTGCATAAAAGTTGGGCAACACCATATTTTTGAAGTGGTGCTGACTACTGTGTTTTTCTTCTGACTAGTATTGGTTTGTGCTAGGTGTTACCTGGGCACGCTTCCAGGATTGGTTCACTCAGAGGTGTTCAGCAGAGAAGCACGAAGTCCAAGTGATTTGGAGGTGACACTTCTTGACAAAAAATGTAGGAAGGGTGGAGATTCTAAGGATTTCACCTGTAGATTTTAACATCTTCATCTTTTTATTGATCTGGGCCACTGTAGTGTATGATCTGTGCTGGTGTGCTGGGCTTACTGATTGACTTTAGACAGAATGTAGTTGCTAACTGATTTGTGTTTTCTATGCCATTGTCATGGCCAATTGCCATTTTTCTCTGTCATTACTGGTTTGGCCCAGAGGAACTATGGGTGCCAATGCATCAGAGGAATAGGAAGGAACTAAAAGCCTTTACAACATCCTGCTTTGGCACCTCAGAAAAAAAGGCATTTAGCTATAGGAAGAGATCGACAGAGGTATGGAAGCAAGGGCCAAAACGAAGTCATCCATAGGAAGACAGAAGAAAGTAGGAAGAAGGGGGGAAAGAAGCATGAATGACAGGAGGATTGTAATAAGTTTTCACAGAAACTTGAAGTCAGAAGTGAGAACAGACTAACCAGAAGATCCCTTTGAGATGATTAAGAGAGCCACTGCAGAGGAAGGGGGGCCTGGACAGGCAATCTAAAGTATGAGTAACAAGGTTGGGCTGTGCAGGCCTCAGGCATTTCATCAGGAATGGAGATACTTGATTCCATCCAAGAAGGAGTTCTGAGGCTAGAAAAGAGGATGGGGGACAATATATATCTTGCAGTCCTGCAGGATTTCTAGCTGCCTCTAAGAGATTCGAACCTAGGCAGCAGACATTCAGYGACTCAAACACTTCAGGGACATGCACGAGAGATCTAGACCACTGGAAGGCCAGCTATTAATCACAGAATCACAGAATGGTTGAGGTTGGAAGGGACCTCTGGAGATCATCTAGTCCAACCCCCTGCTCAAGCAGGGTCACCTAGAGCACATTGCACAGGATCGCGTCCAGGCGGGTTTTGAATATCTCCAGAGAAGGAGACTCCACAACCTCCCTGGGCAACCTGTTCCAGTGCTCTGGCACCCTCACAGTGAAAAAGTTTTTCCTCATGTTCAGATGGAATTGTCTGTGTTTCAGGTTGTGCCTGTTGCCTCACGTCCTGTTGCTGAAACACCGAAAAAGAGTCTGGCCCCATCCTTTGACACCCTCCCTTCAGATACTTGTACACGTTGATAAGATCTCCTCTCAGCCTTCTCTTCTCCAAGCTAAACAGGCCCAGCTCTCTCAGYCTTTCCTCATAWRAGAGATGCTCCAGTCCCCTCATCATCTTTGTAGCCCTTTGCTGGACTTGCTCCAGTAGTGCCACATCCCTCTTGTACTGGGGAGCCCAGAACTGGATGCAGTACTCCAGATGTGGCCTCAGCAGGGCTGAGTAGAGG